>NC_064638.1:10012500-10358333 GCF_023864345.2 Schistocerca serialis cubense
GCCGACTTAAGTACAAGAAGACTGACTCCTCTTACTGACTATGTTTTGAACCATTCCTGTGACACTAGTTATAGATTCCGATGCCTCACTTCAGGTTTACTGTATCCCTCTGACATTCTTATTGACGATGAAAAACAGAAATTGCATCGGAATTAAATACAAGGGGGACAATGCCGAATTAAGTACAAGAAGACTGACTCTTCTTACTGTCTAAGTTTTGAACCATTCCTGTGACACTAGTTATAGATTCCGATGCTTCACTCCTGGTTTACTGTATCCCTTGGACCTCCTTATTGACAATGAAACACAGAAATTGCATCGGAATTAAATACAAAAGGCACAATGCCGACTTAAGTACAAGAAGACTGAATCTTCTTACTGACTATGTTTTGAACCATTCCTGTAACACTAGTTATAGATTCCGGTGCTTCACTTCAGGTTTACTGTATCCCTTGGATCTTCTTATTGACGATGAAACACAAAAATTGCATCGGAATTAAATACAAAAGGCACAATGCCGGCTTAAGTACAAGAAGACTGACTCTTCCTACTGACTACGCTTTAAACCATTCATGTGTCACTAGTTATAGATTCCGGTGCTTCACTTCAGGTTTACTGTATCCCTAGGACCTTCTTTATGACAATGAAACACCGAAATTGCTTCGGAAATAAATACAAAATGCACAATGCCGACTTAAGTACAAGAAGACTGACTCTTCTTACTGATTAAGTTTTCAACCATTCCTGTGACACTAGTTATAGATTCTGATGCTTCACGTCAGGTTTACTGTATCCCTTGGACCTTCTTATTGACGATGAAACATAGAAATTGCATCGGAATTAAATACAAAAGTCACAATGCCGACTTAAGTACAAGAAGACTGACTCTTCTTACTGACTATGTTTTGAACCATTCCTGTGACACTAGTTATAGATTCCGATGCCTCACTTCAGGTTTACTGTATCCCTCTGACTTTCTTATTGACGATGAAACACAGAAATTGCATCGGAATTAAATACAAAAGGGACAATGCCGAATTAAGTACAAGAAGACTGACTCTTCTTACTGTCTAAGTTTTGAACCATTTATGTGGCACTAGTTATAGATTTCGATGCTTCACTCCAGGTTTACTGTCTCCCTTGAACCTTCTTATTGACGATGAAACACAGAAATTGCATCGGAATTAAATACAAAAGGCACAATGGCGACTTAAGTACATGAAGACAGACTCTTCTTACTGACTAAGTTTTGAACCATTCCTGTGACACTAGTTATAGATTCCGAGGCTTCACTTCAGGTATACTGTATCCCTTGGACCTTCTTATTGACGATGAAACACAGAAATTGCATCGGAATTAAATACAAAAGGTACAATGCCGACTTAAGTACAAGAAAACTGACTCTTCTTACTGACTAAGATTTGAACCATTCCTGTGACACTTGTTATAGATTCCGATGCTTCACTCCCGGTTTACTGTATCCCTTGGACCTTCGTATTGAGAATGAAACACAAAAATTGCATCGGAATTAAATACAAAAGGCACAATGCCGACTTAAGTACAAGAACACTGACTCTTCTTACTGACTATGCTTTGAACCATTCCTGTGACACTAGTTATAGATTCCGATCCTTCACTCCCGGTTTACTGTATCCCTTGGACCTCCTTATTGACAATGAAACACAGAAATTGTATCGGAATTAAATACAAAAGGCACAATGCCGACTTAAGTACAAGAGGACTGACTCTTCTTACTGACTATGTTTTGAACCATTCCTGTAACACTAGTTATAGATTCCGGTGCTTGACTTCAGGCTTACTGTATCCCTTGGACCGTCTTATTGACGATGAAACACAAATATTGCATCGGAATAAAATACAAAAGGCACATTGCCGACTAAAGTACAAGAATACTGACTCTTCTTACTGTCTATGTTTTGAACCCTCCCTGTGTCACTAGTTATAGATTCCGTTGCTTCACTCCAGGTTTACTGTATCCCTTTGACCTTCTTATTGACGATGAAACACAGAAATTGCATCGGAATTAAATACAAAAGGTACAATGCCGACTTAAGTACAAGAAAACTGACTCTTCTTACTGACTAAGATTTGAACCATTCCTGTGACACTAGTTATAGATTCCGATGCTTCACTTCAGGTTTACTGTATCCCTTGGACCTTCTTATTGACGATGAAACACAACAATTGCATCGGAATTAATTAGAGAAGGCACAATGCCGACTTAAGTACAAGAACACTGACTCTTCTTACTGACTATGCTTTGAACCATTCCTGTGACACTAGTTATAGATTCCGATGCTTCCCTCCCGGTTTACTGTATCCGTTGGACCTCCTTATTGACAATGAAACACAGAAATTGTATCGGAATTAAATACAAAAGGCACAATGCCGACTTAAGTACAAGAGGACTGACTCTTCTTACTGACTACGTTTTGAACCATTCCTGTGACACTAGTTATAGATTCCGATGCCTCACTTCAGGTTTACTGTATCCCTCTGACATTCTTATTGACGATGAAATACAGAAATTGCATCGGAATTAAATACAAAATGGACAATGCCGAATTAAGTACAAGAAGACTGACTCTTCTTACTGTCTATGTTTTGAACCATTTATGTGATACTAGTTATAGAGTTCGATGCTTCACTCCAGGTTTAGTGTCTCCCTTGGACCTTCTTATTGACGATGAAACACAGAAATTGCATCGGATTAAATACAAAAGGCACAATGGCGACTTAAGTACATGAAGACTGACTCTTCTTACTGACTATGCTTTAAACCATTGATGTGACACTAGTTATAGATTCCGGTGCTTCACTTCAGGTTTACTGTATCCCTTGGACCTTTTTTTTGACAATGAAACACCGAAATTGCATCGGAAATAAATACAAATGGCACATGCCGAATTAAGTACAAGAAGACTGACTCGTCTTACTGTCTATGTTTTGAACCATTCCTGTGACACTAGTTATAGATTCTGATGCTTCACTTCAGGTTTACTGTATCCCTTGGAAATTCTTATTGACGGTGAAACATAGAAATTGCATCGGAATTAAATACAAAAGGCACAATGCCGACTTAAGTACAAGAAGACTGCCTCTTCTTACTGACCATGTTTTGAACCATTCCTGTGACACTAGTTATAGATTCCAATGCTTCACTCCATGTTCACTGTATCCCTTGGACCTTCTTATTGACGATGAAACACAGAAATTGCATCGGAATTAAATATAAAAGGCGCAATGCCGAATTAAGTACAAGAAGACTGACTCTACTAACTGTCTATTTTTTGAACCATTCCTGTGACACTAGTTATAGATTTCGATGCTTCACTTCAGATTTACTGTATCCCTCTGACCTTCTTATTGACGATGAAACACAGAAATGGCATAGGAATTAATTAGAAAAGGCACAATGCCGACTTAAGTACAAGAAGACTGACTCTTCTTACTGACTAAGTTTTGATTCATTCCTGTTACACTAGTTATATATTCCGATGCTTCACTCCAGGTTTACTGTATCCCTTGGACCTTCATATTGACGATGAAACACAGAAATTGCATCGAAATTAAATACAAAAGGCACAATGCCGACTTACGTACAAGATGACTGACTCTTCTTACTACGTCTTGAACCATTCCTGTGACACTAGTTATAGATACCGATGCTTCACTACAGGTTTACTGTATCAGTCTGACCTTCTTATTGACGATAAAACAGAGAAAATACATCGGAATTTTAATACCAAAGGCACAATGCCGACTTTAGTACAAGAAGACTGACTCTTCCAACTGTCTATGTTTTGAATCACTCCTGTGACACTAGTTATATTTTTCGATGCTTCACTTCCGATTTACTGTATCCCTCTGACCTTCTTATTGACGATAAAACACAGAAATTGCATCGGAATTGAATAAAAAAGGTACAATGCCGACTTAAGTACAAGAATACTGACTCTTCTTACTGTCTATGTTTTAAAACATTCCTGTGACACTAGTTACAGATTCCGATGCTTCATTTCAGGTTTACTGTATCCCTTGGATTTTCATATTGACGATGAAACACAGAAATTGCATCGGATTAAATACAAAAGGCACAATGGCGACTTAAGTACATGAAGACTGACTCTTCTTACTGACTATGCTGTAAACCATTGATGTGACACTAGTTATAGATTCCGGTGCTTCACTTCAGGTTTACTGTATCCCTTGGACCTTTTTTTTGACAATGAAACACCGAAATTGCATCGGAAATAAATACAAAAGGCACAATGCCGACTTAAGTACAAGCAGACTGACTCTTCTTACTGACTATGTTTTGAACCATTCCTGTGACACTAGTTATAGATTCTGATGCTTCACTTCAGGTTTACTGTATCCCTTGGAAATTCTTATTGACGGTGAAACATAGAAATTGCATCGGAATTAAATACAAAAGGCACAATGCCGACTTAAGTACAAGAAGACTGCCTCTTCTTACTGACCATGTTTTGAACCATTCCTGTGACACTAGTTATAGATTTCGATGCTTCACTTCAGATTTACTGTATCCCTCTGACCTTCTTATTGACGATGAAACACAGATATTTCATCGGAATTAAATACAAAAGACACATGCCTACTTAAGTACAAGAAAACTGACTCTTCTTACTGTCTATGTTTTTAACCATTCCTGTGACACTAGTTATAGATTCCAATGCTTCACTCCAGGTTTACTGTATCTCTTGGACCGTCTTATTGACGATGAAACACAGAAATTGCATCGGAATTAAATATAAAAGGCGCAATGCCGAATTAAGTACAAGAAGACTGACTCTACTAACTGTCTATTTTTTGAACCATTCCTGTGACACTAGTTATAGATTTCGATGCTTCACTTCAGATTTACTGTATCCCTCTGACCTTCTTATTGACGATGAAACACAGAAATGGCATAGGAATTAATTAGAAAAGGCACAATGCCGACTTAAGTACAAGAAGACTGACTCTTCTTACTGACTAAGTTTTGATTCATTCCTGTGACACTAGTTATATATTCCGATGCTTCACTCCAGGTTTACTGTATCCCTTGGACCTTCATATTGACGATGCAACACAGAAATTGCATCGAAATTAAATACAAAAGGCACAATGCCGACTTAAGTACAAGATGACTGACTCTTCTTACTACGTCTTGAACCATTCCTGTGACACTAGTTATAGATACCGATGCTTCACTACAGGTTTACTGTATCAGTCTGACCTTCTTATTGACGATAAAACAGAGAAAATACATCGGAATTTTAATACAAAAGGCACAATGCCGACTTTAGTACAAGAAGACTGACTCTTCCAACTGTCTGTGTTTTGAATCATTCCTGTGACACTAGTTATATTTTTCGATGCTTCACTTCCGATTTACTGTATCCCTCTGACCTTCTTATAGACGATAAAACACAGAAATTTCATCGGAATTGAATAAAAAAGGCACAATGCCGACTTAAGTACAAGAATACTGACTCTTCTTACTGTCTATGTTTTAAAACATTCCTGTGACACTAGTTACAGATTCCGATGCTTCACTTCAGGTTTACTGTATCCCTTGGATTTTCATATTGACGATGAAACACAGAAATTGCATCGGAATTAAATACAAAAGGCACAATGCCAACTTAAGTGCAAGAAGACTGACTCTTTTTACTGTCTATGTTTTCAACCACTCCTGTGACACTAGTTACAGATTCCGATGCTTCACTCCAGGTTTACTGTATCCCTTGACCCTTCTTGTTGACGATGTAACACAGAAATTGCATCGGAATTAAATACAAAAGGCACAATGCCGACTGAAATACAAGAAAACTGACTCTTCTTACTGACTATGTTTTGATTCCTTCCTGTGACACTAGTTATAGATTCTGATGCTTCACTCCAGGTTTACTGTATCCCTTGGACCTTCTTATTGACGATGAAACACAGAAATTGCATCGGAATTAAATACAAAAGGCACAATGCCGACTTAAGTACAAGAAGACTGACTCTTCTTACTGACTAAGATTTGAACCATTCCTGTGACACTAGTTATAGATTCCGATGCTTCCCTCCCGGTTTACTGCATCCCTAGGACCTTCGTATTGAGGATGAAACACAAAAATTGCATCGGAATTAAATACAAAAGGCACAATGCCGACTTAAGTACAAGAAGACAGACTCTTCTTACTGACTATGTTTTGAACCATTCCTGTGACACTAGTTATAGACTCTGATGCTTCACTTCAGGTTTATTGTATCCCTAGGACCTCCTTATTGAAGATGAAACACAGAAATTGCATCGGAATTAAATAAAAAAGGCACAATGCCGACTTAAGTACAAGAACCCTGCCTCTTGCCACTGTCTATGATTTGAACCATTCCTGTGACACTAGTTATGGATTCCGATGCTTCACTTCAGGTTTACTATATCCCTTGGACCTACTTATTGCCGATGAAACACAGAAATTGCATCGGAATTAAATACAAAAGGCTAAATGCCGTCTTTAGTACAAGAAGACTGACTCTTCTTACTGACTATGTTTTGAACCATTCCTGTGACACTAGTTATAGACTCTGATGCTTCACTACAGATTTACTGTATCCCTCTGACGTTCTTATTGACGATGAAACACAGAAATTGCGTCGGAATTAAATACAAATGGCACATGCCGAATTAAGTACAAGAAGACTGACTCGTCTTACTGTCTATGTTTTGAACCATTCCTTTGACACTAGTTATAGATTCCGATGCTTCACTCTAGGTTTACTGTATCCCTTGGTCCTTCTTATTGACGATGAAACACAGAATTTGCATCGGATTTAAATAAAAAAGGAACAATGTCAACTTAAGTACAAGAAGACTGACTCATCTTACTGTCTATGATTTGAACCATTCCTGTGACACTAGTTACAGATTCCGATACTTCACTCCAGGTTTACTGTATCCCTCGGACCTTCTTATTGACGATGAAACACAGAAATTGCATTGGTAATAAATAGAAAAGGCACAATGCCGACTTATGTACAAGAAGACTGACTCTTCTTACTGTCTATGTTTTGAACCATTTATGTGACACTAGTTATAGATTTCGATGCTTCACTCCAGGTTTACTGTCTCCCTTGGACCTTCTTATTGACGATGAAACACAGAAATTGTATCGGAATTAAATACAAAAGGCACAATGGCGACTTAAGTACAAGAAGACCGACTCTTCTTACTGTCTATATTTTGAACCTCTCCTGTGACACCAGTTACAGATTCCGATGCTTCACTCCAGGTTTACTGTATCCGTTGGACCTTCTTATTGACGATGAAAGACAGAAATTGCATCGGAATTAAATGCAAAAATCACAATGCCGACTTAAGTACAAGAAGACTGGCTCTTCTTACTGACTATGCTTTGAACCATTCCTGTGACACTAGTTATAGATTCCGAGGCTTCACTTCAGGTATACTGTATCCCTTGGACCTTCTTATTGACGATGAAACACAGAAATTGCATCGGAATTAAATAGAAAATGCACAATGCCGACTTAAGTACAAGAAGACTGACTCTTCCTACTGGCTATGTTTTGAACCATTCCTGTGACACTAGTTATAGATTCCGATGCTTCACTTCAGGTTTACTGTATCTCTCTGCCCTTCTTATTGACGATGAAACACAGAAATTTCATCAGAATTAAATACAAAAGGCACAATGCCTACTTAAGTACAAGAACACTGACTCTTGCCACTGTCTATGATTTGAACCATTCATGTGACACTAGTTATAGATTCCGATGCTTCACTTTAGGTTTACTTTATCTCTTGGACCTTCTTATTGACGATGAAACAAAGAAATTGCACCGGAATTAAATACAAAAGGCACAGTGCCGACTTAAGTACAAGGCGACTGACTCTTCTTACTGACTATGTTTTGAACCATTCCTGTGACACTAGTTATAGACTCTGATGTTTCACTTCAGGTTTACTGTTTCCCTAGGACCTTCTTATTGAAGATGAAACACAGAAATTGCATCGGAGTTAAATACAAAAGGCACAATGAAGACTTTAGTACAAGAACACTGCCTCTGGCCACTGTCTATCATTTGAACCATTCCTGTGACACTAGTTATAGATTCCGATGCTTCACTTCAGGTTTACTGTATCCCTTGGACCTTCTTATTGACGATGATACACAGTAATTGCATCGGAATGAAATACAAAAGGAACAATGCCGACTTAAGTACAAGAATACTGACTCATCTTACTGTCTATGTTTTGAACCATCCCTGTGACACTACTTATAGATTCCAATGCTTCACTCCAATTTTACTGTAACCCTTGGACCTTCTTATTGGCGATGAAACACAAAAATTGATTTGGAATTAAATACAAATGGCTAAATGCCGACTTTAGTACAAGAAGACTGACTCTTCTTACTGACTATGTTTTGAACCATTCCTGTGACACTAGTTATAGACTCTGATGCTTCACTTCAGATTTACTGTATCCCTCTGACGTTCTTATTGACGATGAAACACAGAAATTGCGTCGGAATGAAATTCAAATGGCAGATGCCGAATTAAGTACAAGAAGACTGACTCGTCTTATTGTCTATGTTTTGAACCATTCCTTTGACACTAGTTATAGATTCCGATGCTTCACTCTAGGTCTACTGCATCCCTTGGTCCTTCTTATTGACGATGAAACACAGAAATTGCATCGGATTTAAATAAAAAAGGAACAATATCGACTTAAGTACAATAAGACTGACTCATCTTACTGTCTATGATTTGAAGCATTCCTGTGACACTAGTTACATATTCCGATGCTTCACTCTAGGTTTACTGTATCCCTTGGACCTTCTTCTTGACGATGAAACACAGAAATTGTATCGGAAATAAATAGAAAAGGCACAATGCCGGATTAAGTACAAGAAGACTGACGCTTCTTACTGTCTATGTTTTGAACCATTCATGTGACACGAGTTATAGATCTGATGCCTCACTCCAGGTTTACTGTATCCCTCTGAGCTTCTTATTGACGATGAAACACAGAAATTGCATCGGAATTTAATACAAAAGGCACAATGCCGACTTAAGTACAAGAAGACTCACTCTTCTTACTGACTATGTTTTGAACCATTCCTGTGACACTAGTTATAGATTCCTATGCTTCACTTCAGGTTTACTGTATCCCTTGGACCTTCTTATTGACGATGATACACAGTAATTGCATCGGAATGAAATACAAAAGGGACAATGCCGAATTAAGTACAAGAAGACTGACTCTTCTTACTGTCTAAGTTTTGAATCATTTATGTGGCACTAGTTATAGATTTTGATGCTTCACTCCAGGTTTACTGTCTCCCTTGGACCTTCTTATTGACGATGAAACACAGAAATTGCATCGGAAATAAATACAAAAGGCACAATGGCGACTTAAGTACAAGAAGACTGACTCTTCTTACTGACTAAGTTTTGAACCATTCCTGTGACACTAGTTATAGATTTCGATGCCTTACTTCAGGTTTACTGTATCCCTCTGACATTCTTATTGACGATGAAACACAGAAATTGCATCGGAACTAAATACAAAAGGGACAATGCCGAATTAAGTACAAGAAGACTGACTCTTCTTACTGTCTAAGTTTTGAACCATTCCTGTGACACTAGTTATAGATTCCGATGCTTCACTCCATGTTTACTGTATCCCTTGGACCTCCTTATTGACAATGAAACACAGAAATTGCATCGGAATTAAATAAAAAAGGCACAATGCCGACTTAAGTACAAGAACACTGCCTCTGGCCACTGTCTATGATTTGAACCATTCCTGTGACACTAGTTATAGATTCCGGTCCTTCACTTCAGGTTTCCTGGATCCCTTGGACCTACTTATTGACGATGCAACACAGAAATTGCATCGGAATTAAATACATAAGGCACAATGCGGACTTAAGTACAAGAAGACTGACTCTTCCTACTGTCTATGATTTTAACCATTCCTGTGACACTAGCTTTAGATTCCGACGCTTCACTTCAGGTTTACTGTATCCCTCTGACCTTCTTATTGACGATGAAACATAGAAATTGCATCGGAATTAAATACAAAAGGCACAATGCCGACTTAAGTACAAGAAGACTGACTCTTCTTACTGACTATGTTTTGAACCATTCCTGTGACACTAGTTATAGATTTCGATGCCTCACTTCAGGTTTACTGTATCCCTCTGACATTCTTATTGACGATGAAACACAGAAATTGCATCGGAATTAAGTACAAAAGGGACAATGCCGAATTAAGTACAAGAAGACTGACTCTTCTTACTGTCTAAGTTTTGAACCATTCCTGTGACACTAGTTATAGATTCCGATACTTCACTCCTGGTTTACTGTATCCCTTGGACCTCCTTATTGACAATGAAAAACAGAAATTGCATCGGAATTAAATACAAAAGGGACAATGCCGAATTAAGTACAAGAAGACTGACTCTTCTTACTGTCTAAGTTTTGAATCATTTATGTGGCACTAGTTATAGATTTTGATGCTTCACTCCAGGTTTACTGTCTCCCTTGGACCTTCTTATTGACGATGAAACACAGAAATTGCATCGGAATTAAATACAAAAGGCACAATGGCGACTTAAGTACAAGAAGACTGACTCTTCTTACTGACTAAGTTTTGAACGATTCCTGTGACACTAGTTACAGATTCCGATGCTTCACTTCAGGTTTACTGTATCCCTTGGACCTTCTTATTGACGATGAAACATAGAAATTGCATCGGAATTAAATACAAAAGGCACAATGCCGTCTTAAGTACAAGAAGACTGACTCTTCTTACTGACTATGTTTTGAACCATTCCTGTAACACTAGTTATAGACTCTGATGCTTCACTTCAGGTTTACTGTATCCCTAGGACCTCCTTATTGAAGATGAAATACAGAAATTGCATCGGAATTAAATAAAAAATTCACAATGCCGACTTAAGTACAAGAACCCTGCCTCTTGCCACTGTCTATGATTTGAACCATTCCTGTGACACTAGTTATAGATTCCGATGCTTCACTTCAGGTTTACTGTATCCCTTGGACCTACTTATTGCCGATGAAACACAGGAATTGCAACGGAATTAAATACAAAAGGCTAAATGCCGTCTTTAGTACAAGAAGACTGACTCTTCTTACTGACTATGTTTTGAACCATTCCTGTGACACTAGTTATAGACTCTGATGCTTCACTACAGATTTACTGTATCCCTCTGACGTTCTTATTGACGATGAAACACAGAAATTGCGTCGGAATTAAATACAAATGGCACATGCCGAATTAAGTACAAGAAGACTGACTCGTCTTACTGTCTATGTTTTGAACCATTCCTTTGACACTAGTTATAGATTCCGATGCTTCACTCTAGGTTTACTGTATCCCTTGGTCCTTCTTATTGACGATGAAACACAGAAATTGCATCGGATTTAAATAAAAAAGGAACAATGTCAACTTAAGTACAAGAAGACTGACTCATCTTACTGTCTATGATTTGAACCATTCCTGTGACACTAGTTACAGATTCCGATACATCACTCCAGGTTTACTGTATCCCTCGGACCTTCATATTGACGATGAAACACAGAAATTGCATTGGAAATAAATAGAAAAGTCACAATGCCGACTTATGTACAAGAAGACTGACTCTTCTTACTGTCTATGTTTTGAACCATTTATGTGTCACTAGTTAAATACAAAAGGCACAATGAAGACTTAAGTACAAGAACACTGCCTCTGGCCACTGTCTATGATTTGAACCATTCCTGTGACACTAGTTATAGATTCCGATGCTTCACTTCAGGTTTACTGTATCCCTTGGAACTTCTTATTGACGATGATACACAGTAATTGCATCGGAATGAAATACAAAAGGAACAATGCCGACTTAAGTACAAGAATACTGACTCATCTTACTGTCTATGTTTTGAACCATCCCTGTGACACTACTTATAGATTCCAATGCTTCACTCCAATTTTACTGTATCCCTTGGACCTTCTTACTGGCGATGAAACACAGAAATTGAATCGGAATTAAATACAAATGGCTAAATGCCGACTTTAGTACAAGAAGACTTACTCTTCTTACTGACTATGTTTTGAACCATTCCTGTGACACTAGTTATAGACTCTGATGCTTCACTTCAGATTTACTGTATCCCTCTGACGTTCTTATTGACGATGAAACACAGAAATTGCGTCGGAATGAAATTCAAATGGCACATGCCGAATTAAGTACAAGAAGACTGACTCGTCTTACTGTCTATGTTTTGAACCATTCCTTTGACACTAGTTATAGATTCCGATGCTTCACTCTAGGTCTACTGCATCCCTTGGTCCTTCTAATTGACGATGAAACACAGAAATTGCATCGGATTTAAATAAAAAAGGAACAATATCGACTTAAGTACAAGAAGACTGACTCATCTTACTGTCTATGATTTGAAGCATTCCTGTGACACTAGTTACATATTCCGATGCTTCACTCCAGGTTTACTGTATCCCTTGGACCTTCTTCTTGACGATGAAACACAGAAATTCTATCGGAAATAAATAGAAAAGGCACAATGCCGGATTAAGTACAAGAAGACTGACGCTTCTTACTGTCTATGTTTTGAACCATTCATGTGACACGAGTTATAGATCTGATGCCTCACTCCAGGTTTACTGTATCCCTCTGACCTTCTTATTGACGATGAAACACAGAAATTGCATCGGAATTTAATACAAAAGGCACAATGGCGACTTATGTACAAGAAGACTGACTCTTCTTACTGACTATGTTTGAACCATTCATGTGACACTAGTTATAGATTCCGGTGCTTCACATCAGGTTTACTGTATCCCTTGGAAGATCTTATTGACGATGAAACACAGAAATTGCATCCGAATTAAATACAAGAGGCACAATGCCGACTTAAGTACAAGAAGACTGACTCTTCTTACTGTCTAAGTTTTGAACCATTCCTGTGACACTAGTTATAGATTCCGATACTTCACTCCTGGTTTACTGTATCCCTTGGACCTCCTTATTGACAATGAAACACAGAAATTGCATCGGAATTAAATACAAAAGGGACAATGCCGAATTAAGTACAAGCAGACTGACTCTTCTTACTGTCTAAGTTTTGAACCATTTATGTGGCACTAGTTATAGATTTCGATGCTTCACTCCAGGTTTACTGTCTCCCTTGGATCTTCTTATTGACGATGAAACACAGAAATTGCATCGGAATTAAATACAAAAGGCACAAAAGCGACTTAAGTACAAGAAGACTGACTCTTCTTACTGACTAAGTTTTGAACCATTCCTGTGACACTAGTTATAGATTCCGATGCTTCACTTCAGGTTTACTGTATCCCTTGCACCTTCTTATTGACGATGAAACATAGAAATTGCATCGGAATTAAATACAAAAGGCACAATGCCGACTTAAGTACAAGCAGACTGACTCTTCTTGCTGACTATGTTTTGAACCATTCCTGTGACACTAGTTATAGACTCTGATGCTTCACTTCAGGTTTACTGTATCCCTAGGACCTTCTTATTGAAGATGAAACACAGAAATTGCATCGGAATTAAATAAAAAAGGCACAATGCCGACTTAAGTACAAGAACCCTGCCTCTTGCCGCTGTCTATGATTTGAACCATTCCTGTGACACTAGTTATAGATTCCGATGCTTCACTTCAGGTTTACTGTATCCCTTGGACCTACTTATTGCCGATGAAACACAGAAATTGCATCGGAATTTAATACAAAAGGCACAATGCCGACTTAAGTACAAGAATACTGACTCTTCTTACTGTCTATGTTTTGAACCATCCCTGTGACACTACTTATAGATTCCGACGCTTCACTCCAGGTTTACTGTATCCCTTGGACCTTCTTATTGACGATGAAACACAGAAATTGCATTGGAATTAAATACAAAAGGCTAAATGCCGACTTTAGTACAAGAAGACTGACTCTTCTTACTGACTATGTTTTGAACCATTCCTGTGACACTAGTTACAGACTCTGATGCTTCACTACAGATTTACTGTATCCCTCTGACGTTCTTATTGACGATGAAACACAGAAATTGCGTCGGAATTAAATACAAATGGCACATGCCGAATTAAGTACAAGAAGACTGACTCGTCTTACTGTCTATGTTTTGAACCATTCCTTTGACACTAGTTATAGATTCCGATGCTTCACTCTAGGTTTACTGTATCCCTTGGTCCTTCTTATTGGCGATGAAACACAGAAATTGCATCGGATATAAATAAAAAAGGAACAATGTCAACTTAAGTACAAGAAGACTGACTCATCTTACTGTCTATGATTTGAACCATTCCTGTGACACTAGTTACAGATTCCGATACTTCACTCCAGGTTTACTGTATCCCTCGGACCTTCTTATTGACGATGAAACACAGAAATTGCATCGGAAATAAATAGAAAAGGCACAATGCCGACTTAAGTACAAGAAGACTGACTCTTCTTACTGTCTATGTTTTGAACCATTTATGTGACACTTGTTATAGATTTCGATGCTTCACTCCAGGTTTACTGTCTCCCTTGGACCTTCTTATTGACGATGAAACACAGAAATTGCATCGGAATTAAATACAAAAGGCACAATGGCGACTTAAGTACAAGAAGACTGACTCTTCTTACTGACTATGCTTTAAACCATTCATGTGACACTAGTTATAGATTCCGGTGCTTCACTTCAGGTTTACTGTATCCCTTGGACCTTCTTTATGACAATGAAACACCGAAATTGCATCGTAAATAAATACAAAAGGCACAATGCCGACTTAAGTACAAGAAGACTGACTCTTCTTACTGACTATGTTTTGATTCATTCCTGTGACACTAGTTATAGATTCCGATGCTTCACTCCAGGTTTACTGTATCCCTTGGACCTTCATATTGACGATGAAACACAGAAATTGCATCGGAATTAAATAAAAAAGGCACAATGCCGACTTAAGTACAAGAAGACTGACTCTTCTTACTGTCTATATTTTGAACCTCTCCTGTGACACTAGTTACAGATTCCGATGCTTCACTCCAGGTTTACTGTATCCGTTGGACCTTCTCATTGACGATGAAAGACAGAAATTGCATCGGAATTAAATGCAAAAATCACAATGCCGACTTAAGTACAAGAAGACTGGCTGTTCTTACTGACTACGCTTTGAACCATTCCTGTGACCTAGTTATAGATTCCGAGGCTTCACTTCAGGTATACTGTATCCCTTGGACCTTCTTATTGACGATGAAACACAGAAATTGCATCGGAATTAAATACAAATGGCACAATGCCGACTTAAGTACAAGAAGACCGACTCTGCTTCCTGTCTAGGATTTGAACCATTTCTTTGATACAAGTTATAGATTTCGATGCTTCACTTCAGGTTTTCTGTATCTCTTGGACCTTCTTATTGACGATGAAACACAGAAATTGCATCAGAATTAAATACAAAAGGCACAATGCCTACTTAAGTACAAGAACACTGACTCTTGCCACTGTCTATGATTTGAACCATTCATGTGACACTAGTTATAGATTCCGATGCTTCACTTTAGGTTTACTTTATCTCTTGGACCTTCTTATTGACGATGAAACACAGAAATTGCACCGGAATTAAATACAAAAGGCACAGTGCCGATTTAAGTACAAGGCGACTGACTCTTCTTACTGACTATGTTTTGAACCATTCCTGTGACACTAGTTGTAGACTCTGATGTTTCACTTCAGGTTTACTGTTTCCCTAGGACCTTCTTATTGAAGATGAAACACAGAAATTGCATCGGAATTAAATACAAAGGGCACAATGCCGACTTAAGTACAAGAACACTGCCTCTGGCCACTGTCTATGATTTGAAGCATTCCTGTGACACTAGTTATGAATTCCGATGCTTCACTTCAGGTTTACTGTATCCCTTGGACCTTCCAATTGACGATGATACACAGTAATTGCATCGGAATGAAATACAAAAGGCACAATGCCGACTTAAGTACAAGAATACTGACTCATCTTACTGTCTATGTTTTGAACCATCCCTGTGACACTACTTATAGATTCCAATGCTTCACTCCAATTTTACTGTATCCCTTGGACCTTCTTATTGGCGATGAAACACAGAAATTGAATCGGAATTAAATACAAATGGCTAAATGCCGACTTTAGTACAAGAAGACTGACTCTTCTTACTGACTATGTTTTGAACCATTCCTGTGACACTAGTTATAGACTCTGATGCTTCACTTCAGATTTACTGTATCCCTCTGACATTCTTATTCACGATGAAACACAGAAATTGCGTCGGAATGAAATTCAAATGGCACATGCCGAATTAAGTACAAGAAGACTGACTCGTCTTACTGTCTATGTTTTGAACCATTCCTTTGACACTAGTTATAGATTCCGATGCTTCACTCTAGGTCTACTGCATCCCTTGGTCCTTCTTATTGACGATGAAACACAGAAATTGCATCGGATTTAAATAAAAAAGGAACAATATCGACTTAAGTACAAGAAGACTGACTCATCTTACTGTCTATGATTTGAAGTATTCCTGTGACACTAGTTACATATTCCGATGCTTCACTCCAGGTTTACTGTATCCCTTGGACCTTCTTCTTGACGATGAAACACAGAAATTGTATCGGAAATAAATAGAAAAGGCACAATGCCGGATTAAGTACAAGAAGACTGACGCTCCTTACTGTCTATGTTTTGAACCATTCATGTGACACGAGTTATAGATCTGATGCCTCACCTCAGGTTTACTGTATCCCTCTGACCTTCTTATTGACGATGAAACACAGAAATTGCATCGGAATTTAATACAAAAGGCACAATGGCGACTTATGTACAAGAAGACTGACTCTTCTTACTGACTATGTTTGAACCATTAATGTGACACTAGTTATAGATTCCGGTGCTTCACATCAGGTTTACTGTATCCCTTGGAGGATCTTATTGACGATGAAACACAGAAATTGCATCCGAATTAAATACAAGAGGCACAATGCCGTCTTAAGTACAAGAAGACTGGCTTTTCTTACTGACTATGTTTTGAAGCATTCCTGTGACACTAGTTATAGATTCTGATGCTTCACTTCAGGTTTACTGTATCCCTTAGACCTTCTTATTGACGATGAAACACAGAAATTGCATCGCAATTAAATACAAAAGGCACAATGGCGACTTAAGTACAAGAAGACTGACTCTTCTTACTGACTATGTTTTGAACCACTCCTGTGACACTAGTTACAGATTCCGATGCTTCACTCCAGGTTTACTGTATCCCATGGATCTTCCTATTGACGATGAAACACAGATATTGCATCGGAATTAAATACAAAAGGCACAATGCCGACTTAAGTACAAGAAGACTGGCTCTTCTTACTGACTATGCATTGAACCATTCCTGTGACACTAGTTATAGATTCCGAGGCGTCACTTCAGGTTCACTGTATCCCTTTGACCTTCTTATTGACTATGAAACACAGAAATTGCTTCGGAATTAAATAGAAAATGCACAATGCCGACTTAAGTACAAGAAGACTGACTCTTCCTACTGTCTATGTTTTGAACCATTCCTGTGACACTAGTTATAAATTCCGATGCTCACTTCAGGTTTACTGTATCCCTCTGCCCATCTTATTGACGATGAAACACAGAAATTGCATCGGAATTAAATACAAAATTCACAATGCCGACTTAAGTACAAGAAGACTGACTCTGCTTACTGTCTATGCTTTGAACTATTTCTGTGATACTAGTTATTGGTATCGATGCTTCACTTCAGGTTTTCTGTATCCCTTGGACCTTGTTATTGACGATGAAACACAGAAATTGCATCGGAATTAAATACAATAGGCACAATGCCGACTTAAGTACAAGAAGACTGACTCTTCGTACAGTCTATGTTTTGAACCATATCTGTGACGCTAGTTATAGATTCCGATGCTTCACTCCAGGTTTACTGTATCCCTTGGACCTTCTTTTTGACGATGAAATACAGAAATTGTATCGGAATGAAATACAAAGGGCACAATGCCGACTTAAGTACAAGAAGACTGACTCTTCTTACCGACTATGTTTTGAACCATTCTTGTGAAACTAGTTATAGACTCTGATGCTTCACTTCATGTTTACTGTATCCCTATTACCATCTTATTGAAGATGAAACACAGAAATTGCGTCGGAATGATATACAAAAGGCACAATGCCGACTTAAGTACAAGAATACTGACTCTTCGTAATGTCTATGTTTTGAACCATCCCTGTGACACTAGTTATAGATTCCGATGCTTCACTCAAGGTTTACTGTATGTCTTGGACCTTCTTATTGACGATGAAACACAGAAATTGCATAGGAATTAAATACAAAACGCACAATGCCGACTTAAGTACAAGATGACTGACTCTTCTTTTGTCTATGTTTTGAACCATTCCTGTGACACTAGTTATTGATTTCGATGCTTCACTTCAGGTTTACTGTATCCCTTGAACCTTCATATTGACGATGAATCACTGAAATTGCATCATAATTAAATACAAAAGGCACAATGCTGACTTAAGAACAAGAAGACTGACTCTTCTTACTGACTATGTTTTGAACCATTCCTGTGACACTAGTTATAGATTCCGATGCTTCACTTCAGGTTTACTGTATTCCACTGACCTTCTTAATGACGATGAAACACAAAAATTGCATCGGAATTAAATACAAAAGGCTCAATACCGACTTATGTACAAGAAGACTGACTCTTCTTACTGACTATGTTTTGAACCATTCCTGTGACACTAGTCATAGATTCCGGTGCTTTACTTCAGGTTTACTGTATCCCTCTGCCCTTCTTATTGACGATGAAACACAGAAATTGCATCGGAATTAAATACAAATGGCACAATGCCGACTTAAGTACAAGAAGACTGACTCTGTTTACTGATTATGATTTGAACCATTTCTGTGATACTAGTTATAGATTTCGATGCTTCACTTCAGGTTTTCTCTATCCCTTGCACCTTCTTATTGACGATGAAACACAGAAATTGCATCGGAATTAAATACAAAAGGCACAATGCCGACTTAAGTACAAGAACACTGACTCTTCCCACTGTCTATGATTTGTACCATTCCTGTGACACTAGTTATAGATTCCGATGCTTCACTTCAGGTTTACTGTATCCCTTGGACCTTCTTATTGACGATGAAACACAGAAATTGCATCGGAATTTAATACAAAAGGCACAATTGCCGACTTAAGTACAAGAAGACTGACTCTTCTTACCGACTATGTTTTGAACCATTCCTGTGACACTAGTTATAGACTCTGATGCCTCACTTCAGGGTTACTGTATCCCTAGGACCATCATATTGAAGATGAAACACAGAAATTGCATCGGAATTAAATACAAAAGGCACAATGCCGACTTAAGTACAAGAATACTGACTCTTCTTAATGTCTATGTTTGAACCATCCCTGTGACACTAGTTATAGATTCCGATGCTTCACTCCATTTTTACTGTATCTCTTGGACCTTCTTATTGACGATGAAACACAGAAATAGCATAGGAATTAAATACAAAACGCACAATGCCGACGTAAGTACAAGACGACTGACTCTTCTTTTGTCTATGTTTTGAACCATTCCTGTGACACTAGTTATAGATTTCGATGCTTCACTTCAGGTTGACTGTATCCCTTGAACCTTCATATTGACAATGAATCACTGAAATTGCATCGAAATAAAATACAAAAGGCACAATGCCGACTTAAGAACAAGAAGACTGACTCTTTTTACTGGCTATGTTTTGAACCATTCCTGTGACACTAGTTACGGATTCCGATGCTTCACTTCAGGTTTACTGTATCCCACTGACCTTCTTATTGACGATGAAACACAAAAATTGCATCGGAATTAAATACAAAAGGCACAATGCCGACTTAAGTACAAGAAGACTGACTCTTCTTACTGACTATGTTTTGAACCACTCCTGTGACACTAGTTACAGATTCCGATGCTTCACTCCAGGTTTACTTAATCCCTTGGACGTTCTTATTGACGATGAAAGACAGAAATTGCACCGGAATTAAATACAAAAGGCACAATGCCGACTTAAGTACAAGAAGACTGGCTCTTCTTACTGACTATGCTTTGAACCATTCCTGTGACACTAGTTATAGATTCCGTGGCTTCACGTCAGGTTCACTGTATCCCTTGGACCTTCCTATTGACGATGAAACACAGAAATTGCTTCGGAATTAAATAGAAAATGCACAATGCCAACTTAAGTACAAGAAGACTGACTCTTCCTACTGTCTATGTTTCGAACCATTCCTGTGACACTAGTTATAGATGCCGATGCTTCACTTCAGGTTTACTGTATCCCTCTGCCCTTCTTATTGACGATGAAACACAGAAATTGCATCGGAATTAAATACAAAAAGCACAATGCATACTTATGTACAAGAAGACTGACTCTGCTTACTGTCTATGTTTTGAACCTTTTCTGTGATACTAGTTATGGATTCCGATGCTTCACTCTAGGTTTACTGTATCCCTTGGACCTTCTTATTGACGATGAAACACAGAAATTGCATCGGAATTAAATAGAAAAGGCACAATGCCGACTTAAGTGCAAGAAGACTGACTCTTCCTACTGTCTATGTTTTGAACCATTCCTGTGACACTAGTTGTAGATTCTGATGCTTCACTTCAGGTTTACTGTATCCCTCTGCCCTTCTTATTGACGATGAAACACAGAAATTGCACCGGAATTAGATACAAAATTCACAATGCCGACTTAAGTACAAGAAGACTGACTCTGCTTACTGTCTATGTTTTGAACCATTTCTGTGATACTAGTGATAGATTTCGATGCTTCACTTCATGTTTACTGTATCCCTTGGTCCTTCTTATTGACGGTGAAACACAGAGATTGCATCGTAATTAATTACAAAATGCACAATGCCGACTTAAGTACAAGAAGACGGACTCTTCTTACTGACTATGCTTTGAACCATTCCTGTGACACTCGTTATAGATTCCGATGCTTCACTTGAGGTTTACTGTATCGCTCCGACCTTCTTATTGATGATGGAACTCAGAAATTGCATCGGAATTAAATACAAAAGGCACAATGCCGAATTAAGTACAAGAAGACTGACTCTTCTTACTGTCTATGTATTGAATAATTCATGTGACACTAGTTATAGATTCCGATGCTTCACTTCAGGTTTACTGTATACCTTGCACCTTCCTATTGACGATGAGACACAGAAATCGCATCGGAATTAAATAGAAAAAGCACAATGACGACTTTAGTACAAGAAGGCTGACTCTTCCTACTCGTTATGTTTTGAACCATTCCTGTGACACTAGTTTTTTATTCAGATGTTTCACTTGAGGTTTACTGTATCCCTTGGACCTACTTATGGACGATGAAACACAGAAATTGCATCGGAATAAAATACAAAAGGCTCAATGCCGACTTAAGTACAAGAGGACTGACTCTTCCATCTCTCTATGTTTTGTACCATTCCTGTGACACTAGTTATGGATTCCGATGCTTCACTTCAGTATTACAGTATCCCTCTTACTTTCCAATTGACGATGAAACACAGAAGTTGCATCGGAATTAAATACAAAATGCACAAGGCCGACTTAAGTACAAGTAGACTGTCTCTTCTTACTGACTATGTTTTGAACCATTCCTGTGACACTAGTTATAGATTCCGATGCTTCACTTCAGGTTTACTGTATCCCTTGGACCTTCTTATTGACGATGAAACACACAAATTGCATCGGAAGTAAATACAAAACGCACAATGCCGACTTCAGTACAAGAAGACTGACTCTTCTTACTGACTATGCTTTAAAACCATTCCTGTGACACTAGTTAGAGATTCCGATGCTTCACTTCAGGTTTACTGTTTACCTCGGACCTTCTTATTGACGATGAAACACAGAAATTGCATCGGAATTAAATACAAAAGGCACAATGCCGACTTAAGTACGTGTAGACTGACTTTTACTACTGTCTATGTTTGAAACCATTCCTGTGGCACTAGTTATTAATTCCGATGGTACATTTCAGGTTTACTGTATCCCTTGGACCTTCTTATTGGCGATGAAGCACAGAAATTGCATCGGAATTAAACACAAAAGGCACAATGCCGACTTAAGTACAAGAAGACTGACTCTTCTTACTGACTATGTTTTGAACCACTCCTGTGACACTAGTTATAGATTCCGATGCTTAACTTCAGGATTACTGTATCCCACTGCCCTTCTTAGTGACGATGAAACACAGAAATTGCATCGGAATTAAATACAAAAGCCACAATGCCGACTTAAGTACAAGAAGACTGACTCTTCTTACTGACTATGTTTTGAACCATTCCTGTGACACTAGTTATAGATTACGATGCTTCACTCTAGGTTTACTGTATCCCTTGGACATTCTTATTGACGATTAAGCACAGAAATTGCATCGGAATTAAATACAAAAAGCACAATGCCGACTTAAGTACAAGTAGACTGACTCTTCCTACTGTCTATGTTTTGAACCATTCCTATGATACTAGTTTTAGATTTCGATACTTCACTTTAGGTTTACTGTATCCCTTGGACCTTCTTATTGACCATGAAACACAGAAATTGCATCGTAATTTAATACAAAAGGCACAATGCCGACTTAATTACAACAAGACTTACTCATCTTACTGTCTATGTTTTGAACCATTCCTGTGACACTAGTTACAGATTCCGATGTTTCACTCCAGGTTTACTGAATACCTTGGACCTTCTTATTGACGATGAAACACAGAAATTGGATCGGAATGAAATACAAAAGCACAATGCCGACTTAAGTACAAGAAGACGGACTCTTCTTACTGACTATGTTTTGAACCATTTCTGTGACACTAGTTATAGTTTCCGTTGCTTAACTACAGGATTACTGTATCCCACTGACCTTCTTAGTGACGATGAAACACAGAAATTGCATCGGAATTAAATAGAAAAGGCAAAATGCCGACTTAAGTACAAGATAACTGACTCTTCTTACTGACTATGTTTTGAACTATTCCTGTGACACTAGTTATAGATTCCGATGCTTCACTTCAGGTTTACTGTATCCCTCTGACCTTCTTATTGACGATGAAACACAGACATTGCATCGGAATTAAATAGAAAAGGCACAATATCGACTCAACTACAAGAAGACTGACTCTTCTTACTGACTATGTTTTGAACCATTCCTGTGACACTAGTTATAGATTCCGATGCTTAACTTCAGGATTACTGTATCCCACTAACCTTCTTAGTGACGATGAAACACAGAAATTGCATCGGAATTAAATACAAAAGGCACAATGCCGACTTAAGTACAAGTAACTGACTCTTCTTACTGACTATGTTTTGAACCATTCCTGTGGCACTAGTTATAGATTCCGATGCTTCACTCTAGGTTTACTGTATCCCTTGGACATTCTTATTGACGATGAAACACAGAAATTGCATCGGAATTAAATAAAAAAAGCACAATGCCGACTTAAGTACAAGAAGACTGATTCTGCTTACTGTCTATGTTTTGAAACCATTCCTGTGATACTAGTTTTAGATTTCGATGCTTCCCTTCAGGTTTACTGTATCCCTCTGACCTTCTTATTGACGATGAAACACAGAAATTGCATCGGAATTAAATACAAAAGGCACAATGCCGAATTAAGTACAAGAAGACTGACTCTTCTTACTGTCTATGTTTTGAACCATTCATGTGACACTAGTTATAGATTCCGATGCTACACTTCAGGTTTACTGTATCCCTTGGACCTTCCTATTGACGATGAGACACAGAAATCGCATCGGAATTAAATAGAAAAAGCACATTGCCGACTTAAGTACAAGAAGACTGACTCTTCCTACTCTTTAAGTTTTAAACCATTACTGTGACACTAGTTTCTTTTCCGATGCTTCACTTGAGGTTTACTGTATCCCTCGGACATACTTATTGACGATGAAACACAGAAATTGCATCGGAATTAGATACAAAAGGCACAATGCCGACTTAAGTACAACTAGACCGACTCTTCTTACTGACTATGTTCTGAACCATTCCTGTGACACTAGTTATAGATTCCGATGCTTCACTTCAGGTTTACTGTATCCCTCTGACCTTCTTATTGACGATGAAACACAGAAATTGCATCGGAATTTAATAGAATAGACACAATATCGACTTAAGTACAAGAAGACTGACTCTTTCTACTGTCTATGTTTTGAACAATTCCTGTGACACTAGTTATAGAGTCCGATGCTTCACTTCAGGTTTACTGTATCCCTTATACCTTCTTATTGACGATGAAACACACAAATTGCATCGGAATTAAATACAAAAGGAACAATGCCGACTTAAGTACAAGAAGACTGACTCTTCTTACTGACTATGTTTTGAACCATTCCTGTGACACTAGTTATAGATTCCGATGCTTCACTCTAGGTTTACTGTATCCCTTGGACATTCTTATACACGATTAAACACAGAAATTGCATCGGAATTAAGTAAAAAATGCACAATGCCGACTTAAGTACAAGAAGACTGACTCTGCTTACTGTCTATGTTTTGAACCATTCCTGTGATACTAGTTTTAGATTTCGATGCTTCACTTTAGGTTTACTGTATCCCTTTGACCTTCTTATTGACGATGAAACACAGAAATTGCATCGGAATTTAATACAAAAGGCACAATGCCGACTTAAGTACAAGAAGACAGACTCATCTTACTGCCTATGTTTTGAACCATTCCTGTGACACTAGTTACAGATTCCGATGCTTCACTTCAGGTTTACTTTATACCTTGGACCTTCTTATTGACGATGAAACACAGATATTGCGTCGGAGTTAAATACAAAAGCACAATGCCATCTTAAGTACAAGAAGATGGACTCTTCTTACTGACTATGTTTTGAACCATTCCTGTGACACTAGCTATAGATTCGGATGCTTCACTTCAGGTTTACTGTATCCCTCTGACCTTCTTATTGACGATAAAACACAGAAATTGCATTGGAATTAAATACAAAAGGCACAATGCCGACATAAGTACAAGAAGACTGACTCTTCTTACTGTCTATGCTTTGAACCATTCCTGTGACACTAGTTATAGATTCCGTTGCTTCACTCCAGGTTTGCTGTATCCCTTGGACCTTCTTATTGACGATGAAACACAGAAATTGAATCGGAATTAAATGGAAAAGGCACAATGCCGACTTAAGTACAAGAAGACTGACTCTTCTTACTGACTATGTTTTGAACCATTCGTGTGACACTAGTTATTAATAACGATGCTTCACTTCAGGTTTACAGTATCTGTTGGACCTTCCTATTGACGATGAGACACGGAAGTCGCATCAGTATTAAATAGAAAAAGCACAATGCCGACTTAAGTACAAGAAGACTGACTCTTCCTACTCTCTATGTTTTTAACCATTCCTGTGACACTAGTTTTTTATTCCGATGCTTCACTTGAGGTTTACTGTATCCCTCGGACCTTCTTATTTACGATGAAACACAGAAAATGCATCGGAATGAAATACAAAAGCACAATGCCGACTTAAGTACAAGAAGACTGAATCTTCCAATTCTCTACGATTTGAACCATTCCTGTGACACTAGTTATAGATTCCGATGCTTAACTTCAGGTGTACTGTATCCCTCTGACCTTCTTATTGACGATGAAACACAGAAATTGCATCGGAATTAAATAGAAAAGGCACGATACCGACTTAAGTACAAGAAGACTGACTCTTCCTACTGTCTATGTTTTGAACCATTCCTGTGACACTAGTTATAGATTCCGATGCTTCACTTCAGGTTTACCGTATCCCTTGGACCTACTTATTGACGATGAAACACACTAATTGCATCGGAATTAAATACAAAAGGCACAATGCCGACTTAAGTACAAGAAGACTGACACTTCCAACTGTCTATGTTTTGAACCATTCGTGTGACACTAGTTATAGATTCTGATGCTTCACTTCTGGTTTACTGTATCCCACTGACCTTCTTATTGACGATGAAACACAGAATTTGCATCGGAATTAAATCGAAAAGGAACAATGCCGACTTAACTACAAGAAGACTGACTCTTCTTACTGACTATGTTTCATCCATTACTGTGACACTAGTTATAGATTCCGATGCTTAGGTTCAGGATTACTGTATCCCACTGACCTTCTTAGTGACGATGAAACACAGAAATTGCATCGGAATTAAATACAAAAAACACAATTCCGACTTAACTACAAGGGGACTGACTCTACTTACTGACTATGTTTTGAACCATTCCTGTGACACTAGTTATAGATTCCGATGATTACCTTCAGGATTACTATATCCCACTGACCTTCTTAGTGACGATGTAACACAGAAATTGCATCGGAATTAAATACAATAGGCACAATGCCGACTTAAGTACAAGTTCACTGACTCTTCTTACTGACTATGTTTTGAACCATTTGTGTGACACTAGTTATAGATTCTGATGCTTCACTTCTGATTTACTGTATACCTCTGACCTACTTATTGACGATGAAACACACTAATTGCATCGGAATCAAATACAAAAGGCACAATGCCGACTTAAGTACAAGAAGACTGACTCTCCTTACTGACTATGTTTTGAACCATTCCTGTGACACTAGTTTTAGATTCCGATGGTTCACTTCAGGTTTACTGTATCCCTCTGACCTTCTTGTTGCGATGAAACACAGAAATAGCATCGGAATTAAATACAAAAGGCACAATGCCAACTTAAGTACATGTAGACTGACTTTTCCTACTGTCTCTGTATTGAACTATTCCTGTGACACTAGTTATAGATTCCGTTGGTTCATTTCAGGTTTAGTGTATCCCTTGGACCTTCTTGTTGACGATGAAACACAGAAATTGCTTCGGAATTAAATACAAAAGGCACAATGCCGACTTAAGTACAAGAAGACTGACTCTTCCAACTGTCTATGTTTTGAACCATTCGTGTGACACTAGTTATAGATTCTGATGCTTCACTTCTGGTTTACTGTATCCCTCTGACCTTCTTATTAACGATGAAACACAGAATTTGCATCGGAATTAAATCGAAAAGGAACAATGCCGACTTAACTACAAGAAGACTGACTCTTCTTACTGACTATGTTTGAACCACTCCTGTGACACTAGTTATAGATTCCGATGCTTAACTTCAGGTTTACTGTATCCCACTGACCTTCTTAGTGACGATGAAACACAGAAATTGCATCGGAATTAGATACAAAAGGCACAATACCGACTTAAGTACAAGAAGACTGACTTTTCTTACTGACTATGTTTTGAACCATTCCTGTGACACTAGTCATAGATTCCGATGCTTTACTTCAGGTTTACTGTATCCCTTGGACCTTCTTATTGACGATGAAACACAGAAATTGCATCGGAATTAAATAGAAAAGGAACAATGCCGACTTAACTACAAGAATACTGATTCTTCTTACTGACTATGTTTGAACCATTCCTGTGACACTAGTTATAGATTCCGATGCTTCACTTCAGGTTTACCGTATACCTTGGACCTTCTTATTGACGATGAAACATAGAAATTCCATCGGAATTAAATACAAAAGAACAATGCCGACTTAAGTACAAGAAGACTGACTCTTCTTACTGTCTATGTCTTGAACCATTCGTGTGACACTAGTTATAGATTCCGATGCTACACTTCAGGTTTACTGTATCCCTTGGGCCTTCCTGTTTACGATGAGACACAGAAATCGCATCGGAATTAAATAAAAAAAGCACAATGCCGACTTAAGTACAAGAAGACTGACTCTTTCTACTCTTTATGTTTGAACCATTCCTGTGACACTAGTTTCTTATTCCGATGCTTCACTTGAGGCTTACTGTATCCCTCGGACCTACTTATGGACGATGAAACACAGAAATTGCATCGGAATTAAACACAAAAAGCTCAATTCCGACTTA
The DNA here is from genome assembly GCF_023864345.2 of Schistocerca serialis cubense. Lineage (NCBI taxonomy): Eukaryota > Metazoa > Arthropoda > Insecta > Orthoptera > Acrididae > Schistocerca > Schistocerca serialis. Next base: position 10,040,600 of record NC_064638.1, read on the forward strand.
AGTACAAGAAGACTGACTCTACCAACTCACTATGTTTTGAACCATTCCTATGACACTAGATATAGAATCCGATGCTTCACTTCAGTTTTACTGTATCCCTCTGACCTTCTTATTGACGATGAAACACAGAAATTGCATCGGAATTAGATACAAAAAGCACAATGCCGACTTAAGTACAAGTAGACCGACTCTTCTTACTGACTATGTTTTGAACCATTCCTGTGACACTAGTTATAGATTTCGATGCTTCACTTCCGATTTACTGTATCCCTCTGACCTTCTTATTGACGATAAAACTCAGAAATTGCATCGGAACTAAATACAAAAGGCACAATGCCGACTTAAGTACAAGAAGACTGACTCTTCTTACTGACTATGTTTTGAACCATTCCTGTGACACTAGTTATAGATTCCGATGCTTCACTCTAGGTTTACTGTATCCCTTGGACATTCTTATTGACGATTAAATACAGAAATTGCATCGGAATTAAATAAAAGAAGCACAATGCCGACTTAAGTACGAGAAGACTGACTCTGCTTACTGTCTATGTTTTGAACCATTCCTGTGATACTAGTTTTAGATTTCGATGCTTCACTTCAGGTTTACTGTATCCCTTGGACCTTCATATTGACGATGAAACACAGAAATTGCATCGGAATTTAATACAAAAGTCACAATGCCGACTTACGTACAACATGACTGACTCATCTTACTGTCTATGTTTTGAACCATTCCTGTGACACTAGTTACAGATTCCGATGCTTCACTCCAGGTTTACTGTATACCTTGGACCTTCTTATTGACGATGAAACACAGAAATTGCATCGGAATTAAATAGAAAAGGAACAATGCCGACTTAACTACAAGAATACTGATTCTTCTTACTGACTATGTTTGAACCATTCCAGTGACACTAGTTATAGATTCCGATGCTTCACTTCAGGTTTACCGTATACCTTGGACCTACTTATTGACGATGAAACACACTAATTGCATCGGAATTAAATAAAAAAGGCACAATGCCGACTTAAGTACAAGAAGACTGACTCTTCCTACTGTCTATGTTTTGAACCATTCCTATGACACTAGTTATAGATTCCGATGCTTCACTTCTGGTTTACTGTATCCCTTGGACCTTCCTATTGACGATGAGACACAGAAGTCGCATCGGTATTAAGTAGAAAAAGCACAATGCCGACTTAAGTACAAGAAGACTGACTCTTCCTACTCTCTATGTTTTTAACCATTCTTGTGACACTAGTTTTTTATTCCGATGCTTCACTTGAGGTTTACTGTATCCCTCGGACCTTCTTATGGACGATGAAACACAGAAATTGCATCGGAATGAAATACAAAAGGCACAATGCCGACTTAAGTACAAGAAGACTGAATCTTCCAACTCTCTATGATTTGAACCATTCCTGTGACACTAGTTATAGATTCCGATGCTTCACTTCAGGTTTACTGTATTCCTCGGACCTTCTTATGGACGATGAACGACAGAAATTGCATCGGAATTAAATAGAAAAGGCACAATACCGACTTAAGTACAAGAAGACTGACTCTTCCTACTGTCTATGTTTTGAACCATTCCTGTGCCACTAGTTATAGATTCCGACGCTTCACTTCAGGTTTACCGTATACCTTGGACCTACTTATTGACGATGAAACACACTAATTGCATCGGAATTAAATACAAAAGGCACAATGCCGACTTAAGTACAAGAAGACTGACTCTTCATACTGACTATGTTTTGAACCATTCCTGTGACACTAGTTTTAGATTCCGATGCTTCACTTCAGGTTTACTGTATCCCTCTGACCTTCTTGTTGCGATGAAACACAGAAATTGCATCGGAATTAAATACAAAAGGCACAATGCCGACTTAAGTACATGTAGACTGACTTTTCCTACTGTCTCTGTATTGAACCATTCCTGTGACACTGGTTATAGATTCCGTTGGTTCATTTCAGGTTTAGTGTATCCCTTGGACCTTCTTATTGACGATGAAACACAGAAATTGCTTCGGAATTAAATACAAAAGGCACAATGCCGACTTAAGTACAAGAAGACTAACTCTTCCAACTGTCTATGATTTGAACCATTCGTGTGACACTAGTTATAGATTCTGATGCTTCACTTCTGGTTTACTGTATCCCTCTGACCTTCTTATTGACGAAGAAACACAGATATTGCATCGGAATTAAATTGAAAAGGAACAATGCCGACTTAACTACAAGAATACTGATTCTTCTTACTGACTATGTTTGAACCATTCCTGTGACACTAGTTATAGATTCTGATGCTTAACTCCAGGATTACTGTATCCCACTGACCTTTTTAGTGACGATGAAACACAGAAATTGCATCGGAATTAAATACAAAAAACACAATGCCGACTTAAGTACAAGAAAACTGACTCTTCTTACTGTCTATGGTTTGAACCATTCCTGTGACACTAGTTATAGATTCCGATGCTTCACTCCAGGTTTACTGTATCCCTTGGACCTTCTTATTGACGATGAAGCACAGAAATTGCATATGAATTAAAAACATTAGGCACAATGCCGAGTTAAGTACAAGAAGACTGACTCTTCCTACTGTCTATGTTATGAACCATTCCTGTGACACTAGTCATAGATTCCGATGCTTCACTTCAGGTTTACTGTATCCCTTGGACCATCTTATTGACGATGAAACACAGAAATTGCATCGGAATTAAATACAAATGGCACAATACCGACTTAAGTACAAGAAGACCGACACTTCTTATTGACTATGCTTTGAACCATTCCTGTGACACTAGTTATAAATTCCGATGCTACACTTCAGGTTTACTGTATCCCTAGGACCTTCTTATTGACGATGAAACACAGAAATTGCATCGGAATTAAATAGAAAAGGCACAATACCGACTTAACTACAAGAAGACTGACTCTTCTTACTGACTATGATTTGAATCATTCCTGTGACACTAGTTATAGATTCCGATGCTTACCTTCAGGATTACTATATCCCACTGACCTTCTTAGTGACGATGTAACACAGAAATTGCATCGGAATCAAATACAAAAGGCACATTGCCGACTCAAGTACAAGTAGACTGACTCTTCTTACTGACTATGTTTTGAACCATTCCTGTGACACTAGTTATAGATTCCGATGCTTCACTACAGATTAACTGTATCCCTCTGACGTTCTTATTGACGATAAAACACAGAAATTGCATCGGAATTAAATAGAAAATGCACAAAGCCGACTTAAGTACAAGAAGACTGACTCTTCTTACTGACAATGTTTTGAACCATTCCTGTGACACTAGTCATAGATTCCGATGCTTCACTTCAGGTTTACTGTATCCCTTGGACCATCTTAATGACGATGAAACACAGAAATTGCATCGGAATTAAATACAAAAGGCACAATACCGACTTAAGTACAAGAAGACTGACTCTTCTTACTGATTATGTTTTGAACCATTCCTGTGACACTAGTCATAGATTCCGATGCTTTACTTCAGGTTTACTGTATCCCTCTGACCTTTTTATTGACGATGAAACACAGAAATTGCGTCGGAATTAAATACAAAAGGCACAATGCCGACATAAGTACAAGAAAACTGACTCTTCTTACTGTCTATGTATTGAACCATCCCTGTGACACTAGTTATAGATTCCGATGCTTCACTCCAGGTTTACTGTATCCCTTGGACCTTCTTATTGACGATGAAGCACAGAAATTGCATCGGAATTAAATACATTAGGCACAATGCCGACTTAAGTACAAGAAGACTGACTCTTCCTACTGCCTATGTTTTGAACCATTCCTGTGACACTAGTCATCGATTCCGATGCTTCACTTCAGGTTTACTGTATCCCTTGGACCATCTTATTGACGATGAAACACAGAAATTGCATCGGAATTAAATGCAAAATGCACAATACCGACTTAAGTACAAGAAGACTGACTCTTCTTACTGACTATGTTTTGAACCATTCCTGTGACACTAGTCATAGATTCCGATGCTTTACTTCCGGTTTACTGTATCCCTCTGACCTTCTAATTGACGATGAAACACAGAAATTGCGTCGGAATTAAATACAAAAGGCACAATGCCGACATAAGTACAAGAAAACTGACTCTTCTTACTGTCTATGTTCTGAACCATCCCTGTGACACTAGTTATAGATTCCGATGCTTCACTCCAGGTTTACTGTATCCCTTGGACCTTCTTATTGACGGTGAAGCACAGAAATTGCATCGGAATTAAATACATTAGGCACAATGCCGACTTAAGTACAAGAAGACTGACTCTTCCTACTGTCTATGTTTTGAACCATTCCTGTGACACTAGTCATCGATTCCGTTGCTTCACTTCAGGTTTACTGTATCCCTTGGACCATCTTATTGACGATGAAACACAGAAATTGCATCGGAATTAAATACAAAATGCACAATACCGACTTAAGTACAAGAAGACTGACTCTTCTTACTGACTATGTTTTGAACCATTCCTGTGACACTAGTCATAGATTCCGATGCTTTACTTCCGGTTTACTGTATCCCTCTGACCTTCTAATTGACGATGAAACACAGAAATTGCGTCGGAATTAAATACAAAAGGCACAATGCCGACATAAGTACAAGAAAACTGACTCTTCTTACTGTCTATGTTCTGAACCATCCCTGTGACACTAGTTATAGATTCCGATGCTTCACTCCAGGTTTACTGTATCCCTTGGACCTTCTTATTGACGATGAAGCACAGAAATTGCATCGGAATTAAATACAAAAGGCACAAACCCGACATAAGTACAAGAAAACTGACTCTTCTTACTGTCTATGTTCTGAACCATCCCTGTGACACTAGTTATAGATTCCGATGCTTCACTCCAGGTTTACTGTATCCCTTGGACCTTCTTATTGACGATGAAACACAGAAATTGTATCGGAATTAAATACAAAATTCACAATGCCGACTTACGTACAAGAAGACTGACTCTTCTTATTGACTATGTTTTGAACCATTCCTGTGACACTAGTTATACATTCCGATCTACATCTACATCTACATCTATACTCCGCGAGCCACCTTACGGTGTGTGGCGGAGGGTACTTATTGTACCACTATCTGATCCCCCCTTCCCTGTTCCATTCACGATATGTGCGTGGGAAGAACGACTGCTTGTAAGTCTCCGTATTTGCTCTAATTTCTCGGATCTTTTCGTTGTGATCATTACGCGAGATATATGTGGGCGGTAGTAATATGTTGCCCATCTCTTCCCGGAATGTGCTCTCTCGTAATTTCGATAATAAACCTCTCCGTATTGCGTAACGCCTTTCTTGAAGTGTCCGCCACTGGAGCTTGTTCAGCATCTCCGTAAAGCTCTCGCGCTGACTAAATGTCCCCATGACGAATCGCGCTGCTTTTCGCTGGATCATGTCTATCTCTTCTATTAATCCAACCTGGTAAGGGTCCCATACTGATGAGCAATACTCAAGAATCGGACGAACAAGCATTTTGTAAGCTACTTCTTTCGTCGATGAGTCACATTTTCTTAGAATTCTTCCTATGAATCTCAACCTGACGCCTGCTTTTCCCACTATTTGTTTTATGTGATCATTCCACTTCAGATCGCTCCGGATAGTAACTCCTAAGTATTTAACGGTCGTTACCGCTTCCAATGATTTACCACCTATCGCATAATCGTACTGGAATGGATTTCTGCCCCTATGTATGCGCATTATATTACATTTATCTACGTTTAGGGAAAGCTGCCAGCTGTCGCACCATGCATTAATCCTCTGCAGGTCCTCCTGGAGTACGTACGAGTCTTCTGATGTTGCTACTTTCTTGTAGACAACCGTGTCATCTGCAAATAGCCTCACGGAGCTACCGATGTTGTCAACTAAGTCATTTATGTATATTGTAAACAATAAAGGTCCTATCACGCTTCCCTGCGGTACTCCCGAATTTACCTCTACATCTGCAGATTTTGAACCGTTAAGAATGACATGTCGTGTTCTTTCTTCTAGGATATCCTGAATCCAATCACAAACCTGGTCCGATATTCCGCAAACTCGTATTTTTTTCACTAAACACTTCAGGTTTACTGTACCCCTAGGACCTTCTTATTGACGATGAAGCACAGAAATTGCATCGGAATTAAATAGAAAAATCACAATACCGACTTAACTACAAGAAGACTGACTTTTCTTACTGACTATGTTTTGAACCATTCCTGTGACACTAGTTATAGATTCCGATGCTTACCTTCAGGATTACTATATCCCACTGACCTTCGTAGTGACGATGTACCACAGAAATTGTATCGGAATTAAATACAAAAGCCACAATGCCGACTTAAGTACAAGTAGACGGACTCTTCGTACTGACTATGTTTTGAACCATTCCTGTGACACTAGTTATAGATTCTGACGCTTCACTTCGGGTTTACTGTATCCCTTGGACCTTCTTATTGGCGATGAAACACAGAAATTGCATAGGAATTAAATACAAATGGCTCAATGCCGACTTAAGTACAAGAAGACTGACTCATCTTACTGTCTATGATTTGAACCATTCCTGTGACACTAGTTATAGATTCCGATGCTTCACTCCAGGTTTACTGTATCCCTTAGTCCTTCATATTGACGATGTAACACAGAAATTGATCGGAATTAAATACAAAAGGTACAATGCCGACTGAATTACAAGAAGACTGACTCTTCTTACTGACTATGCTTTCAACCATTCCTGTGACACTAGTTATGGATTTCGATGCTTCACTTCATGTTTACTGTATCCCTCTGACCTTCTTATTGACGATAAAACACAGATATTACATCGGAATTAAATACAAAAGGCACAATGCCGACTTAAGTACAAGAAGACTGACTCTTCTTAATGTCTATGTTTTGAACCATTCCTGTGACACTAGTTATAGATTCCGATGCTTCACTTCAGATTCACTGCATCCCTCTGACGTTCTTATTGACGATGAAACACAGAAATTGCATCGGAATTAAATACAAAAGGCACAATGCCGACATAAGTACAAGAAAACTGACTCTTCTTACTGTCTATGTATTGAACCATCCCTGTGACACTAGTTATAGATTCCGATGCTTCACTCTAGGTATACTGTATCCTTTGGACCTTCTTATTGACGACGAAACACAGAAATTGCATCCGAATTAAATAAAAAAACCACAATGCCGACTTAAGTACAAGAAGACTGACTCTGCTTACTGTCTATGTTTTGAACAATTCCTGTGACACTAGTTATAGATTTCAATGCTTCACTTCAGGTTTACTGTATCCCTCTGACCTTCTTATTGACGATAAAACACAGAAATTCATCGGAATTAAATACAAAAGGCACAATGCCGACTTCAGTACATGTAGACTGACTTTTCCTACTGTCTATGTTTTGAACCATTCCTGTGACACTAGTTATGGATTCCAATGGTTCATTTCAGGTTTACTCTATCCCTTGGACCTTCTTATTGACGACGAAACACAGAAATTGCATCCGAATTAAATAAAAAAACCACAATGCCGACTTAAGTACAAGAACACTGACTCTGCTTACTGTCTATGTTTTGAACAATTCCTGTGACACTAGTTATAGATTTCAATGCTTCACTTCAGGTTTACTGTATCCCTCTGACCTTCTTATTGACGATAAAACACAGAAATTCATCGGAATTAAATACAAAAGGCACAATGCCGACTTCAGTACATGTAGACTGACTCTTCCAACTGTCTATGTTTTGAACCATTCGTCTGACACTAGTTATAGATTCAGATGCTTCACTTCAGGTTTACTGTATCCCTCTGACCTTCTTATTGACGATGAAACACAGAAATTGCATCGGAAATAAATAGAAAAGGCACAATGCCGACTTAACTACAAGAAGACTGACTCTTCTTACTGACTGTGATTTGAACCATTCCTGTGACACTACTTATAGATTCCGATGCTTAACTTCAGGATTACTGTATCCCACTGACCTTGTTAGTGACGCTGAAACACAGAAATTGCATCGGAATTAAATACAAAATGCACAATGCCGACAAAGTACAAGAAGACTGACTCATCTTACTGTCTATGTTTTGAACCTCCCCTGTGACACTAGTTATAGATTCCGATGCTTCACTCCAGGTTTACTGTATCCCTTGGACCTTCTTATTGACGATGAAACACAGAAATTGCATCGGAAATTAATAGAAAAGGCACAATGCCGACTTAACTACAAGAAGACTAACTCTTCTTACTGACTATGTTTTGAATCATTCCTGTGACACTAGTTATAGATTGCGATGCTTTATATCAGGTTTACTGTATCCCTCTGACCTTCTTATTGACGATGAAACACAGAAATTGCATTGGAATTAATTACTAAAGGCACAATGCCGAATTAAGTACAAGAAGACTGACTCTTCTTACTGTCTATGTTTTGAACCGTTCCTGTGCACTAGTTTTAGACTCTGATGCTTCACTCCAGGTTTACTGTATCCCTAGGACCTTCTTATTGACGATGAAACACAGAAATTGCATCAGAATTAAATACAAAAGGCACATTGCCGACTTAAGTAAAAGAAGACTGACTCTTCTTACTGATTGTGCTTTCAACACTTCCTGTGACACTAGTTATAGATTCCGATGCTTCAATTCATGTTTACTGTGTCTCTCTGACCTTCTTATTGACGATAAAACACAGAAATTACATCGGAATTATATACAAAAGGCACAATGCCGACTTAAGTACAAGACGACTGACTCATCTTAATGTCTATGTTTTGAACCATTCCTGTGACACTAGTTATAGATTCCGATGCTTCACTTCAGATTAACTGTATCCCTCTGACGTTCTTATTGACGATGAAACACAGAAATTGCATCGGAATTAAATGCAAAAGGCACAATGCCGAATTAAGTACAAAAAGATTGACTCTTCGTACTGTCTATGTTTTGAACCATTCCTGTGACACTAGTTATAGATTCCGATGCTTCACTCTAGGTTTACTGTATCCTTTGCACCTTCTTATTGACGATGAAACACAGAAATTACATCCGAATTAAATAAAAAAAGCACAATGCCGACTTAAGTACAAGAAGACTGACTCTGCTTACTGTCTATGTTTTGAACAATTCCTGTGATACTAGTTATAGATTTCGATGCTTCACTTCAGGTATACTGTATCCCTCTGACCTTCTTATTGACGATAAAACAAAGAAATTCATCGGAATTAAATACAAAAGGCACAATGCCGACTGAAGTACAAGAAGACTGACTCTTCTTACTGTCTATGTTTTGAAGCATTCCGGTGACACTAGTTATAGATTCCGATGTTTCACTCCAGGCTTACTGTATTACTTGGACCTTCGTACTGACGATGAAACACAGAAATTGCATCGGAATTAAATAGAAAATGCACAATGCCGACTTAAGTACAAGAAGACTGACTCTTCTTACTGACAATGTTTTGAACCATTCCTGTGACACTAGTCATAGATTCCGATGCTTCACTTCAGGTTTACTGTATCCCTTGGACCATCTTATTGACGATGAAACACAGAAATTGCATCGGAATTAAATACAAAAGGCACAATAACGACTTAAGTACAAGAAGACTGACTCTTCTTACTGACTATGTTTTGAACCATTCCTGTGACACTAGTCATAGATTCCGATGCTTTACTTCAGGTTTACTGTATCCCTCTGACCTTCTTATTGACGATGAAACACAGATATTGCATCGGAATTAAATACAAGAGGCACAATACCGACTTAAGTACAAGAAGACTGACTCTTCTTACTGACTATGTTTTGAACCATTCCTGTGACACTAGTCATAGATTCCGATGCTTTACTTCAGGTTTACTGTATCCCTCTGACCTTCTAATTGACGATGAAACACAGAAATTGCGTCGGAATTAAATACAAAATTCACAATGCCGACTTAAATACAAGTAGACTGACTCTTCTTACTGACTATGTTTTGAACCATTCCTGTGACACTAGTTATAGATTCTGATGCTTCACTTCGGGTTTACTGTACCCCTAGGACCTTCTTATTGACGATGAAGCACAGAAATTGCATCGGAATTAAATAGAAAAATCACAATACCGACTTAACTACAAGAAGACTGACTTTTCTTATTGACTATGTTTAGAACCATTGCTGTGACACTAGTTATAGATTCTGATGCTTCACTTCAGATTTACTGCATCCCTCTGACGTTCTTATTGACGATGAAACACACTAATTGCATCGGAATTAAATACAAAAGGCACAATGCCGAATTAAGTACAAAACGATTGACTCTTCTTACTGTCTATGTTTTGAGCCATTCCTGTGACACTAGTTATAGATTCCGATGCTTCACTCTAGGTTTACTGTATCCTTTGGACCTTCTTATTGACGACGAAACACAGAAATTGCATCCGATTTAAATAAAAAAAGCACAATGCCGACTTAAGTACAAGAAGACTGACTCTGCTTACTGTCTATGTTTTGAACAATTCCTGTGACACTAGTTATAGATTTCGATGCTTCACTTCAGCTTTACTGCATCCCTCTGACCTTCTTATTGACGATAAAACACAGAAATTCATCGGAATTAAATTCCAAAGGCACAATGCCGACTTAAGTACAAGAAGACTGACTCTTCTTACTGTCTATGCTTTGAACCATTCCGGTGACACTAGTTATAGATTCCGATGCTTCACTCCAGGTTTACTGTATTACTTATACCTTCTTACTGACGATGAAACACAGAAATTGCATCGTAATTAAATAGAAAAGGCACAATGCCGACCTAAGTACAAGAAGACTGACTCTTCTTACTGACAATGCTTTGAACCATTCCTGTGACACTAGTTATAGATTCCGATGCTTCACTTCAGGTTTACGGTATCCCTTGGTCCTTCCTATTGACGATGAGACACAGGAATCCCATCGGAATTAAATAGAAAAAGCACAATGCCGACTTAAGTACAAGAAGGCTGACTCTTCTTACTGACTATGTTTTGAACCATTCCTGTGACACTAGTTATAGATTCCGATGCTTCACTTCAGGTTTTCCGTATTACTCTGACCTTCTTATTGACGATGAAACACAGAAATTGCATCGGAATTAAATACAAAAGGCACAATGCCGACTTAAGTACATGTAGACTGACTTTTCTTACTGTCTATGCTTTGAGCCATTCCTGTGACACTAGTTATAGATTCAGATGGTTCATTTCAGGTTTACTGTATCCCTTGGACCTTCTTATTGACAACGAAACACAGAAATTGCATCGGAATTAAATACAAAAGGCACAATGCCGACTTAAGTACAAGAAGACCGACGCTTCCAACTGTCTATGTTTTGAACCATTCGTGTGACACTAGTTATAGATTCCGATGCTTAACTTCAGGTTCACTGTATCCCTCTGACCTTCTTATTGACGATGAAACACAGAAATTGCATCGGAAATAAATAGAAAAGGCACAATGCCGACTTAACTACAAGAAGACTGACTCTTCTTACTGACTGTGGTTTTAACCATTCCTGTGACACTACTTATAGATTCCGATGCTTAACTTCAGGATTACTGTATCCCACTGACCTTCTTAGTGACGATGAAACACAGAAATTGCATCGGAATTAAGTACAAAAAGCACAATGCCGAGAAAGTACATGAAGACTGACTCATCTTACTGTCAATGTTTTGAACCGTCCCTCTGACACTAGTTATAGATTCCGATGCTTCCCTCCAGGTTTACTGTATCCCTTGGACCTTCGTATTGACGATGAAACACAGAAATTGCATCGGAATTTAATAGAAAAAGCACAATGCCGACTTAACTACAAGAAGACTGACTCTTCTTACTGACTATGTTTTGAACCATTCCTGTGACACAAGTTATAGATTGCGATGGTTTATATCAGGTTTACTGTATCCCTCTGACCTTCTTATTGACGATGAAACACAGATATTGCATTGGAATTAATTACTAAAGGCACAATGCCGAATTAAGTACAAGAAGACTGACTCTTCTTACTGTCTATGTTTTGAACCATTCCTGTGACACTAGTTTTAGACTCTGATGCTTCACTCCAGGTTTACTGTATCCCTAGGACCTTCTTATTGACGATGAAACACAGAAATTGCATCGGAATTAAATACAAAAGGCCCAATGCCGACTTAAGTAAAAGAAGTCTGACTCTTCTTACTGTCTGTGTTTTGAACCATTCCTGTGACACTAGTTATAGATTCCGATGCTTCACTCCAGGTTTACTGTATCCCTTGGACCTTCTTATTGACGATGAAGCACAGAAATTGCATCGGAATTAAATAGAAAAATCACAATACCGACTTAACTACAAGAAGACTGACTTTTCTTATTGACTATGTTTAGAACCATTCCTGTGACAAAAGTTATAGATTCCGATGCTTCACTTCAGATTTACTGCATCCCTCTGACGTTCTTATTGACGATGAAACACACTAATTGCATCGGATTTAAATACAAAAGGCACAATGCCGAATTAAGTACAAAACGATTGACTCTTCTTACTGTCTATGTTTTGAACCATTCCTGTGACACTAGTTATAGATTCCGATGCTTCACTCTAGGTTTACTGTATCCTTTGGACCTTCTTATTGACGACGAAACACAGAAATTGCATCCGAATTAAATAAAAAAAGCACAATGCCGACTTAAGTACAAGAAGACTGACTATGCTTACTGTCTATGTTTTGAACAATTCCTGTGACACTAGTTATAGATTTCGATGCTTCACTTCAGCTTTACTGCATCCCTCTGACCTTCTTATTGACGATAAAACACAGAAATTCATCGGAATTAAATACAAAAGGCACAATGCCGACTTAAGTACAAGAAGACTGACTCTTCTTACTGTCTATGCTTTGAACCATTCCGGTGACACTAGTTATAGTTTCCGATGCTTCACTCCAGGTTTACTGTATTACTTATACCTTCTTACTGACGATGAAACACAGAAATTATATCGTAATTAAATAGAAAAGGCACAATGCCGACCTAAGTACAAGAAGACTGACTCTTCTTACTGACAATGCTTTGAACCATTCCTGTGACACTAGTTATAGATTCCGATGCTTCACTTCAGGTTTACCGTATCCCTTGGTCCTTCCTATTGACGATGAGACACAGGAATCCCATCGGAATTAAATAGAAAAAGCACAATGCCGACTTAAGTACACGAAGGCTGACTCTTCTTACTGACTACGTTTTGAACCATTCCTGTGACACTAGTTATAGATTCCGATGCTTCACTTCAGGTTTTCCGTATCCCTCTGACCTTCTTATTGACGATGAAACACAGAAATTGCATCGGTATTAAATACAAAAGGCACAATGCCGACTTAAGTACATGTAGACTGACTTTTCTTACTGTCTATGCTTTGAGCCATTCCTGTGACACTAGTTATAGATTCAGATGGTTCATTTCAGGTTTACTGTATCCCTTGGACCTTCTTATTGACAACGAAACACAGAAATTGCATCGGAATTAAATACAAAAGGCACAATGCCGACTTAAGTACAAGAAGACTGACTCTTCCAACTGTCTATGTTTTGAACCATTCGTGTGACACTAGTTATAGATTCCGATGCTTAACTTCAGGTTCACTGTATCCCTCTGACGTTCTTATTGACGATGAAACACAGAAATTGCATCGGAAATAAATAGAAATGGCACAATGCCGACTTAACTACAAGAAGACTGACTCTTCTTACTGACAGTGGTTTTAACCATTCCTGTGACACTACTTATAGATTCCGATTCTTAACTTCAGGATTACTGTATCCCACTGACCTTCTTAGTGACGATGAAACACAGAAATTGCATCGGAATTAAATACAAAAAGCACAATGCCGAGAAAGTACATGAAGACTGACTCATCTTACTGTCAATGTTTTGAACCGTCCCTCTGACACTAGTTATAGATTCCGATGCTTCCCTCCAGGTTTACTGTATCCCTCGGACCTTCTTATTGACGATGAAACACAGAAATTGCATCGGAATTAAATAGAAAATGCACAATGCCGACTTAAGTACAAGAATACTGACTCATCTTACCGTCTATAGTTTGAACCGTCCCTGTGACACTAGTTATAGATTCCGATGTTTCACTTCAGGTTTACTGTATCCCTCTGACCTTCTTATTGACGATGAAACACAGAATTTGCATCAGAATTAAATACAAAACGCACAATGCCGAATTAAGTACAGGAAGTCTGACTCTTCTTACTGTCTATGCGTTGGACCATTCCTGTGACACTAGTTATAGATTCCGATGCTTCACTCCAGGTTTACTGTATCCCTCGGACCTTCTTATTGACGATGAAACACAGAAATTGCATCGGAATTAAATAGAAAATGCACAATGCCGACTTATGTACAAGTATACTGACTCATCTTACTGTCTATGGTTTGAACCGTCCCTGTGACACTAGTTATGGATTCCGATGCTTCACTCCAAGTTTACTGTATCCCTTGGACCTACTTAGTGACGATGAAACACAGGAATTGCATCAGAATTAAATAGAAAAGGCACAATGCCTACTTAAGTACAAGAAGACTGACTCGTCTTACTGACTATGTTTTGAACCATTCCTGTGACACTAGTTATAGATTCTAATGCATCACTTCAGGTTTACTGTATCCCTTGGACCTTCTTATTGGCGATGAAACACAGAAATTGCATCGGAGTTAAATACTAAAGGCACAATGCCGGCTTAAGTACAAGAAGACTGACTCTTCTTACTGACTAAGTTTTGAAACATTCCTGTGACACTAGTTATAGTTTCCGATGCTTCACTTCATGTTCACTGTATCCCTCTGACCTTCCTATTGACGATAAAACACAGAAATTACATCGGAATTAAATACAAAAGGCACAATGCCGACTTAAGAACAAGAAGACTGACTCATCTTACTGTCTATGTTTTGATCCATTCCTGTGACACTAGTTATAGATTCCGATGCTTTACCTCAGATTTTCTGTATCCCTCTGACGTTCTTATTGACCATGAAACACAGAAATTGCATCGGAATTTTAAAAAAGGGCACACTGCCGAATTATGTACAAAAAAGACTGACTCTTCTGACTGCCTATGTTTTGAACCATTCCTGTGACACTAGATATAGATTCCGATGCTTCACTCAAGGTTTACTGTATCCCTTGGACCATCTTATTGACGATGAAACACAGAAATTGCATCCGAATTAAATAAAAAAAGCACAATGCCGACTTAAGTACAAGAAGACTGAATCGTCTTACTGTCCATGTTTTGAACCGCCCCTCTGACACTAGTTATAGATTCCGATGCTTCACTCCAGGCTTACTGTATCCCTTGGACCTTCTTATTGACGATGAAACACAGAAATTGCATCGGAATTAAATACAAAAGGCACAATACCGACTTAAGTACAAGAAGACTGACTCTTCATACTGACTATGTATTGAACCATTCCTGTGACACTAGTTATAGATTCCGATGCTTTACTTCAGGATTACTGTATCCCTCTGACCTTCTTATTGTCGTTGAAACACAGAAATTGCATCGGAATTAAATACAAAAGGCTCAATGCCGAGTTAAGTACAAGAAGACTGACTCTTCTTACTGTCTATGTTTTGGACCATCTCTGTGACACTAGTTATAGATTCCGACGCTTCACTCCAGATTTACTGTATCCCTTGGACCTTCCTATTGACGATGAAGCACAGAAATTGTGTCGGAATTAAATACAAAATTCACAATGCCGACTTACGTACAAGAAGGCTGACTCTTCGTACTGACTATGTTTTGAACCATTCCTGTGACACTAGTTATAGGTTCCGATGCTTCACTTCAGGTTTACTGTATCCCTTGGACCTTCCTATTGACGATGAGACACAGATATCGCATCGGTATTAAATAGAAAAAGCACAATGCCGACTTAAGTACAAGAAGACTGACTCTTCCTACTCTCTATGTTTTGAACCATTCCTGTGACACTAGTTTTTTATTACGATGCTTCACTTGAGGTTTACTGTATCCCTCGGACCTTCTTATGGACGATGAAACACAGAAATTGCATCGGAATGAAATACAAAAGGCACAATGCCGACTTAAGTACAAGAAGACTGAATCTTCCAACTCTCTATGTTTTGAACCATTCCTGTGACACTAGTTATGGATTCCGATGCTTCACTTCAGGTTTACTGTATCCCTTTGACCTTCATATTGACGATGAAACACAGAAATTGCATCGGAATTAAATAGAAAAGGCACAATACCGACTTAAGTACAAGCAGACTGACACTTCCTACTCTCTATGTTTTGAACCATTCCTGTGACTCCAGTTATAGATTCCGATGCTTCACTTCAGGTTTACTGTATCCCTCTGACCTTCTTAGTGACGATGAAACACAGAAATTGCTTCGGAACTAAATAGAAAAGGCACAATGCCGACTTAACTACAAGAAGACTGACTCTTCTTACTTACTGTGATTTGAACCATTCATGTGACACTACTTATAGATTCCGATGAATAACTTCAGGATTACAGTATCCCACTGACCTTCTTAGTGACGATGAAACACAGAAATTGCATCGGAATTAAATACAAAAAGCACAATGCCGACAAAGTACAAAAATAATGACTCATCTTACTGTCTATGTTTTGACCGTCCCTCTGACACTAGTTATAGATTCCGATGCTTCACTCCAGGTTAACTGTATCCCTTGGACGTTCTTATTGACGATGAAACACAGAAATTGCATCGGAATTAAATACAAAAGGCTCAATACCGACTTAAGTACAAGATAACTGACTCTTCTTACTGACGATGTTTTGAACCATTCCTGTGACACTAGTTAATGATTACGATGCTTCATATCAAGTTTACTGTATCCCTCTGACCTTCTTATTGACAATGAAACACAGAAAATGCATCGGAATTTAATATAAAAGGCACAATTCCGACTTAAGTACATGTAGACTGACTTTTCCTACTGTCTACGTTTTGAACCATTCCTGTGACACTAGTTATAGATTCCGATGGTTCATTTCAGGTTTACTGTATCCCTTGGACCTTCTTATTGACAATGAAACACAGAAATTGCATCGGAATTAAATACAAAAGGCACAATGCCGACTTAAGTACAAGAAGACTGACTCTTCCAACGGTCTATGTTTTGAACCATTCGTGTGACACTAGTTATAGATTCCGATGCTTCACTTCAGGTTTACTGTATCCCTCTGACCTTCTTAGTGACGATGAAACCCAGAAATTGCTTTGGAACTAAATAGAAAAGGCACAATGCCGACTTAACTACAAGAAGACTGACTCTTCTTACTGACTGTGATTTGAACCATTCCTGTGACACTACTTACAGATTCCGATGAATAACTTCAGGATTACTGTATCCCACTGACCTTCTTAGTGGCGATAAAACACAGAAATTGCATCGGAATTAAATACAAAAAGCACAATGCCGACAAAGTACAAGAAGACTGACTCATCTTACTGTCTATGTTTCGAACCGACCCTCTGACACTAGTTATAGATTCCAATGCTTCACTCCAGGTTTACTGTATCCCTTGGACCTTCTTATTGACGATGAAACACAGAAATTGCATCGGAATTTAATAGAAATGGCACAATGCCGACTTAAGTAAAAGAAGTCTGACTCTTCTTACTGACTATGTTTTGAACCATTCCTGTGACACTAGTTATAGATTGCGATGC
This sequence comes from Schistocerca serialis cubense, assembly GCF_023864345.2. NCBI lineage: Eukaryota > Metazoa > Arthropoda > Insecta > Orthoptera > Acrididae > Schistocerca > Schistocerca serialis. Next base: position 10,058,383 of record NC_064638.1, read on the forward strand.
TTTAAATCAGGTTTAGTGTATCCCTCTGACCTTCTTATTGACGATGAAACACAGAAATTGCATTGGAATTAATTACTAAAGGCACAATGCCGAATTAAGTACAAGATGACTGACTCTTCTTACTGTCTATGTTTTGAACCATTCCTGTGACACTAGTTTTAGACTCTGATGCTTCACTCCAGGTTTACTGTATCCCTAGGACCTTCTTATTGACGATGAAACACAGAAATTGCATCGGAATTAAATACAAAAGGCACAATGCCGACTTAAGTAAAAGAAGTCTGACTCTTCTTACTGTCTGTGTTTTGAACCATTCCTGTGACACTAGTTGTAGATTCCGATGCTTCACTCCAGGTTTACTGTATCCCTTGGACCTTCTTATTGACGATGAAACACAGATATTGCATCGGAATTAAATATAAAAGGCACAATGCAGACGTAAGTAAAACAAGTCAACTCTTCTTACTGTCTATGATTTGAACCATTCCTGTGACACTAGTTGTAGATTCCGATGCTTCACTCCAGGTTTACTGTATCCCTCGGACCTTCTTATTGACGATGAAACACAGATATTGCATCGGAATTAAATAGAAAATGCACAATGCCGACTTAAGTACAAGAATACTGACTCATCTTACTGTCTATGGTTTGAACCGTCCCTGTGACACTAGTTATGAATTCCGATGCTTCACTCCAGGTTTACTGTATCCCTTGGACCTTCTTATTGACGATGAAACAAAGAATTTGCATCGGAATTAAATACAAAAAGCACAATGCCGACTTAAGTACAAGAAGACTGACTCTTCTTACTGACTATGTTTTGAACCATTCCTGTGACACTAGTTATAGATTCCAATGTTTCACTTCAGGTTTACTGTATCCCTCTGACCTTCTTATTGACGATGAAACACAGAAATTCCATCAGAATTAATTACAAAACGCACAATGCCGAATTAAGTACAGGAAGTCTGTCTCTTCTTACTGTCTATGTGTTGAACCATTCCTGTGACACTAGTTATAGACTCCGATGCTTCACTCCAGGTTTACTGTATCCCTTGGACCTTCTTATTGATGATGAAATACAGTAATTGCATCGGAATTAAATTTAAAAGGCACAATGCCGACGTAAGTAAAACAAGTTGCTCTTCTTACTGTCTATGTTTTGAACCATTCCTGTGACACTAGTTATAGATTCAGATGCTTCACTACAGGTTTACTGTATCCCTCGGACCTTCTTATTGACGATGAAACACAGATATTGCATCGGAATTAAATAGAAAATGCACAATGCCGACTTAAGTACAAGAATACTGACTCATCTTACTGACTATGGTTTGAACCGTCCCTGTGACACTAGTTATGGATTCCGATGCTTAACTTCAGTATTACTATATCCCACTGACCTTCTTAGTAACGATGAAACACAGAAATTGCATCGGAATTAAATACAAAAAGCACAATGCCGACTAAAGTACAAGAATACTGACTCATCTTACTGTCTATGTTTTGAACCGTCCCTCTGACACTAGTTATAGATTCCGATGCTTCACTCCAGGTTTACTGTATCCCTTTGGACCTTTTTATTGACGATGATACTCAGAAATTGCATCGGAATTAAATACAAAAAGCACAATGCCGACGTAAGTACAAGAAGACTGACTCTTCCTACTGTCTATGTTTTAAACCATTCCTGTGACACTATTCATAGATTCCGATGCTTCACTTCAGGTTTACTGTATCCCTTGGACCTTCTTATTGACGATGAAACACAGAAATTGCATCGGAATTAAATACAAAAGGCACAATGCCAACTTAAGTAAAAGAAGTCTGACTCTTCCTACTGTCTGTGTTTTGAACCATTCCTGTGACACTAGTTATAGATTCCGATGCTTCACTCCAGGTTTACAGTACCCCTTGGACCTTCTTATTGACGATGAAACACAGAAAAAGCATCAGAATTAAATCGAAAATGCACAATGATGACTTAAGTACAAGAAGATTGACTTTTCTTACTGACTATGTTTGAACCATTCCTGTGACACTAGTTATAGATTCCGATGCTTCACTTCGGGTTTACTGAATCCCTTGGACCTTCTTATTGACAATGAAACACAGAAATTGCATCGGAATTAACTAGAAAACGCACAATGCCGCATTAAGTACAAGAATACTGATTCATCTTACTGTCTACGGTTTGAACCGTCCCTGTGACACTAGTTATAGATACCGATGCTTCACTCCAGGTTTACTGTATCCCTTTGGACCTTCTTATTGACGATGAAACTCAGAAATTGCATCGGAATTAAATACAAAAAGCACAATGCCGACTTAAGTACAAGAAGCCTGTCTCTTCCTACTGTCTATGTTTTAAACCATTCCTGTGACACTAGTCATAGATTCCGATGCTTCACTTCAGGTTTACTGTATCCCTTGGACCTTCTTATTGACGATGAAACACAGAAATTGCATCGGAATTAAATACAAAATTCACAATACCGACTTAAGTACAAGAAGACTGACTCTTCCTACTGACTATGTTTTGAACCATTCCTGTGACACTAGTCATAGATTCCGACGCTTTACTTCAGGATTACTGTATTCCCTTGGACCTTCTTATTGACGATGAAACACAGAAATTGTATCGGAATTAAATACAAAATTCACAATGCCGACTTACGTACAAGAATACTGACTCTTCTTACTGACTATGTTTTGAACCATTCCTTTTACACTAGTAATAAATTCCGATGCATAACTTCAGGATTACTATATCCCACTGACCTTCTTAGTGACGATGAAACACAGAAATTGCATCGGAGTTAAATACAAAAGGCACAATGCCGACTTAAGTACAATAAGACTGACTCTTCTTACTGACTATGATTTGAACCATTCCTGTGACACTAGTTATAGATTCTAATGCTTCACTTCAGGTTTACTGCATCCCTTGGACCTTCTTATTGGCGATGTAACACAGAAATTGCGTCGGAAATAAATACAAAAGGCACAATGCCGACTTAAGTACAGGAAGACTGACTCATCTTACTGTCTATGTTTTGAACCATTCCTGTGACACTAGTTATAGAATCCGATGCCTCACTCCAGGTTTACTGTATCCCTTAGACCTTCATATTGGCGATGAAACACAGAAATTGCATCGGAATTAAATACAAAAGGCACAATGCCGACTTAAGTACAAGAAGAATTACTCTTCTTACTGACTATGTTTTGAACCATTCCTGTGACACTAGTTATAGATTCCGATGCCTCACTCCATGTTTACTGTATCCCTCTGACCTTCTTATTGACGATAAAGCACAGAAATTGCATCGGAATTAAATACAAAAGGCACAATGCCGAATGAAGTACAAAAAGACTGACTCTTCATACTGTCTATGTTTTGAACAATTCCTGTGATACTAGTTTTAGATTTCGATGCTTCACTTCAGGTTTACTGTATCCCTTGGACCTTGTTATTGACGATGAAACACAGAAATTGCATCGGAATTAAATACAAAAGGCACAATACCGACTTATGTACAAGAAGACTGACTCTTCTTACTGACAGTGTTTTGAACCATTCCTGTGACACTAGCTATAGATTACGATGCTTCATATCAGATTTACTGTATCCCTCTGACCTTCTTATTGACGATGAAACACAGAAATTGAATCGGAATTAAATACAAAAGGCACAATGCCGAATTAAGTACAAGAATACTGACTCTTCTTACTGTCTATGTTTTGAAACATTCCTGTGACACTAGTTATAGACTCTCATGCTTCACTCAAGGTTTACTGTATCCCTTGGACATTCTTATTGACGATGAAACACAGAAATTGCATCGGAATTAAATACAAAAGGCACAATGCCGACTTAAGTAAAAGAAGTCTGACTCTACTTACAGTCTGTGCTTTGAAGCATTCCTGTGACACTAGTTATAGATTCCGATGCTTCACTCCAGGTTTACAGTATCCCTTGGACCTTCTTATTCACGATGAAACACAGAAAAAGCATCTGAATTAAATAGAAAATGCACAATGATGACTTAAGTCAAGAAGACTGACTCTTCTTACTGACTGTGATTTGAATCATTCCTGTGACATTAGTTATAGATTCCCATGCTTCACTTCGGGTTTACTGTATCTTTTGGACCTTCTTATTGACGATGAAACACAGAAATTGCATCGGAATTAAATAAAAAATGTACAATACTGACTTAAGTACAAGAAGACTGACTCTTCTTACTGACTATGTTTTGAACCATTCCTGTGACACTAGTTATAAATTCCGATGCTTCACTTCAGGTTTACTGTATCCCTTGGACCTTCTTATTGACGATGAAACACAGAAAATGCATCGGAATTAAATTGAAAAGGCACAATACCGACTTATCTACAAGAAGACTGACTCTTCTTACTGACTATGATTTGAACCATTCCTGTGACACTAGTCATAGATTCCGATGCTAAACTTCAGGATTACTATATCCCACTGACCTTCTTATTGACGATGAAGCACAGAAATTGCATCGGAATTAAATACAAAAGGCACAATGCCGACTTAAGTACAAAAAGACTGACTCTTCTTATTGACTATGATTTGAACCATTCCTGTGACACTAGTTATAGATTCTAATGCTTCACTCCAGGTTTACTGTATCCCTTAGACCTTCATATTGACGATGAAACATAGAAATTGCATCGGAATTAAATTCAAAAGGCACAATGCCGACTTAAGTACAAGAAGACTGACTCTTCTTACTGTCTATGTTTTGAACCATTCCTGTGACACTAGTTATAGATTCCGATGCTTCACTTCATGTTTACTGTATCCCTCTGACCTTCTTATTGACTATAAAACACAGAAATTACATCGAAATTAAATACAAAAGGCACAATGCCGACTTAAGTACAAAAAGACTGACTCTTCTTACTGTCTATGTTTTGAACCATTCCTGTGACACTTGTTATAGATTCCGATGCTTCACTTCAGATTCTCTGTATCCCTCTGACATTCTTATTGACGATGAAATACAGAAATTGCATCGGAATTAAATACAAAAGGCACAGTGCCGAATTAAGTACAAAAAGACTGACTCTGCTTACTGTCTATGTTTTGAATAATTCCTGTGATACTAGTTTTAAATTTCGATGCATCACTTCAGGTTTACTGTATCCCTTTGACCTTCTTATTGACGATGAAACACAGAAATTGCATCGGAATTAATTGGTAAAGGCACAATACCGACTTAAGTACAAGATGAATGTCTCTTCTTACTAACTATGTTTTGAACCATTCCTGTGACACTAGTTATAGATTCCTATGCTTCACTCCAGGTTTACTGTATCCCTTGGACGTTTTTATTGACGATGAAGCACAGAAATTGCATCGGAATTAAATACAAAAGGCACAATGCCGACTAAAGTACAAGAAGGCTGACTCTTCTGACAGTCTATGTTTTGAACCATTCCTGTGACACTAGTTATAGATTCCGATGCTTCACTCCAGGTTTACTGTATCCCTTGGACTTTCTTAATGATGATGAAACACAGAAATTGCATCAGAATTAAATAGAAAAGGCACAATGATGACTTATGTACAAGAAGACTGACTCTTCTCACTGACTATGTTTTGAACCATTCCTGTGACACTAGTTATAGATTCCTATGCTTCACTCCAGGTTTACTGTATCCCTTGGACCGTCTTATTGAAGATGAAACACAGAAATTGCATCAGAATTAAATAGAAAATGCACAAATTTGACTTAAGTACAAGAAGACTGACTCTTCTTACTGACTATGCTTTAAACCATTCCTGTGACACTAGTTATAGATTCCGATGCTTCACTTCAGGTTTACTGTATCCCTCTGACCTTCTTATTGACGAGGAAACACAGAAAATGCATCAGAATTAAATACAAAAGGCACAATGCCGAATTAAGTACAAGCAGACTGACTCTCCTTACTGTCTATGTTTTGAACCATTCCTGTGACACTAGTTATAGACTCCTATGCTTCACTCCTGGTTTACTGTATCCCTTGGACCTTCTTATTGACGATGAAACACAGAAATTGCATCGGAATTAAATACAAAAGGCACAATGCCGACTTAAGTAAAAGAAGTCTGACTTCTCTTACTGACTATGTTTTGAACCATTCCTGTGACACTAGTTATAGATTCCGATGCTTCACTCCAGGTTTACTGTATCCCTTGGACTTTCTTAATGATGATGAAACACAGAAATTGCATCAGAATTAAATAGAAAAGGCACAATGATGACTTATGTACAAGAAGACTGACTCTTCTCACTGACTATGTTTTGAACCATTCCTGTGACACTAGTTATAGATTCCGATGCTTCACTTCAGGTTTACTGTATCCCTTGGTCCTTCTTATTGACGATGAAACACAGAAATTGCATCGGAATTGAATACAATAGGCACAATGCCGACTTAAGTACAAGAAGACTGACTCTTCTTACTGTCTATGTTTTGAACCATTCCTGTGACACTAGTTATAGATTCCGATGCTTCACTCCAGGTTTACTGTATCCCTTGGACCTTTTTATTGACGATGAAGCACAAAAATTGCATCGGAATTAAATACAAAAGGCACAATGCCGACTAAAGTACAAGAAGGCTGACTCTTCTGACAGTCTATGTTTTGAACCATTCCTGTGACACTAGTTATAGATTACGGTGCTTCACTCCAGGTTTGCTGTATCCCTTGGACCTTCTTATTGACGATGAAACACAGAAATTGCATCGGAATTAAATACAAAAGGCACAATGCCGACTAAAGTACAAGAAGACTAACTCTTCTGTCAGTCTATGTTTTGAACTATTCCTGTGACACTAGTTATAGATTCCGGTGCTTCACTCCAGGTCTACTGTATCCCTTGGACCTTCTTATTGACGATGAAACACAGAAATTGCATCGGAATTAAATTCAAAAGGCACAATGCTGACTTAAGTACAAGAAGACTGACTCTTCTTAATGTCTGTGTTTTGAACCATTCCTGTGACTCTAGATTCCGATGCTTTACTTCAGGTTTACTGTATCCCTCTGACCTTAGTATTGAAGATGAAACACAGAAATTGCATCGGAATTAAATACAAAAGGCACAATGCCGACTTAAGTACAAGAAGACTGACTCTTCTTACTGTCTATGTTTTGATCCATTCCTGTGACACTAGTTTTTTATTCCGATGCTTTACTTGCGGTTTACTGTATCCGTCGGACCTTCTTATGGACGATGAAACACAGAAATTGCATCGGAAATAAATACAAAAGGCACAATGCCGACTTTAGTACAAGTAGACTGAAACTTCCAACTCACTATGTTTTGAACCATTCCTGTGACACTAGTTATAAATTCCGATGCTTCACTTCAGGTTTACTATATCCCTCTGACCTTCTTAGTGACGATGAAACACAGAAATTGCATCGGAATTAAGTACAAGAAGCACAATGCTGACTAAAGTACAAGAATACTGACTCATCTTAGCGTCTATGTTTTGAACCGTCCCTGTGACACTAGTTATAGATTCCAATGCTTCACTTCTGGTTTACTGCATCCGTTGGACCTTCTTATTGACGATGAGACACAGAAATTGCATCGGAATTAAATACAAATGGCACAATACCGACTTAAGTACAAGAAGACTGTCTCTTCTTACTGACTATGTTTTGAACCATTCCTGTGACACTAGTTACAGATTCCGATGCTTCACATCAGGTTTACTGTAGCACTCTGACCTTCATATTGACGATGAAACACAGAATTTGAATCGGAATTAAATACAAAAGGCACAATGCCGACATAAGTAGAAGAAGTCTGACTCTTCTTACTGTCTGTGTTTTGAACCAGTCCTGTGACACTAGTTATAGATTCCGATGCTTCACTCCAGGTTTACTGTATGCCTTGGACCTTCTTATTGACGATGAAACACAGAAATTACATCAGAATTAAATAGAAAATGCACAATGATGACTTAAGTACAAGAAGACTGACTCTTCTTACTGACTATGGTTTGAACCATTCCTGTGACACTAGTTATAGATTCCGATGCTTCACTTCAGGTTTACTGTATCCCTTGGACCTTCTTATTGACGATGACACACAGAATTTGCATCGGAATTAAATAGACAAGGCACAATGCCGACGTAAGTACAAGAATACTGACTCATCTTACTGTCTACGTTTAGAACCGCCCCTGTAACACTAGTTATAGATTCCGATGTTTCACTCCAGGTGAACTGTATCAATTGGACCTTCTTATTGACGATGAAACACAGAAATTGCATCGGAATTAAATACAAAAAGCACAATGCCGACTTAAGCACAAATATACTGACTCTTCTTACTGACTATGTTTTGAACCATTCCTGTGACACTAGTTATAGATTCCGATGCTTCATTTCAGGTTTACTGTATCCCTCTGACCTTCTTTTTAACGATGAGACACCGAAATTGCATCAGAATGAAATACAAAAGGCACAATGCCGAATTAAGTACAAGAAGACTCACTCTTCTTACTGTCTATATTTTGAACCATTCCAGTGACACTAGTTATAGACTCCGATGATCTCTCCAGGTTTACTGTATCCCTTGGACCTTGTTATTGACGATGAAACACAGAAATTGCATCGGAATTAAATACAAAAGCACAATGCCGACTTAAGTACATGCAGACTGATATTTTCTACTGTCTATGTTTTGAACCATTCCTGTGACACTATTTATAGATTCCGATGGTTCATTTCAGGTTTACTGTATCCCTTGGTCCTTCTTATTGACGATGTAACACAGAAATTGCATCGGAATTAAATACAAAAGGCACAATGCCGACTTAAGTACAAGAAGACTGACTCTTCCAACTGTCTAAGTTTTGAAAAATACCTGTGACACTAGTTATAGATTCCGATGCTTCACTTCAGGTGTACTGTATCCCTTGCACCTTCTTATTGACGATGATACACAGAAATTGTATCGGAATTAAATACAAAAAGCACAATGCCGACTTAAGTACAAGAATACTGACACATCTTACTGTCTATGTTTTGAACCGTCCCTGTGACACTAGATAAAGATTCCGATTCTTCACTCCAGGTTTAATGTATCCCTTGGACCCTCGTATTGACGATGAAACACAGAAATTGCATCGGAATTAAATACAAAAGGCACAATGCCGATTTATGTACAAGAAGACTGACTCTTCTTACTGACTATGTTTTGAACCATTCCTGTGACACTAGTTATAGATTCCGATGCTTCACTTCAGGTTTACTGTATCCCTCTGACCTTCTTGTTGACGATGAAACACAGAAATTGCATCGGAATTAAATACAAAAGGTACAATGCCGACTTAAGTACAAGAAGACTGACTCTTCCTACTGTCTATGTTTCGAACCATTCCTGTGACACTAGTTATGGATTCCGACGCTTCACTCCAGGTTTACTGTGTCCCTTGGACCTTCATATTGACGATGAAACACAGAAACTGCATCGTACTTAAATACAATAGGCACAATGCCGACTTAAGTACAAGAAGACTGACTCTTGCTACTGTCTATGTTTTGAACCATTCCTGTGGAACTAGTTACAGATTCCGATTCTTCACTTCAGGTTTTCTGTATCCCATGGACCTTCTTATTGACGATGAAACACAGAAAATGCATCGGAATTAAATACAAAAGGCACAATACCGACTTAAGTACAAGAAGACTGACTCTTCTTACTGACTATGTTTTGAACCATTCCTGTGACACTAGTCATAGATTCCGATGCTTAACTTCAGGATTACTGTATCCCTTGGACCTTCTTATTGACAATGAAACACATAAATTGCATCGGAATTAAATACAAAATTCACAATGCCGACTTCAGTACAAGAAGACTGCCTCTTCCTACTGTCTTTGTTTTGAACCATTCCTGTGACACTAGTTATAGATTCCGATGCTTCTATTCAGGTCTACTGTATACCTTGGACCTTCTTATTGACGATGAAACACAGAAATTGCATCGGAATTAAATACAAAGGCACAAAGCCGACTTCAGTACAAGAAGACAGATACTTCTTACTGACTATGGTTTGAACCATTCCTGTGACACTAGTTATAGATTCCGATGCTTCACATCAGGTTTACTGTATCCCTCTGACCTTCTTATTGACGATGAAACACAGAAATTGCATCGGAATTAAATACAAAAGGCACAATGCCTTCTTAAGTACATGTAGACTGACTTTTCCTACTGTCTATGTTTTGAACCATTCCTGTGACACTAGTTATAGATTCCGATGGTTCATTTCAGGTTTATTGTATCCCTTGGACCTTCTTATTGACGATGAAACACAGAAATTGCATCGGAATTAAATAGAAAAGGCACAATGCCGACTTAACTACAAGAAACTGACTCTTCTTACTGACTATGCTTCGAACGATTCCTGTGCCACTAGTTATAGATTCCGATGCTTAACTTCAGGATTACTGTATCCCTCTGAACTTCTTAGTGACGATAAAACACAGAAATTGCATCGGAATTAAATACAAAAAGCACAATGCCGACTTATGTACAAGAATACTGACTCATCTTACTGTCTATGTTTTAACCGTCTCTGTGATTGTAGTTATGGATTCCGATGCTTCACTCCATGTTTAATGTATCCCTTGGTCCTTCTAATTGAAGATGAAACACAGAAATTGCATCGGAATTATATACAAAAGGCACAATGCCGACTTAGGTACAAGAAGACTGACTCTTCTTACTGACTATGTTTTGAACCATTCCTGAGACACTAATAGATTCCGATGCTTCACTTCAGGTTTACTGTATCCCTCTGACCTTCTTATTGACGAAGAATCACAGAAATTGCATGGAATTAAATACAAAAGGCACAATGCCGAAATAACTACAAGCAAAACTGACTCTTCTTACTGCCTATGTTTTGAACCATTCCTGTGACACTAGTTATAGACTCCGATGCTTCACTCCAGGTTTACTGTATCCCTCTGACCTTCTTATTGACGAAGGAACACAGAAATTGCATCGGAATTAAATACAAAAGGCACAATGCCGACTTAAGTACATGTGGACTGACTTTTCCTACTTTCTATGTTTTGAACCATTCCTGTGACACTAGTTATAGATTCGGATGGTTCACTTCAGGTTTACTGTATCCCTTGGACCTTCTTATTGACGATGAAACACAGAAATTGCATCGGAATTAAATACAAAAGGCACAAAGCCGACTTAAGTACAAGAAGAGTGACTCTTGCTACTGTCTATGTTTTGAACCATTCCTGTGTCACTAGTTATAGATTCCGATGCTTCACTACAGGTTTACTGTATCCCTTGGACCTTCTTAATGACGATGAAACACAGAAATGGCATCGGAATTAAATACAAAATGCACAATGCCGACTTAAGTACAAGAAGACTGACTCTTCTTACTGACAATGTTTTGAACCATTCTTGTGACACTAGCTATGGATTCCGATGCTTCAGTTCAGGTTTACTGTATCCCTTAACCTTCTTATTGACGATGACACACAGAAATAGCATCGGAAATTAATACAAGAAGCACAATGCCGACTTAAGTACAAGAAGACTGACTCTTCTTACTGTCTATGTTTTGAACCATTCCTGTGACACTAGTTATAGATTCGGATGATTCAATTCAGGTCTACTGGATCCCTTGGACCTTCTTATTGACGATGAAACACAGAAATTGCATCGGAATTAAATACAGAAGGCACAATGCCGACTTAAGTACAAGAAGACTGACTCTTCTTACTGACTATGTTTTGAACCATTCCTATGACACTAGTTATAGATTCTGCTGCTTCACATCAGGATTTCTGTATCCCTCTGCCCTTCTTATTGACGATGAAACACAGAAATTGCACCGGAATTAAATACAAAAGGCACAATGCCGACTTAAGTACATGTGGACTGACTTTTCCTACTTTCTATGTTTTGAACCATTCCTGTGACACTAGTTATAGATTCGGATGGTTCACTTCAGGTTTACTGTATCCCTTGGACCTTCTTATTGACGATGAAACTGAGAAATTGCATCGGAATTAAATACAAAAGGCACAAAGCCGACTTAAGTACAAGAAGAGTGACTCTTGCTACTGTCTATGTTTTGAACCATTCCTGTGACACTAGTTATAGATTCCGATGCTTAACTTCAGGATTATTGTATCCCTCTGACTTTCATAGTGACGATGAAACACAGAAATTGCATCGGAATTAAATACAAAAAGCAAAATGCCGATTTAAGTACAAGAATACTGACTTATCATACTGTCTATGATTTAAACAGTCCCTGTGACTGTGGTTATGGATTCCGATGCTTCACTCCAGGTTTAATGTATCCCTTGGACCTTCTTATTGACGATGAAACACAGAAATTGCATCGGAATTAAATACAAAAGGCACAATGCCGACTTAAGTACAAGAAGACTGACTCTTCTTACTGACTATGTTTTAAGTTATTCCTGTGACACTAATTGATTCCGATGCTTCACTTCAGGCTTACAGTATCCCTCTGACCTTCTTATTGACGATGAAACACAGAAATTGCATCGGAATTAAATACAAAAGGCGCAATGCCGAATTAAGTGCAAGAGGACTGACTCTTCTTACTGTCTATGTTTTGTACCATTCCTGTGACACTAGTTATAGATTCCGATGCTTCACTCCAGGTTTACTGTGTCCCTTGGACCTTCTTATTGACGATGAAACACAGAAATTGCATCGGAATTAAATACAATAGCCACAATGCCGACTTAAGTACAAGAAGAGTGACTCTTGCTCCTGTCTATGTTTTGAACCATTACTGTGACACTAGTTATAGATTCCCGTGCTTCACTTCAGGTTTACTGTATCCCTTGGACCTTCTTATTGACGATGAAACACAGAAATCGCATCGGAATTAAATACAAAAGGCACAATACCGACATAAGTACAAGAAGACTGACTCTTCTTACTGACTACGTTTTTAACCATTCCTGTGACACTAGTCATAGATTCCGATGCTTAACTTCAGGGTTACTGTATCCCTTGGACCTTCTTATTGACGATTAAACACAGAAATTGCATCGGAATTAAATACAAAATGCACAATGCCGACTTAAGTACAAGAAGACTGACACTTCTTACTGACAATGTTTTGAACCATTCTTGTGACACTAGCTATAGATTCCGATGCTTCACTTCAGGTTTACTGTATCCCTTAACCTTCTTATTGACGATGAAACACAGAAATAGCATCGGAAATTAATACAAGAGGCACAATGCCGACTTAAGTACAAGAAGACTGACTCCTCTTACTGTCTATGTTTTGAACCATTCGTGTGACTCTAGTTATAGATTCCGATGCTTCACTTCAAGTTTACTGTATCCTCTGACCTTGTTATTGACGATGAAACACAGAAATTGCATCGGAATTAAATACAAAAAGGCACAATGCCGACTTAAGTAAAAGAAGACTGACTCTTCTTACTGTCTGTGTTTGGAACCATTCCTGTGACACTAGTTATAGATTCGGATTCTTCAATTCAGGTCTACTGTATCCCTTGGACCTTCTTATTGACGATGAAACACAGAAATTGCATCGGAATTAAATACAAAAGGCACAATGCCGACTTAAGTACACGAAGACTGACTCTTCTTACTGACTATGTTTTGAACCATTCCTGTGACACTAGTTATAGATTCCGATGCTTAACTTCAGGAATATTGTATCCCCCTGACCTTCATAGTGACGAGGAAACACAGAAATTGCATCGGAATTAATAACAAAAAGCACAATGCCGACTTAAGTACAAGAATACTGACTCATCTTACTGTCTATGTTTTGAACAGTCCCTGTGACTGTGGTTATAGATTCCGATGCTTCACTCGAGGATTAATGTATCCCTTTGACCTTCTTATTGACGATGAAACACAGAAATTGCATCGGAATTAAATACAAAAGGCGCAATGCCGAAGAAAGTGCAAGAAGACTGACTCTTCTTACTGTCTATGTTTTGAACTATTCCTGTGACAAAGTTATGGACTCCGATGCTTCACTTCAGGTTTACTGTATCCCTTGGACCTTCTTATTGACGATGAAACACAGATATTGCATCGGAATTAAATACAAGAGCCATAATGCCGACTTAAGTACATGAAGACCAAGATGACTGACTCTTCTTACTGACTATGCTTTCAACCATTCCTGTGACACTAGTTATAGATTCCGATGCTTCACTTCAGGTTTACTGTATCCCACTGACCTTCGTATTGACGAAGAATCACAAAAATTGCTTCGGAATTAAATACAAAAGGCACAATGCCGACGTAAGTACAAGAAGACTGACTCTTCTTACTGCCTATGCTTTGTACCATTCCTGTAACACTAGTTATAGACTCCGATGCTTCACTACAGGTTTGCTGTATCCCTCTGACCTTCTTATTTAAGATGAAACACAGAAATTGCATCGGAATTAAATACAAAAGGCATATTGCCGACTTAAGTACAAGAAGACTGACTCTTCCTACTGTCTATGTTTGAAAAATTCCTGTGACACTAGTTATAGATTCCGATGCTTCACTCCAGGTTTACTGTGTCCCTTGGACCTTCTTATTGACGATGAAACAAGAAATTGCATCGGAATTAAATACAATAACCACAATGCCGACTTAAGTACAAGAAGAGTGACTCTTGCTCCTGTCTATGTTTTGAACCATTCCTGGGACACTAGTTATAGATTCCGATGCTTCACTTCAGGTTTACTGTATCCCTTGGACCTTCTTATTGACAATAAAACACAGAAATAGCATCGGAATTAAATACAAGAGGCACAATGCCGACTTAAGTACAAGAAGACTGACTCTTCTTACTGTCTATGTTTTGAACCATTCCTGTGACTCTAGTAATAGATTCCGACGCTTCACTTCAGGTTTACTGTATCCTCTGACCTTCTTATTGACGATGAAACACAGAAATTGCATCGGAATTAAACACAAAAGGCACTATGCCGACTTAAGTACAAGAAGACTGACCCTTCTTACTGACTATGTTTTGAACCATTGCTGTGACACTAGTTATAGATTCCGATAGTACACTTCAGGTTTACTGTATCCCTTGGACCTTCATATTGACGATGAAGCACAGAAATTGCATCGGAATTAAATACAGAAGGCACAAAGCCGACTTAACTACAAGAAGACTGACTCTTCTCACTGACTATGCTTTTAACCATTCCTGTGACACTAGTTATAGATTCCGATGCTTAACTTCGGGTTTACTGTATCCCTCTGACCCTCATAGTGACGATGAAACACAGAAATTGCATCGGAATTAAATACAAAAAGCACAATGCCGACTCAAGTACAAGAATACTGACTCATCTTACTGTCTATGTTTTGAACCGTCCCTGTGACTGTAGTTATAGATTCTGATGCTTCACTCCAGGTTTACTGTATCCCTTGGACCTTCTTGTTGACGATGAAACACAGAAATTGCATCGGAATTAAACACAATAGCCACAATGCCGACCTAAGTACAAGAAGAGTGACTCTTGCTCCTGTCTATGTTTTGAACCATTCCTGTGACACTAGTTATAGATTCCGATGCTTCACTTCAGGTTTACTGTATCCCTCTGACCTTCTTATTGACGAAGAATCACAGAAATTGCATCGGAATTAAATACAAAAAGCACAATGCCGACTCAACTACAAGAAGACTGACTCTTCCTACTGTCTATGTTTTGAACCATTCCTGTGACACTAGTTATAGATTCGGATGCTTCACTCCAGGTTTACTGTATCCCTTGGACCCTCTTATTGACGATGAAACACAGAAATTGCATGGAATTAAATACAAAAGGCACAATGCCGATTTAAGTACAAGAAGTCTGACCCTTCTTACTGCCTATGTTTTGAACCATTCCTGTGACACTAGTTATAGACTCCGATGCTTCACTCCAGGTTTACTGTATCCCTCTGATCTTCCTACTGACGATGAAACACAGAAATTGCATCGGAATTTAATACAAAAGGCATATTGCCGACTTAAGTACAAGAAGACTGACTCTTCCTACTGTCTATGTTTGAAAAATTCCTGTGACACTAGTTATAGATTCCGATGCTTCAATCCAGGTTTGCTGTGTCCCTTGGACCTTCTTATTGACGATGAAACACAGAAATTGCATCGGAATTAAATACAATAGCCACAATGCCGACTTAAGTACAAGAAGAGTGACTCTTGCTCCTGCCTATGTTTTGAACCATTCCTGTGACACTAGTTATAGATTCCGATGCTTCACTTCAGGTTTACTGTATCCCTTGGACCTTCTTATTGACAATGAAACACAGAAATAACATCGGAATTAAATACAAGAGGAACAATGCCGACTTATGTACAAGAAGACTGATTCTTCTTACTGTCTATGTTTTGAACCATTGCTGTGATCCTAGTTATAGATTTCGATGCTTCACTTCAGGTTTACTGTATCCTCTGACCTTCTTATTGACGATGAAACACAGAAATTGCATCGGAATTAAATACAAAAGGCACTATGCCGACTTAAGTACAAGAAGTCTGGCTCATCTTACTGACTATGTTTTGAACCATTCCTGTGACACTAGTTATAGATTCCGATTGTACACTTCAGGTTTACTGTATCCCTTGGACCTTCTTATTGACAATGAAGCACAGAACTTGCATCGGAATTAAATACAGAAGGCACAAAGCCGACTTAACTACAAGAAGACTGACTCTTCTTACTGACTATGCTTTGAACCATTCCTGTGACACTAGTTTTAGATTCCGATGCTTAACTTCAGGATTACTGTATCCCTCTGACCTTTATAGTGACGATGAAACACATAAATTGCAACGGAATTAAATACAAGAAGCACAATGCCGACTTAAGTACAAGAATACTGACTCATCTTACTGTCTACGTTTTGAACCGTCCCTGTGACTGTAGTTATAGATTCTGATGCTTCACTCCAGGTTTACTGTATCCCTTGGACCTTCTTATTGACGATGAAACACAGAAATTGCATCGGAATTAAACACAATAGCCACAATGCCGACTTAAGTACAAGAAGAGTGACTCTTGCTCCTGTCTATGTTTTGAACCATTCCTGTGACACTAGTTATAGATTCCGATGCTTCACTTCAGGTTTACTGTATCCCTCTGACCTTCTTATTGACGAAGAATCACAGAAATTGCATCGGAATTAAATACAAAAAGCACAATGCCGACTCAACTACAAGAAGACTGACTCTTCCTACTGTCTATGTTTTGAACCATTCCTGTGACACTAGTTATAGATTCGGATGCTTCACTCCAGGTTTACTGTATCCCTTCGACCCTCTTATTGACGATGAAACACAGAAATTGCATGGAATTAAATACAAAAGGCACAATGCCGATTTAAGTACAAGATGTCTGACCCTTCTTACTGCCTATGTTTTGAACCATTCCTGTGACACTAGTTATAGACTCCGATGCTTCACTCCAGGTTTACTGTATCCCTCTGAACTTCTTACTGACGATGAAACACAGAAATTGCATCGGAATTTAATACAATAGGCATATTGCCGACTTAAGTACAAGAAGACTGACTCTTCCTACTGTCTATGTTTGAAAAATTCCTGTGACACTAGTTATAGATTCCGATGCTTCAATCCAGGTTTACTGTGACCCTTGGACCTTCTTATTGACGATGAAACACAGAAATTGCATCGGAATTATATACAATAGCCACAATGCCGACTTAAGTACAAGAAGAGTGACTCTTGCTCCTGCCTATGTTTTGAACCATTCCTGTGACACTAGTTATAGATTCCGATGCTTCACTTCAGGTTTACTGTATCCCTTGGACCTTCTTATTGACAATGAAACACAGAAATAACATCGGAATTAAATACAAGAGGCACAATGCCGACTTAAGTACAAGAAGACTGATTCTTCTTACTGTCTATGTTTTGAACCATTGCTGTGATTCTAGTTATAGATTTCGATGCTTCACTTCAGGTTTACTGTATCCTCTGACCTTCTTATTGACGATGAAACACAGAAATTGCATCGGAATTAAATACAAAAGGCACTATGCCGACTTAAGTACAAGAAGTCTGACTCATCTTACTGACTATGTTTTGAACCATTCCTGTGACACTAGTTATAGATTCCGATTGTACACTTCAGGTTTACTGTATCCCTTGGACCTTCTTATTGACGATGAAGGACAGAACTTGCATCGGAATTAAATCCAGAAGGCACAAAGCCGACTTAACTACAAGAAGACTGACTCTTCTTACTGACTATGCTTTGAACCATTCCTGTGACACTAGTTATAGATTCCGATGCTTAACTTCAGGATTACTGTATCCCTCTGACCTTTATAGTGACGATGAAACACAGAAATTGCAACGGAATTAAATACAAAAAGCACAATGCCGACTTAAGTACAAGAATACTGACTCATCTTACTGTCTATGTTTTGAACCGTCCCTGTGACTGTTGTTATAGATTCCGATGCTTCAATCCAGGTTTAATGTATCCCTTGGACCTTCTTATTGACGATGAAACACAGAAATTGCATCGGAATGAAATACAAAAGGCACAATGCCGACTTAAGTACAAGATGACTGACTCATCTTACTGATTATGTTTTAAACCATTCCTGGGACACTAATTGATTCCGATGCTTGACTTCAGGTTTACTGTATCCTCTGACCTTCTTATTGACGATGAAACACAGAAATTGCATCGGAATTAAATACAAAAGGCACTATGCCGACTTAAGTACAAGAAGACTGACTCTTCTTACTGACTATGTTTTGAACCATTCCTGTGACACTAGTTATAGATTCCGATTGTACACTTCAGGTTTACTGTATCCCTTGGACCTTCTTATTGACGATGAAGCACAGAAATTGCATCGGAATTAAATACAGAAGGCACAAAGCCGACTTAACTTCAAGAAGACTGACTCTTCTTACTGACTATGTTTTGAACCATTCCTCTGACACTAGTTATAGATTCCGATGCTTAACTTCAGGATTACTGTATCGCTCTGACCTTTATAGTGACGATGAAACACAGAAATTGCAACGTAATTAAATAGAAAAAGCACAATGCCGACTTAAGTACAAGAATTCTGACTCATCTTACTGTCTATGTTTTGAACCGTCCCTGTGACTGTTGTTATAGATTCTGATGCTTCAATCCAGGTTTAATGTATCCTTTGGACCTTCTTATTGACGATGAAACACAGAAATTGCATCGGAATTAAATACAAAAGGCGCAATGCCGAAGAAAGTGCAAGAAGACTGACTCTTCTTACTGTCTATGTTTTGAACTATTCCTGTGACAAAGTTATGGACTCCGATGCTTCACTTCAGGTTTAGTGTATCCCTTGGACCTTCTTATTGACGATGAAACACAGATATTGCATCGGAATTAAATACAAGAGCCATAATGCCGACTTAAGTACATGAAGACCAAGATGACTGACTCTTCTTACTGACTATGCTTTGAACCATTCCTGTGACACTAGTTATAGATTCCGATGCTTCACTTCAGGTTTACTGTATCCCACTGACCTTCGTATTGACGAAGAATCACAAAAATTGCTTCGGAATTAAATACAAAAGGCACAATGCCGACGTAAGTACAAGAAGACTGACTCTTCTTACTGCCTATGCTTTGTACCATTCCTGTAACACTAGTTATAGACTCCGATGCTTCACTACAGGTTTACTGTATCCCTCTGACCTTCTTATTTACGATGAAACACAGAAATTGCATCGGAATTAAATACAAAAGGCATATTGCCGACTTAAGTACAAGAAGACTGACTCTTCCTACTGTCTATGTTTGAAAAATTCCTGTGACACTAGTTATAGATTCCGATGCTTCACTCCAGGTTTACTGTGTCCCTTGGACCTTCTTATTGACGATGAAACAAGAAATTGCATCGGAATTAAATACAATAACCACAATGCCGACTTAAGTACAAGAAGAGTGACTCTTGCTCCTGTCTATGTTTTGAACCATTCCTGGGACACTAGTTATAGATTCCGATGCTTCACTTCAGGTTTACTGTATCCCTTGGACCTTCTTATTGACAATAAAACACAGAAATAGCATCAGATTAAATACAAGAGGCACAATGCCGACTTAAGTACAAGAAGACTGACTCTTCTTACTGTCTATGTTTTGAACCATTCCTGTGACTCTAGTAATAGATTTCGACGCTTCACTTCAGGTTTACTGTATCCTCTGACCTTCTTATTGACGATGAAACACAGAAATTGCATCGGAATTAAATACAAAAGGCACTATGCCGACTTAAGTACAAGAAGACTGACCCTTCTTACTGACTATGTTTTGAACCATTGCTGTGACACTAGTTATAGATTCCGATAGTACACTTCAGGTTTACTGTATCCCTTGGACCTTCATATTGACGATGAAGCACAGAAATTGCATCGGAATTAAATACAGAAGGCACAAAGCCGACTTAACTACAAGAAGACTGACTCTTCTTACTGACTATGCTTTTAACCATTCCTGTGACACTAGTTATAGATTCCGATGCTTAACTTCGGGTTTACTGTATCCCTCTGACCCTCATAGTGACGATGAAACACAGAAATTGCATCGGAATTAAATACAAAAAGCACAATGCCGACTCAAGTACAAGAATACTGACTCATCTTACTGTCTATGTTTTGAACCGTCCCTGTGACTGTAGTTATAGATTCTGATGCTTCACTCCAGGTTTACTGTATCCCTTGGACCTTCTTGTTGACGATGAAACACAGAAATTGCATCGGAATTAAACACAATAGCCACAATGCCGACTTAAGTACAAGAAGAGTGACTCTTGCTCCTGTCTATGTTTTGAACCATTCCTGTGACACTAGTTATAGATTCCGATGCTTCACTTCAGGTTTACTGTATCCCTCTGACCTTCTTATTGACGAAGAATCACAGAAATTGCATCGGAATTAAATACAAAAAGCACAATGCCGACTCAACTACAAGAAGACTGACTCTTCCTACTGTCTATGTTTTGAACCATTCCTGTGACACTAGTTATAGATTCGGATGCTTCACTCCAGGTTTACTGTATCCCTTGGACCCTCTTATTGACGATGAAACACAGAAATTGCATGGAATTAAATACAAAAGGCACAATGCCGATTTAAGTACAAGAAGTCTGACCCTTCTTACTGCCTATGTTTTGAACCATTCCTGTGACACTAGTTATAGACTCCGATGCTTCACTCCAGGTTTACTGTATCCCTCTGATCTTCTTACTGACGATGAAACACAGAAATTGCATCGGAATTTAATACAAAAGGCATATTGCCGACTTAAGTACAAGAAGACTGACTCTTCCTACTGTCTATGTTTGAAAAATTCCTGTGACACTAGTTATAGATTCCGATGCTTCAATCCAGGTTTGCTGTGTCCCTTGGACCTTCTTATTGACGATGAAACACAGAAATTGCATCGGAATTAAATACAATAGCCACAATGCCGACTTAAGTACAAGAAGAGTGACTCTTGCTCCTGCCTATGTTTTGAACCATTCCTGTGACACTAGTTATAGATTCCGATGCTTCACTTCAGGTTTACTGTATCCCTTGGACCTTCTTATTGACAATGAAACACAGAAATAACATCGGAATTAAATACAAGAGGAACAATGCCGACTTAAGTACAAGAAGACTGATTCTTCTTACTGTCTATGTTTTGAACCATTGCTGTGATCCTAGTTATAGATTTCGATGCTTCACTTCAGGTTTACTGTATCCTCTGACCTACTTATTGACGATGAAACACAGAAATTGCATCGGAATTAAATACAAAAGGCACTATGCCGACTTAAGTACAAGAAGTCTGACTCATCTTACTGACTATGTTTTGAACCATTCCTGTGACACTAGTTATAGATTCCGATTGTACACTTCAGGTTTACTGTATCCCTTGGACCTTCTTATTGACAATGAAGCACAGAACTTGCATCGGAATTAAATACAGAAGGCACAAAGCCGACTTAACTACAAGAAGACTGACTCTTCTTACTGACTATGCTTTGAACCATTCCTGTGACACTAGTTTTAGATTCCGATGCTTAACTTCAGGATTACTGTATCCCTCTGACCTTTATAGTGACGATGAAACACATAAATTGCAACGGAATTAAATACAAGAAGCACAATGCCGACTTAAGTACAAGAATACTGACTCATCTTACTGTCTACGTTTTGAACCGTCCCTGTGACTGTAGTTATAGATTCTGATGCTTCACTCCAGGTTTACTGTATCCCTTGGACCTTCTTATTGACGATGAAACACAGAAATTGCATCGGAATTAAACACAATAGCCACAATGCCGACTTAAGTACAAGAAGAGTGACTCTTGCTCCTGTCTATGTTTTGAACCATTCCTGTGACACTAGTTATAGATTCCGATGCTTCACTTCAGGTTTACTGTATCCCTCTGACCTTCTTATTGACGAAGAATCACAGAAATTGCATCGGAATTAAATACAAAAAGCACAATGCCGACTCAACTACAAGAAGACTGACTCTTCCTACTGTCTATGTTTTGAACCATTCCTGTGACACTAGTTATAGATTCGGATGCTTCACTCCAGGTTTACTGTATCCCTTGGACCTTCTTATTGACGATGAAACACAGAAATTGCATGGAATTAAATACAAAAGGCACAATGCCGATTTAAGTACAAGAAGTCTGACCCTTCTTACTGCCTATGTTTTGAACCATTCCTGTGACACTAGTTATAGACTCCGATGCTTCACTCCAGGTTTACTGTATCCCTCTGAACTTCTTACTGACGATGAAACACAGAAATTGCATCGGAATTTAATACAATAGGCATATTGCCGACTTAAGTACAAGAAGACTGACTCTTCCTACTGTCTATGTTTGAAAAATTCCTGTGACACTAGTTATAGATTCCGATGCTTCAATCCAGGTTTACTGTGACCCTTGGACCTTCTTATTGACGATGAAACACAGAAATTGCATCGGAATTAAATACAATAGCCACAATGCCGACTTAAGTACAAGAAGAGTGACTCTTGCTCCTGCCTATGTTTTGAACCATTCCTGTGACACTAGTTGTAGATTCCGATGCTTCACTTCAGGTTTACTGTATCCCTTGGACCTTCTTATTGACAATGAAACACAGAAATAACATCGGAATTAAATACAAGAGGCACAATGCCGACTTAAGTACAAGAAGACTGATTCTTCTTACTGTCTATGTTTTGAACCATTGCTGTGATTCTAGTTATAGATTTCGATGCTTCACTTCAGGTTTACTGTATCCTCTGACCTTCTTATTGACGATGAAACACAGAAATTGCATCGGAATTAATTACAAAAGGCACTATGCCGACTTAAGTACAAGAAGTCTGACTCATCTTACTGACTATGTTTTGAACCATTCCTGTGACACTAGTTATAGATTCCGATTGTACACTTCAGGTTTACTGTATCCCTTGGACCTTCTTATTGACGATGAAGGACAGAACTTGCATCGGAATTAAATCCAGAAGGCACAAAGCCGACTTAACTACAAGAAGACTGACTCTTCTTACTGACTATGCTTTGAACCATTCCTGTGACACTAGTTATAGATTCCGATGCTTAACTTCAGGATTACTGTATCCCTCTGACCTTTATAGTGACGATGAAACACAGAAATTGCAACGGAATTAAATACAAAAAGCACAATGCCGACTTAAGTGCAAGAATACTGACTCATCTTACTGTCTATGTTTTGAACCGTCCCCGTGACTGGTCTTATAGATTCCGATGCTTCAATCCAGGTTTAATGTATCCCTTGGACCTTCTTATTGACGATGAAACACAGAAATTGCATCGGAATGAAATACAAAAGGCACAATGCCGACTTAAGTACAAGATGACTGACTCATCTTACTGACTATGTTTTAAACCATTCCTGGGACACTAATTTATTCCGATGCTTGACTTCAGGTTTACTGTATCCTCTGACCTTCTTATTGACGATGAAACACAGAAATTGCATCGGAATTAAATACAAAAGGCACTATGCCGACTTAAGTACAAGAAGACTGACTCTTCTTACTGACTATGTTTTGAACCATTCCTGTGACACTAGTTATAGATTCCGATTGTACACTTCAGGTTTACTGTATCCCTTGGACCTTCTTATTGACGATGAAGCACAGAAATTGCATCGGAATTAAATACAGAAGGCACAAAGCCGACTTAACTTCAAGAAGACTGACTCTTCTTACTGACTATGCTTTGAACCATTCCTCTGACACTAGTTATAGATTCCGATGCTTAACTTCAGGATTACTGTATCGCTCTGACCTTTATAGTGACGATGAAACACAGAAATTGCAACGTAATTAAATAGAAAAAGCACAATGCCGACTTAAGTACAAGAATTCTGACTCATCTTACTGTCTATGTTTTGAACCGTCCCTGTGACTGTTGTTATAGATTCTGATGCTTCAATCCAGGTTTAATGTATCCCTTGGACCTTCTTATTGACGATGAAACACAGAAATTGCATCGGAATGAAATACAAAAGGCACAATGCCGATTTAAGTACAAGATGACTGACTCATCTTACTGACTATGTTTTAAACCATTCCTGGGACACTAATTGATTCCGATGCTTCACTTCAGGTTTACTGTATCCTCTGACCTTCTTTTTGACGATGAAACACAGAAATTTCATCGGAATTAAATACAAAAGGCACTATGCCGACTTAAGTACAAGAAGACTGACTCTTCTTACTGACTATGTTTTGAACCATTCTTGTGACATCAGCTATAGATTCCGATGCTTCACCTCAGGTTTACTGTATCCCTTGGACCTTCTTATTGACGATGTAACACAGAAATAGCATCGGAATTAAATACAAATGGAACAATGCCGACTTAAGTACAAGAAGACTGACTCTTCCTACTGTCTATTTGAATTATTCCTGTGACATTAGCTATAGATTCCGATGCTTCACCTCAGGTTTACTGTATCCCTTGGACCTTCTTATTGACAATGAAGCACAGAAATAGCATCGGAATTAAATACAAGAGGCACAATGCCGACTTAAGTACAAAGAGACTGACTCTTCTTACTGTCTATGCTTTGAACCATTCCTGTGACTCTAGTTATAGATTCTGATGCTTCACATCAGGATTTCTGTATCCCTCTGCCCTTCTTATTGACGATGAAACACAGAAATTGCATCGGAATTAAATACAAAAGGCACAATGCCGACTTAAGTACATGTGGACTGACTTTTCCTACTGTCTATGTTTTGAACCATTCCTGTGACACTAGTTATAGATTCGGATGGTTCACTTCAGGTTTACTGTATCCCTTGGACCTTCTTATTGACGATGAAACACAGAAATTGCATCAGAATTAAATACAAAAGGCACAAAGCCGACTTAACTACAAGAAGACTGACTCTTCTTACGGACTATGTTTTGAACCATTCCTGTGACACTAGTTATAGATTCCGATGCTTAACTTCAGGATTATTGTATCCCTCTGACTTTCATAGTGACGATGAAACACAGAAATTGCATCGGAATTAAATACAAAAAGCAAAATGCCGACTTAAGTACAAGAATACTGACGTATCTTACTGTCTATGATTTGAACAGTCCCAGTGACTGTGGTTATAGATTCCGATGCTTCACTCCAGGTTTAATGTATCCCTTGGACCTACTTATTGACGATGAAACACAGAAATTGCATCGGAATTAAATACAAAAGGCACAATGCCAACTTAAGTACAAGAAGACTGACTCTTCTTACTGACTATGTTTTAAGTTATTCCTGTGACACTAATTGATTCCGATGCTTCACTTCAGGCTTACAGTATCCCTCTGACCTTCTTATTGACGACGAAACACAGAAATTGCATCGGAATTAAATACAAAAGGCGCAATGCCGAATTAAGTGCAAGAGGACTGACTCTTCTTACTGTCTATGTTTTGTACCATTCCTGTGACACTAGTTATAGATTCCGATGCTTCACTCGAGGTTTACTGTGTCCCTTCGACCTTCTTATTGACGATGAAACACAGAAATTGCATCGGATTTAAATACAATAGGAACAATGCCGACTTAAGTACAAGAAGAGTGACTCTTGCTCCTGTCTATGTTTTGAACCATTCCTGTGACACTAGTTATAGATTCCCGTGCTTCACTTCAGGTTTACTGTATCCCTTGGACCTTCTTATTGACGATGAAACACAGAAATCGCATCGGAATTAAATACAAAAGGCACAATACCGACATAAGTACAAGAAGACTGACTCTTCTTACTGACTACGTTTTTAACCATTCCTGTGACACTAGTCATAGATTCCGATGCTTAACTTCAGGATTACTGTATCCCTTGGACCTTCTTATTGACGATTAAACACAGAAATTGCATCGGAATTAAATACAAAATGCACAATGCCGACTTAAGTACAAGAAGACTGACACTTCTTACTGACAATGTTTTGAACCATTCTTGTGACACTAGCTATAGATTCCGATGCTTCACTTCAGGTTTACTGTATCCCTTAACCTTCTTATTGACGATGAAACACAGAAATAGCATCGGAAATTAATACAAGAGGCACAATGCCGACTTAAGTACAAGGAGACTGACTCCTCTTACTGTCTATGTTTTGAACCATTCGTGTGACTCTAGTTATAGATTCCGATGCTTCACTTCAAGTTTACTGTATCCTCTGACCTTGTTATTGACGATGAAACACAGAAATTGCATCGGAATTAAATACAAAAGGCACAATGCCGACTTAAGTACAAGAAGACTGACTCTTCTTACTGTCTATGTTTCGAACCATTCCTGTGACACTAGTTATAGATTCGGATTCTTCAATTCAGGTCTACTGTATCCCTTGGACCTTCTTATTGACGATGAAACACAGAAATTGCATCGGAATTAAATACAAAAGGCACAATGCCGACTTAAGTACACGAAGACTGACTCTTCTTACTGACTATGTTTTGAACCATTCCTGTGACACTAGTTATAGATTCCGATGCTTAACTTCAGGATTATTGTATCCCCCTGACCTTCATAGTGACGAGGAAACACAGAAATTGCATCGGAATTAATAACAAAAAGCACAATGCCGACTTAAGAACAAGAATGCTGACTCATCTTACTGTCTATGTTTTGAACAGTCCCTGTGACTGTGGTTATAGATTCCGATGCTTCACTCGAGGTTTAATGTATCCCTTTGACCTTATTATTGACGATGAAACACAGAAATTGCATCGGAATTAAATGCAAAAGGCGCAATGCCGAAGTAAGTGCAAGAAGACTGACTCTTCTTACTGTCTATTTTTTGAACTCTTCCTGTGACACTAGTTATGGACTCCGATGCTTCACTTCAGGTTTACTGTATCCCTTGGACCTTCTTATTGACGATGAAACACAGATATTGCATCGGAATTAAATACAAGAGCCATAATGCCGACTTAAGTACATGAAGACCAATAAGACTGACTCTTCTTACTGACTATGTTTTGAACCATTCCTGTGACACTAGTTATAGATTCCGATGCTTCACTTCAGGTTTACTGTATCCCACTGACCTTCGTATTGACGAAGAATCACAAAAATTGCATCGGAATTAAATACAAAAGGCACAATGCCCACGTAAGTACAAGAAGACTGACTCTTCTTACTGCCTATGCTTTGTACCATTCCTGTAACACTAGTTATAGACTCCGATGCTTCATTACAGGTTTACTGTATCCCTCTGACCTTCTTATTTCCGATGAAACACAGAAATTGCATCGGAATTAAATACAAAAGGCATATTGCCGACTTAAGTACAAGAAGACTGACTCTTCCTACTGTCTATGTTTGAAAAATTCCTGTGACACTAGTTATAGATTCCGATGCTTCACTCCAGGTTTACTGTGTCCCTTGGACCTTCTTATTGACGATGAAACAAGAAATTGCATCGGAATTAAATACAATAGCCACAATGCCGACTTAAGTACAAGAAGAGTGACTCTTGCTCCTGTCTATGTTTTGAACCATTCCTGTGACACTAGTTATAGTTTCCGATGCTTCACTTCAGGTTTACTGTATCCCTTGGACCTTCTTATTGACAATGAAACACAGAAATAGCATCGGAATTAAATACAAGAGGCACAATGCCGACTTAAGTACAAGAAGACTGACTCTTCTTACTGTCTATGTTTTGAACCATTCCTGTTACTCTAGTAATAGATTCCGATGCTTCACTTCAGGTTTACTGTATCCTGTGACCTTCTTATTGACGATGAAACACAGAAATTGCATCGGAATTAAATGCAAAAGGCACTATGCCGACTTAAGTACAAGAAGACTGACTCTTCTTACTGACTATGTTTTGAACCATTGCTGTGACACTAGTTATAGATTCCGATAGTACACTTCAGTTTTACTGTATCCCTTGGACCTTCATATTGACGATGAAGCACAGAAATTGCATCGGAATTAAATACAGAAGGCACAAAGCCGACTTAACTACAAGAAGACTGACTCTTCTTACTGACTATGCTTTTAACCATTCCTGTGACACTAGTTATAGATTCCGATGCTTAACTTCAGGTTTACTGTATCCCTCTGACCTTCATAGTGACGATGAAACACAGAAATTGCATCGGAATTAAATACAAAAAGCACAATGCCGACTCAAGTACAAGAATACTGACTCATCTTACTGTCTATGTTTTGAACCGTCCCTGTGACTGTAGTTATAGATTCTGATGCTTCACTCCAGGTTTACTGTATCCCTTGGATCTTCTTATTGACGATGAAACACAGAAATTGCATCGGAATTAAACACAATAGCCACAATGCCGACTTAAGTACAAGAAGAGTGACTCTTGCTCCTGTCTATGTTTTGAACCATTCCTGTGACACTAGTTATAGATTCCGATGCTTCACTTCAGGTTTACTGTATCCCTCTGACCTTCTTACTGACGATGAAACACATAAATTGCATCGGAATTAAATACAAAAGGCACAATGCCGATTTAAGTACAAGAAGACTGACCCTTCTTACTGCCTATGTTTTAAACCATTCCTGTGACACTAGTTATAGACTCCGATGCTTCACTCCAGGTTTACTGTATCCCTCTGACCTTCTTACTGACGATGAAACACAGAAATTGCATCGGAATTTAATACAAAAGGCATATTGCCGACTTAAGTACAAGAAGACTGACTCTTCCTACTGTCTATGTTTGAAAAATTCCTGTGACACTAGTTATAGATTCCGATGCTTCACTTCAGGTTTACTGTATCCCTCTGACCTTCTTACTGACGATGAAACACAGAAATTGCATCGGAATTAAATACAAAAGGCACTATGCCGACTTAAGTACAAGAAGACTGACTCTTCTTACTGACTATGTTTTGAACCATTCCTGTGACACTAGTTATAGATTCCGATTGTACACTTCAGGTTTACTGTATCCCTTGGACCTTCTTATTGACGATGAAGCACAGAAATTGCATCGGAATTAAATACAGAAGGCACAAAGCCGACTTAACTTCAAGAAGACTGACTCTTCTTACTGACTATGCTTTGAACCATTCCTGTGACACTAGTTATAGATTCCGATGCTTAACTTCAGGATTACTGTATCCCTCTGACCTTTATAGTGACGATGAAACACAGAAATTGCAACGGAATTAAATACAAATAGCACAATGCCGACTTAAGTACAAGAATTCTGACTCATCTTACTGTCTATGCTTTGAACCGTCCCTGTGACTGTTGTTATAGATTCTGATGCTTCAATCCAGGTTTAATGTATCCCTTGGACCTTCTTATTGACGATGAAACACAGAAATTGCATCGGAATGAAATACAAAAAGCACAATGCCGACTTAAGTACAAGATGACTGACTCATCTTACTGACTATGTTTTAAACCAATCCTGGGACACTAATTGATTCCGATGCTTCACTTCAGGTTTACTGTATCCTCTGACCATCTTATTGACGATGAAACACAGAAATTTCATCGGAATTAAATACAAAAGGCACTATGCCGACTTAAGTACAAGAAGACTGACTCTTCTTACTGACTATGTTTTGAACCATTCTTGTGACATTAGCTATAGATTCCGATGCTTCACCTCAGGTTTACTGTATCCCTTACACCTTCTTATTGACGATGTAACACAGAAATAGCATCGGAATTAAATACAAAAGGAACAATGCCGACTTAAGTACAAGAAGACTGACTCTTCCTACTGTCTATTTGAATTATTCCTGTGACACTAGTTATAGATTCCGATGCTTCACTCCTGGTTTACTGTGTCCCTTGGACCTTGTTATTGACGATGAAACACAGAAATTGCATCGGAATTAAATACAATAGCCACAATGCCGACTTAAGTACAAGAAGAGTGACTCTTGCTCCTGTCTATGTTTTGAACCATTCCTGTGACACTAGTTATAGATTCCGATGCTTCACTTCAGGTTTACTGTATCCCTTGGACCTTCTTGTTGACAATGAAACACAGAAATAGCATCGGAATTAAATACAAGAGGCACAATGCCGACTTAAGTACAAGAAGACTGACTCTTCTTACTGTCTACGCTTTGAACCATTCCTGTGACTCTAGTTATAGATTCCGATGCTTCACTTCAGGTTTACTGTATCCTCTGACCTTTTTATCGACGCTGAAACACAGAAATTGCATCGGAATTAAATACAAAAGGCACAATGCCGACTTAAGTACAAGAAGACTGACTCTTCTTACTGACTATGTTTTGAACCATTCCTGCGACACTAGTTCTAGATTCCGATGGTTCACTTCAGGTTTACTGTATCCCTTGGACCTTCTTGTTGACGATGAAGCACAGAAATTGCATCGGAATTAAAGACAGAAGCCACAAAGCCGACTTAACTACAAGAAGACTGACTCTTCTTACTGACTATGCTTTGAACCATTCCTGTGACACTAGTAATAGATTCCGATGCTTAACTTCAGGATTACTGTATCCCTCTGACCTACATAGTGACGATGAAACACAGATATTGCATCGTAATTAAATACAAAAAGCACAATGCCGACTTAAGTACAAGAATACTGACTCATCTTACTGTCTACGTTTTGAACCGTCCCTGTGACTGTAGTCATAGATTCCGATGCTTCACTCCAGGTTTAATGTATTCCTTGGACCCTCTTATTGACGATGAAACACATAAATTGCATCGGAATGAAATACAAAAGGCACAATGCCGACTTAAGTACAACATGACTGACTCTTCTTACTGACTATGTTTTAAACCATTCCTGGGACACTAATTGATTCCGATGCTTCACTTCAGGCTTAATGTATCCTCTCACCTTCTTATTGACGATGAAACACAGAAATTGCATCGGAATTAAATACAAAAGGCACTATGCCGAATTAAGTACAAGAAGACTGACTCTTCTTACTGACTATGTTTTGAACCATTCCATTGACATTAGCTATTGATTCCGATGCTTCACCTCAGGTTTACTGTATCCCGTACACCTTCTTATTGACGATGAAACACAGGAATAGCTTCGGTATTAAATACAAAAGGAACAATGCCGACTTAAGTACAAGAAGACTGACTCTTCTTACGGTCTATGTTTTGAACCATTCGTGTGACTCTAGTTATAGATTTCGATGCTTCACCTCAGGTTTACTGTATCCCTCTGACCTTCTAATTGACGATGAAACACAGATATTGCATCGGAATTAAATACAAAAGGCACCATACCGACTTAAGTACAAGAAGACTGACTCTTCTTACTGTCTATGATTTAGAACCATTCCTGTGACACTAGTTATAGATTCCGATGCTTCAATTCAGGTCTACTGTATCCCTCTGTTCTTCTTATTGACGATAAAACACAGAAATTGCATCGGAATTAAATACAAAAGGCACAATGCCGACATAAGTACAAGAAGACTGATTCTTCTTACTGACTATGCTTTGAACCATTCCTGTGACACTAGGTATAGATTCCGATGCTTCACATCAGGTTTACTGTATCCCTCTGACCTTCTTATTGACGATGAAACACAGAAATTGCATCGGAATTCAATGCAAAAGGCACAATGCTGACTTAAGTACATGTAGACTGACTCTTCCTACTGTCAATGTTTTGAACCATTCCTGTGACACTAGTTATAGATTCCGATGGTTCATTTCAGGTTTACTGTATCCCTTGGACCCTCTTATTGACGATGAAACACAGTAATTGCATCGGAATTAAATACAAAAGGCACTACGCCGACTTAAGTATAAGAAGGCTGATTCTTCCAACTGCCTATGTTTTGAACCATTCCTGTGTCGCTAGTTATAGATTCCGATGCTTCACTTCAAATTTACAGTATCCTTTGGACCTTCTTATTGACGATGAAACACAGAAATTGCATCAGAATTAAATAGAAAAGGCACAATGCCGACTTAAGGAAAGTAGACTGACGCTTCTTACTGACTATGTTCTGAACCATTCCTGTGACACTAGTTATAGATTACGATGCTTCACTTCAGGTTTACTGTATCCCTTGGACCTTCTTTTTGACGATGAAATACAGATATTGCATCGGAATTAAATAGAAAAGGCACAATGCCGACATATGTACAAGAAGACTGACTCTTCTTACTGCCTATGTTTGAACCATTCCTGTGAACTAGTTATAGATTCCGATTCTTCACTACAGGTTTACTCTATCCCTCTGACCCTCTTATTGACGATGAAACACAGAAATTGCATCCGAATTAAATACAAAAGGCACAATGCCGACTTAAGTACAAGAATGCTGACTCTTCCTACTGTCTATGTTTTGAACCATTCCTGTGACACTAGTTATAGATTCCGATGCTTCACTCCAGGTTTACTGTGTCCCTTGGACCTTCCTATTGACGATGAAACACAGAAATTGCATGGAATTAAATACAAAAGGCACAATGCCTAATTAAGTACAAGAAGACTAACCCTTCTTACTGCCTATCTTTTGAACCATTCCTGTGACACTGGTTATAAACTCCGATGCTTCACTCCAGGTTTACTGTATCCTTCTGACCTCCTTATTGACGATGAAACACAGAAATTGCATCGGAATCAAATACAAAAGGCATAATGCTGACTTAAGTACAGGAAGACTAACTCTTCCTACTGTCTGTGTTTTGAAAAATTCCTGTGACACTAGTTTTAGAATCCGATGCTTCACTCCAGGTTTACTGTGTCCCTTCGACCATCTTATTGACGATTAAACACAGAAATAGCATCGGAATTAAATACAAGATGCACAATGCCGACTTAAGTACAAGAAGACTGACTATTCTTACTGACAATCTTTTGAACCATTCTTGTGACACTACCTATAGATTCCGATGCTTCACTTTAGGTTTACTGTATCCCTTAACCTTCTTATTGACGATGAAACACAGAAATAGCATCGGAATTAAATACAAGAGGCACAATGCCGACTTAAGTACAAGAAGACTTAACTCTTCTTACTGTCTATGTTTTGAACCACTCCTGTGACTCTAGTTATAGATTCCGATGCTTCACTTCAGGTTTACTGTATCCTCTGACCTTCTTATTAACGATGAAACACAGAAATTGCATCGGAATTAAATACAAAAGGCACTATGCCGACTTAAGTACAAGAAGACTGACTCTTCATACTGACTATGTTTTGAACCATTCCTGTGACACTAGTTATAGAGTCCGATGGTTCACTTCAGGTTTACTGTACCCCTTGGACCTTCTTATTGACGATGAAACACAGAAATTGCATCGGAATTAAGTACAGAAGGCACAAAGCCGACTTAACTACAAGTAGACTGACTATTCTTACTGACTATGCTTTGAACCATTCCTGTGACACTAGTTATAGATTCCGATGCTTAACTTCAGGATTACTGTATCCCTCTGACCTTCATAGTGAAGATGAAACACAGAAATTGAATTGGAATTAAATACAAAAAGCACAATGCCGACTTAAGTACAAGAATACTGACTAATCTTACTGTCCATGTTTTGAACCGTCCCTGTGACTGTAGTTATAGATTCCGATACCTCACTCCAGGTTTAATGTATCCCTTGGACCTCCTGATTGACGATGAAACACAGAAATTGCATCGCAATTAAATACAAAAGGCACAATGCCGACTGAAGTACAAGAAGACTGACTCTTCTTACTGACTATGTTTTAAACCATTCCTGTGACACTAATTGATTCCGATGCTTCACTTCAGGCTTACTGTATCCCTCTGACCTTCTTATTGACGATGAAACACATAAATTGCATCGGAATTAAATACAAAAGGCGCAATGCCGAATTAAGTACAAGAAGACTGACTCTTCTTACTGTCTATGTTTTGAACCATTCCTGTGACACTAGTTATAGACTCCGATGCTTCACTCCAGGTTTACTGTATCCCTTGGACCTTCTTATTGACGATGAAACACAGAAATTGCATAGGAATTAAATACAAAAGGCACAATGCCGACTTAAGTACAAAAATACTGACTCATCTTACTGTCTATGTTTTGAACCGTCCTGTGACACTAGTTATAGATTCCGATGCTTTACTCCAGGTTTACTGTATCCCTTGGACCTTCTTATTGACGATGAAACACAGAAATTGCATCGAAAATAAATACAAAAGGCATAATGCCGACTTAAGTACAAGAAGACTGACTCTTCTTACTGACTATGTTTTGAACCATTCCTGTGACACTAGTTATAGATTCCGATGCTTCACTTAAGGTTTACTGTATCCCTCTGACCTTCTTATTGACGATGAAACTCTGAAATTGCTTAGCAATTAAATAAAATAGGCACAATGCCGACATAAGTACAAGAAGACTGACTCTTCCTACTGTCTATGTTTTGAAGGATTCCTGTGACACTAGTTATAGATTCCGATGCTTCACACCAGGTTTACTGTGGCCCTTGGACCCTCTTATTGACGATGAAACACAGAAATTGCATCGGAATTAAACACAATAGGCACAATGCCGACTTACGTACAAGAAGAGTGACTCTTGCTACTGTCTATGTTTTGAACCATTCCTGTGACACTAGTTATAGATTCCGATGCTTCACTTCAGGTTTACTGTATACCTTGGACCTTCTTATTGACGATGAAACACAGAAATTGCATTGGAATTAAATACAAAAGGCACTATGCCGACTTAAGTACAAGAAGCCTGACTCTTCTTGCTGACTATGTTTTGAACCATTCCTGTGACACTAGTTATAGACTCCGATGCTTCACACCAGGTTTACTGTATACCTTGGACCTTCTTATTGACGATGAAACACAGAAATTGCATTGGAATTAAATATAAAAGGCACAATGCCGACTTAAGTACGAAAGTACTGACTCATCTTACTGTCTATGATATGAACCGTCCCTGTGACACTAGTTATAGATTCCGATGCTTTACTCCAGGTTTACTGAATCCCTTGGACCTTCTTATTGACGAAGAAACACAGAAATTGCATCGAAATTAAATACAAAAGGCATAATCCCGGCTTAAGTACAAAAAGACTGACTCATCTTACTGACTATGTTTTGAACCATTCCTGTGACACTAGTCATAGATTCCGATGCTTCACTTCAGGTTTACTGTATCCCTCTGACCTTCTCATTGACTAAGAATCACAGAAATTGCATCGGAATTAAATACGAAAGGCACAATGCCGAATTAAGTACAAGAAGACTGACTCTTCTTACTGGGTATGTTTTGAGCCATTCCTGTGACACTAGTTATAGACTCCGATGCTTCACTCTAGGTTTACTGTATCCCTCTGACCTTCTCATTGACGATCAAACACTGAAATTGCATCGGAATTAAATACAAGAGGCACAATGCCGACTTAAGTACAAGAAGACTGACTCTTCTTACTGACTATGTTTTGAACCATTCCTGTGACTCTAGTTATAGATTCCGATGCCTCACTTCAGGGTTACAGTATACTCTGACCTTCTTATTGACGATGAAACACAGAAATTGCATCGGAATTAAATACAAAAGGCACAATGCCGACTTACGTACAAGAAGACTGACTCTTCCCCCTGTCTATGTTTTCAACCATTCCTGTGACACTAGTTATATATTCTGATGCTTCACACCAGGTTTACTGTGTCCCTTGGACCCGCTTATTGACGATGAAACACAGAAATTGCCACGGAATTAAATACAATAGGCACAATGCCGACTTAAGTACAAGAAGAGTGACTCTTGCTACTGTCTATGTTTTGAACCATTCCTGTGACACTAGTTATAGATTCCGATGCTTCACTTCAGGTTTACTGTATCCCTTGGACCTTCGTATTGACGATGAAACACAGAAATTTCATCGGAATTAAATACAAAAGGCACTATACCGACATAAGTACAAGAAGTCTGACTCTTCTTACTGACTGTGTTTTGAACCATTCCTGTGACACTAGTCATGTATTCCGATGCTTAACTTCAGGATTATTGTATCCCTTGGACCTTCTTATCGACGATTAAACACAGAAATTGCATCGGAATTAAGTACAAAAGGCACAATGCCGACTTAAGTACAAGAAGACTGACTCTTCTTCCTGACTATGCTTTGAACCATTCGTGTGATTCTAGTTATAGATTCTAATGCTTCACTTCAGGTTTACTGTATCCCTCTGACCTTCTTATTGACGATGAAACACAGAAATTGCATCGGAATTAAATACAAAAGGCACCATACCGACTTAAGTACAGGAAGACTGACTCTTCTTACTGACAAAGTTTTGAACCATTCCTGTGACACTAGTTATAGAGCCCGATGGTTCACTTCAGGTTTACTGTATCCCTTGGACCTTCTTATTGACAATGAAACACAGAAATTGCATCGGAATTAAATACAGATGGCACAAAGCCGACTTAACTACAAGAGGCCTGACTCTTCTTACTGACTATGCTTCGAACCATTCCTGTGACACTAGTTATATATTCCGATGCTTAACATCAGGATTAATGTATCCTTCTGACCTTCATAGTGACGATGAAACACTGAAATTGCATCGGAATTAAATACAAAAAGCACAACGCCGACTTAAGTACAAGATCACTGACTCTTCTTACTGACTATGTTTTAAACCATTCCTGTGACACTAATTGATTCCGATGCTTCACTTCAGGCTTACAGTGTCCCTCTGACCTTCTTATTGACGATGAAACACAGATATTGCATCGGAATTAAATACAAAAGGCGCAATGCCGAATTAAATTCAAGAAGACTGACTCTTCTTACTGCCTATGTTTTGAAAAATTCCTGTGACTCTAGTTATAGACTCCGATGCTTCACTCCAGGTTTACTGTATCCCTTGGACCTGCTTATTGACGATGAAACACAGAAATTACATCGGAATTAAATACAAAAGGCACAATGCCGACTTAAGTACAAAAATACTGACTCATCTTACTGTCTATGATTTGAACCGTCCCTGTGACACTAGTTATAGATTCCGATGCTTTACTCCAGGTTTACTGTATCCCTTGGACCTTCTTATTGACGATGAAACACAGAAATTGCATCGAAATTAAATACAAAAGGCATAATGCCGACTTAAGTAGAAGAAGACTGACTCTTCTTACTGACTATGTTTTGAACCATTCCTGTGACACTAGTTATAGATTCCGATGCTTCACTTAAGGTTTACTGTATCCCTCCGACCTTCTTATTAAATAAGAATCACAGAAATTGGATTGGAATTAAATACAATAGGCACAATGCCGAATTAAGTACAAGAAGACTGACTCTTCTTACTGCCTATGCTTTGAACCATTCCTGTGACACTAGTTATAGACTCTGATGCTTCACTCCAGGTTTACTGTATCCCTCTGACCTTCTTATTGACGATGAAACTCTGAAATTGCTTAGCAATTAAATACAATAGGCACAATGCCGACATAAGTACAAGAAGACTGACTCTTCCTACTGTCTATGTTTTGAAGGATTCCTGTGACACTAGTTATAGATTCCGATGCTTCACACCAGGTTTACTGTGTCCCTTGGACCCTCTTATTGACGATGAAACACAGAAATTGCATCGGAATTAAACACAATAGGCACAATGCCGACTTAAGTACAAGAAGAGTGACTCTTGCTACTGTCTATGTTTTGAACCATTCCTGTGACACTAGTTATAGATTTCGATGCTTCACTTCAGGTTTACTGTATCCCTTGGACCTTCGTATTGACGATGAAACACAGAAATTTCATCGGAATTAAATACAAAAGGCACTATACCGACATAAGTACAATTAGACTGACTCTTCTTACTGACTATGTTTTGAACCATTCCTGTGACACTAGTCATAGATTCCGATGCTTAACTTCAGGATTACTGTATCCCTTGGACCTTCTTATCGACGATTAAACACAGAAATTGCATCGGAATTAAATACATGAGGCACAATGCCGACTTAAGTACAAGAAGACTGACTCTTCTTACTGTCTATGTTTTGAACCATTCCTGTGACCCTAGTTATAGATTCCGATGCTTCACTTCAGGTTTACTGTATCCTCTGACCTTATTGACGATGAAACACAGAAATTGCATCAGAATTAAATACAAAAGGCTCTATGCCGACTTAAGTACAAGAAGACTGACTCTTCTTACTGACTATGTTTTGAACCATTCCTGTCACACTAGTTATAGACTCCGATGCTTCACTCCAGGTTTACTGTATCCCTTGGATCTTCTTATTGACGATGAAACACAGAAATTGCATTGGAATTAAATACAAAAGGCACAATGCCGACTTAAGTACGAAAGTACTGACTCATCTTACTGTCTATGATTTGAACCGTCCCTGTGACACTAGTTATAGATTCCGATGCTTTACTCCAGGTTTACTGAATCCCTTGGACCTTCTTATTGACGATGAAACACAGAAATTGCATCGAAATTAAATACAAAAGGCATAATCCCGACTTAAGTACAAGAAGACTGACTCATCTTACTGACTATGTTTTGAACCATTCCTGTGACACTAGTCATAGATTCCGATGCTTCACTTCAGGTTTACTGTATCCCTCTGACCTTCTTATTGACTAAGAATCACAGAAATTGCATCGGAATTAAATACGAAAGGCACAATGCCGAATTAAGTACAAGAAGACTGACTCTTCTTACTGCCTATGTTTTGAACCATTCCTGTGACACTAGTTATAGACTCCGATGATTCACTCTAGGTTTACTGTATCCCTCTGACCTTCTCATTGACGATCAAACACTGAAATTGCATCGGAATTAAATACAAGAGGCACAATGCCGACTTAAGTACAAGAAGACTGACTCTTCTTACTGACTATGTTTTGAACCATTCCTGTGACTCTAGTTATAGATTCCGATGCCTCACTTCAGGGTTACAGTATCCTCTGACCTTCTTATTGACGATGAAACACAGAAATTGCATCGGAATTAAATACGAAAGGCACAATGCCGACTTACGTACAAGAAGACTGACTCTTCCCACTGTCTATGTTTTCAACCACTCCTGTGACACTAGTTATATATTCTGATGCTTCACACCAGGTTTACTGTGTCCCTTGGACCCGCTTATTGACGATGAAACACTGAAATTGCCACGGAATTAAATACAATAGGCACAATGCCGACTTAAGTACAAGAAGAGTGACTCTTCCTACTGTCTATGTTTTGAAGGATTCCTGTGACACTAGTTATAGATTCCGATGCTTCACACCAGGTTTACTGTGT
Organism: Schistocerca serialis cubense; assembly: GCF_023864345.2. Lineage (NCBI taxonomy): Eukaryota > Metazoa > Arthropoda > Insecta > Orthoptera > Acrididae > Schistocerca > Schistocerca serialis. Next base: position 10,098,240 of record NC_064638.1, read on the forward strand.
CCCTTGGACCCTCTTATTGACGATGAAACACAGAAATTGCATCGGAATTAAACACAATAGGCACAATGCCGACTTAAGTACAAGAAGAGTGACTCTTGCTACTGTCTATGTTTTGAACCATTCCTGTGACACTAGTTATAGATTTCGATGCTTCACTTCAGGTTTACTGTATCCCTTGGACCTTCGTATTGACGATGAAACACAGAAATTTTATCGGAATTAAATACAAAAGGCACTATACCGACATAAGTACAAGAAGTCTGACTCTTCTTACTGACTGTGTTTTAAACCCTTCCTGTGACACTAGTCATATATTCCGATGCTTAACTTCAGGATTATTGTATCCCTTGGACCTTCTTATCGACGATTAAACACAGAAATTGCATCGGAATTAAGTACAAAAGGCACAATGCCGACTTAAGTACAAGAAGACTGACTCTTCTTACTGACTATGTTTTGAACCATTCGTGTGATTCTAGTTATAGATTCTAATGCTTCACTTCAGGTTTACTGTATCCCTCTGACCTTCTTATTGACGATGAAACACAGAAATTGCATCGGAATTAAATACAAAAGGCACCATACCGACTTAAGTACAGGAAGACTGACTCTTCTTACTGACTAAGTTTTGAACCATTCCTGTGACACTAGTTATAGAGCCCGATGGTTCACTTCAGGTTTGCTGTATCCCTTGGACCTTCTTATTGACAATGAAACATTGAAATTGCATCGGAATTAAATACAGATGGCACAAAGCCGACTTAACTACAAGAGGATTGACTCTTCTTACTGACTATGCTTCGAACCATTCCTGTGACACTAGTTATATATTCCGATGCTTAACATCAGGATTAATGTATCCTTCTGACCTTCATAGTGACGATGAAACACAGAAATTGCATCGGAATTAAATACAAAAAGCACAATGCCGTCTTAAGTACAAGAAGACTGACTCTTCTTACTGACTATGTTTTAAACCATTCCTGTGACACTAATTGATTCCGATGCTTCACTTCAGGCTTACAGTGTCCCTCTGACCTTCGTATTGACGATGAAACACAGAAATTGCATCGGAATTAAATACAAAAGGCGCAATGCCGAATTAAGTTCAAGAAGACTGACTCTTCTTACTGCCTATGTTTTGAAAAATTCCTGTGACTCTAGTTATAGACTCCGATGCTTCACTCCAGGTTTACTGTATCCCTTGGACCTGCTTATTGACGATGAAACACAGAAATTGCATCGGAATTAAATACAAAAGTCACAATGCCGACTTAAGTACAAAAATACTGACTCATCTTACTGTCTATGATTTGAACCGTCCCTGTGACACTAGTTATAGATTCCGATGCTTTACTCCAGGTTTACTGTATCCCTCTGACCTTCTTATTGACGATGAAACATTGAAATTGCATCGGAATTAAATACAAGAGGCACAATGAAGACTTAAGTACAAGAAGACTGACCCTTCTTACTGACTATGTTTTGAACCATTCCTGTGACTCTAGTTATAGATTCCGATGCCTCACTTCAGGGTTACTGTATCCTCTGACCTTCTTATTGACGATGAAACATAGAAATTGCATCGGAATTATATACAAAAGGCACAATGCCGACTTAAGTACAAGAAGATTGACTCTTCCTACTGTCTATGTTTTCAACCATTCCTGTTACACTAGTTATAGATACTGATGCTTCACACCAGGTTTACTGTGTCCCTTGGACCCTCTTATTGACGATGATACACAGAAATTGCAACGGAATTAAATACAATAGGCACAATGCCGACTTAAGTACAAGAAGAGTGACTCTTGCTACTGTCTATGTTTTGAACCATTCCTGTGACACTAGTTATAGATTCCGATGCTTCACTTCAGGTTTACTGTATCCTCTGACCTTATTGACGATGAAACACAGAAATTGCATCAGAATTAAATACAAAAGGCACTATGCCGACTTAACTACAAGAAGACTGACTCTTCTTACTGACTATGTTTTGAACCATTCCTGTGACACTAGTTATAGAGCCCGATGTTTCACTTCAGGTTTACTGTATCCCTTGGACCTTCTTATTGACAATGAAAGACAAAAATTGCATCGGAATTAAATACAGATGGCACAAAGCCGACTTAACTACAAGAAGACTGACTCTTCTTACTGACTATGCTTCGAACCATTCCTGTGACACTAGTTATATATTCCGATGCTTAACATCAGGATTAATGTATCCTTCTGACCTTCATAGTGACGATGAAACACAGAAATTGCATCGGAATTATATACAAAAAGCACAATGCCGACTTAAGTACAAGAAGACTGACTCTTCTTACTGACTAAGTTTTAAACCATTCCTGTGACACTAATTGATTCCGATGCTTCACTTCAGGCTTACAGTATTCCTCTGACCTTCTTATTGACGATGAAACACATAAATTGCATCGGAATTAAATACAAAAGGCGCAATGCCGAATTAAATACAAGAAGACTGACTCTTCTTACTGCCTATGTTTTGAAAAATTCCTGTGACACTAGTTATAGACTCCGATGCTTCCCTCCAGGTTTACTGTATCCCTTGGACCTTCTTATTGACGATGAAAGACAGAAATTGCATCGGAATTAAATACAAAAGGCACAATGCCGACTTAAGTACAAAAATACTGACTCATCTTACTGTCTATGATTTGAACTGTCCCTGTGACACTAGTTATAGATTCCGATGCTTTACTCCAGGTTTACTGTATCCCTTGGACCTTCTTATTGACGATGAAACACAGAAATTGCATCGAAATTAAATACAAAAGGCATAATGCCGACTTAAGTACAAGAAGACTGATTCATCTTAATGACTATGTTTTGAACCATTCCTGTGACACTAGTCATAGATTCCGATGCTTCACTTCAGGTTTACTGTATCCCTCTGACCTTCTTATTGACTAAGAATCACAGAAATTGCATCGGAATTAAATACGAAAGGCACAATGCCGAATTAAGTACAAGAAGACTGACTCTTCTTACTGCCTATGTTTTGAACCATTCCTGTGACACTAGTTATAGACTCCGATGCTTCACTCTAGGTTTAGTGTATCCCTCTGACCTTCTTATTGACGATGAAACACTGAAATTGCAACGGAATTAAATACATGAGGCACAATGCCGACATAAGTACAAGAAGACTGACTCTTCTTACTGACTATGTTTTGAGCCATTCCTGTGACTCTAGTTATAGATTCCGATGCCTCACTTCAGGGTTACAGTATCCTCTGACCTTCTTGTTGACCATGAAACACAGAAATTGCATCGGAATTAAATACAATAGGCACAATGCCGACTTAAGTACAAGAAGACTGACTCTTCCTACTGTCTATGTTTTCAACCATTCCTGTGACACTAGTTATAGATTCTGATGCTTCACACCAGGTTTACTGTGTCCCTTGGACCCTCTTATTGACGATGAAACACAGAAATTGCAACGGAATTAAATACAATAGGCACATTGCCGACTTAAGTACAAGAAGAGTGACTCTTGCTACTGTCTATGTTTTGAACCATACCTGTGACACTAGTTATAGATTCCGATGCTTCACTTCAGGTTTACTGTATCCCTTGGACCTTCGTATTGACGATGAAACACAGAAATTTCATCGGAATTAAATACAAAAGGCACTATACCGACATAAGTACAAGAAGACTGACTCTTCTTACTGACTGTGATTTGAACCATTCCTGTGACACTAGTCATATATTCCGATGCTCAACTTCAGGATTATTGTAACCCTTGGACCTTCTTATCGACGATTAAACACACAAATTGCATCGGAATTAAGTACAAAAGGCACAATGCCGACTTAAGTACAAGTAGACTGACTCTTCTTACTGACTATGTTTTGAACCATTCGTGTGATTCTAGTTATAGATTCCGATGCTTCACTTCAGGTTTACTGTATCCCTCTGACCTTCTTATTGACGATGAAACACAGAAATTGCATCGGAATTAAATACAAAAGGCACCATACCGACTTAAGTACAAGAAGACTGACTCTTCTTACTGACTATGTTTTGAACCATTCCTGTGACACTAGTTATAGAGCCCGATGGTTCACTTCAGGTTTACTGTATCCCTTGGACCTTCTTATTGACAATGAAACACAGAAATTGCATCGGAATTAAATACAGATGGCACAAAGCCGACTTAACTACAAGAAGACTGACTCTTCTTACTGACTATGCTTCGAACCATTCCTGTGACACTAGTTATATATTCCGATGCTTAACATCAGGATTAATGTATCCTTCTGACCTTCATAGTGACGATGAAACACAGAAATTGCATCGGAATTAAATACAAAAAGCACAATGCCGACTTAAATACAAGAAGACTTACTCTTCTTACTGACTATGTTTTAAACCATTCCTGTGACTCTAATTGATTCCGATGCTTCACTTCAGGCTTACAGTGTCCCTCTGACCTTCTTATTGACGATGAAACACAGAAATTGCATCGGAATTAAATACAAAAGGCGCAATGCCGAATTAAGTTCGAGAAGACTGACTCTTCTTACTGCCTATGTTTTGAAAAATTCCTGTGACTCTAGTTATAGACTCCGCTGCTTCATTCCAGGTTTACTGTATCCCTTGGACCCGCTTATTGACGATGAAACACAGAAATTGCATCGGAATTAAATACGAAAGGCACAACGCCGAATTAAGTACAAGAAGACTGACCCTTCTTACTGCCTATGTTTTGAACCATCCCTGTGACACTAGTTATAGACTCCGATGCTTCACTCCAGGTTTACTGTATCCCTCTGACCTTCTTATTGACGATGAAACACTGAAATTGCATCGGAATTAAATACAAGAGGCACAATGCCGACTTAAGTACAAGAAGACTGACTCTTCTTACTGACTATGTTTTGAACCATTCCTGTGACTCTAGTTATAGATTCTGATGCCTCACTTCAGGGTTACTGTATCCTCTGACATTCTTATTGACGATGAAACACAGAAATTGCATCGGAATTAAATACAAAAGGCACAATGCCGACTTAAGTACAAGAAGACTGACTCTTCCTACTGTCTATGTTTTCAACCATTCCTGTGACACTAGTTATAGATTCTGGTGCTTCACACCAGGTTTACTGTGTCCCTTGGACCCTCTTATTGACGATGATCACAGAAATTGCAACGGAATTAAATACAATAGGCACAATGCCGACTTAAGTACAAGAAGAGTGACTCTTGCTACTGTCCATGTTTTGAACCATTCCTGTGACACTAGTTATAGATTCCGATGCTTCACTTCAGGTTTACTGTATCCCTTGGACCTTCGTATTGACGATGAAACACAGAAATTTCATCGGAATTAAATACAAAAGGCACTATACCGACATAAGTGCAAGAATACTGACTCTTGTTACTGACTATGTTTTGAACCATTCCTGCGACACTAGTCATATATTCCGATGCTTAACTTCAGGATTACTGTATCCCTTGGACCTTCTTATCGACGATTAAACACAGAAATTGCATCGGAATTAAGTACAAAAGGCACAATGCCGACTTAAGTACAAGAAGACTGACTCTTCTTACTGACTATGTTTTGAACCATTCGTGTGACTCTAGTTATAGATTCCGATGCTTCACTTCAGGTTTACTGTATCCCTCTGAATTCTTATTGACGATGAAACACAGAAATTGCATCGGAATTAAATTCAAAAGGCACCATACCGACTTAAGTACAAGAAGACTGACTCTTCTTACTGTCTATGTTTTAGAACCATTTCTGTGACACTAGTTATTGATTCCGATGCTTCAATTCAGGTCTACTGTATCCCTTGGACCTTCTTATTGACGATGAATCACAGAAATTGCATCGGTATTAAATACATGAGGCACAATGTCGACTTAAGTACAAGAAGACTGACTCTTCTTACTGACTATGTTTTGAACCATTCCTGTGACACTAGTTATAGAGCCCGATGGTTCACTTCAGGTTTACTGTATCCCTTGGACCTTCATATTGACGATGAAGCACAGAAATTTCATCGGAATTAAATACAGAAGGCACAAAGCCGACTTAACTACAAGAAGACTGACTGTTCTTACTGACTATGCTTTGAAACATTCCTGTGACACTAGTTATAGATTCAGATGCTTAACTTCAGGTTTACTGTATCCCTCTGACCTTCATAGTGACGATGAAACACAGAAATTGCATCGGAATTAAATACAAAAAGCGCAATGCCGACTTAAGTACAAGAATACTGACTCATCTTACTGTCTATGTTTTGCACCGTCCCTGTGACTGTAGTTATAGATTCTGATGCTTCACTCCAGGTTTACTGTATCCCTTGGACCTTCTAATTGACGATGAAACACAGTAATTTGCATCGGAATTAAACACAGTAGCCACAATGCCGACTTAAGTACAAGAAGAGTGACTCTTGCTCCTGTCTATGTTTTGAACCATTCCTGTGACACTAGTTATAGATTCCGATGCTTCACATCAGGTTTACTGTATCCCTCTGACCTTCTTATTGACGAAGAATCACAGAAATTGCATCGGAATTAAATACAAAAGGCACAATGCCGACTCAAGTACAAGAAGACTGACTCTTCCTACTGACTATGCTTTGAACCATTCCTGTGACACTAGTTATAGATTCCGATGCTTAACTTCAGGTTTACTGTATCCCTCTGACCTTCTTACTGACGATGAAACACAGAAATTGCATCGGAATTAAATACAAAAGGCATATTGCCGACTTAAGTACAAGAAGACTTACTCTTCCTACTGTCTATGTTTGAAAAATTCCTGTGAGACTAGTTACAGATTCTGATGCTTCACTCCAGGTTTACTGTGTCCCTTGGACCTTCTTATTGACGATGAAACACAGAAATTGCATCGGAATTAAATACAATAGCCACAATGCCGACTTAAGTACAAGAAGAGTGACTCTTGCTCCTGCCTATGTTTTGAACCATTCCTGTTACACTAGTTATAGATTCCGATGCTTCACTTCAGGTTTACTGTATCCCTTGGACCTTCTTATTGACAATGAAACACAGAAATAACATCGGAATTAAATTCAAGAGGCACAATGCCGACTTAGGTACAAGAAGACTGATTCTTCTTACTGTCTATGTTTTGAACCATTCCTGTGACTCTAGTGATAGATTCCGATGCTTCACTTCAGGTTTACTGTATCCTCTGACCTTCTTATTGACGATGAAACACAGAAATTGCATCGGAATTAAATACAAAAGGCACTATGCCGACTTAAGTACAAGAAGACTGACTCTTCTTACTGACTATGTTTTGAACCATTCCTGTGACACTAGTTATAGATTCCGATAGTACACTTCAGGTTTACTGTATCCCTTGGACCTTCTTATTGACGATGAAGCACAGAAATTGCATCGGAATTAAAAACAGAAGGCACAAAGCCGACTTAAGTACAAGAGGACTGACTCTTCTTACTGAATATGATTTGAACCATTCCTGTGACACTAGTTATTGATTCCGATGCTTAACTTCAGGATTACTGTATCCCTCTGACCTTTATAGTGACGATGAAACACAGAAATTGCATCGGAATTAAATACAAAAAGCACAATGCCGACTTATGTACAAGAATACTAACTCATCTTACTGTCTATGTTTTGAACCGTCCCTGTGACTGTTGATATAGATTCCGATGCTTCAATCCAGGTTTAATGTATCCCTTGGACCTTCTTATTGACGATAAAACACAGAAATTGCATCGGAATGAAATACAAAAGGCACAATGCCGACTTAAGTACAAGATGACTGACTCATCTTACTGACTATGTTTTAAACCATTCCTGGGACACTAATTGATTCCGATGCTTCACTTCAGGTTTACTGTATCCTCTGACCTTCTTATTGACGAAGAAACACAGAAATTTCATCGGAATTAGATACAAAAGGAACAATGCCGACTTAAGTACAAGAAGACTGACTCTTCTTACTGTCTATGTTTTGAACCATTCGTGTGACTCTAGTTATAGATTCCGATTCTACACCTCAGGTTTACTGTATCCCTCTGACCTTCTTATTGACGATGAAACACAGAAATTACATCGGAATTAAATACAAAAGGCATATTGCCGACTTAAGTACATGAAGACTGACTCTTCCTACTGACTAGGTTTTAAAAATTCCTGTGACACTAGTTATAGATTCCGATGCTTCACTCCTGGTTTATTGTGTCCCTTGGACCTTGTTATTGACGATGAAACACAGAAATTGCATCGGAATTAAATACAATAGCCACAATGCCGACTTAAGTACAAGAAGAGTGACTCTTGCTCCTGTCTATGTTTTGAACCATTCCTGTGACACTAGTTATATATTCCGATGCTTCACTTCAGGTTTACTGTATCCCTTGGACCTTCTTATTGACAATGAAACTCAGAAATAGCATCGGAATTAAATACAAGAGGCACAATGCCGACTTAAGTACAAGAAGACTGACTCTTCTTACTGTCTATGTTTTGAACCATTCCTGTGACTCTAGATATAGATTCCGATGCTTCACTTCAGGTTTACTGTATCCTCTGACCTTTTTATTGACGCTGAAACACAGAAATTGCATCGGAATTAAATACAAAAGGCACAATGCCGACTTAAGTACAAGAAGACTGACTCTTCTTACTGACTATGTTTTGAACCATTCCTGCGACACTAGTTCTAGATTCCGATGCTTAACTTCAGGATTACTGTATCCCTCTGACCTTCATAGTGACGATGAAACACAAACATTGCATCGGAATTAAATACAAAAAGCATAATGCCGACTTAAGTACAAGAATACTGACTCATCTTACTGTCTACGTTTTGAACCGTCCCTGTGACTGTAGTTATAGATTCCGATGCTTCACTCCAGGTTTAATGTATCCCTTGGACCTTCTTATTGACGAAGAAACACAGAAATTGCATCGGAATGAAATACAAAAGGCACAATGCCGACTTCAGTACAACATAACTGACTCTTCTTACTGACTATGTTTTAAACCATTCCAGGGACACTAATTGATTCCGATGCTTCACTTCAGGTTTAATGTATCCTCTCACCTTCTTATTGACGATGAAACACAGAAATTGCATCGGAATTAAATACAAAAGGCACTTTGCCGAATTAAGTACAAGAAGACTGACTCTTCTTACTGACTATGTTTTGAACCATTCTTGTGACATTAGCTATAGATTCCGATGCTTCACCTCAGGTCTACTGTATCCCTTACACCTTCTTATTGACGATGAAACACAGAAATAGCATCGGAATTAAATACAAAAGGAACAATGCCGACTTAAGTACAAGAAGACTGATTCTTCTTACTGTCTATGTTTTGAACCATTCGTGTGACTCTAGTTATATTTTCCGATGCTTCACCTCAGGTTTACTGTATCCCTCTGACCCTCTTATTGACGATGAAACACAGATATTGCATCGGAATTATATACAAAAGGCACCATATCGACTTAAGTACAAGAAGACTGACTCTTCTTATTGTCTATGATTTAGAACCATTCCTGTGACACTAGTTATAGATTCCGATGCTTCAATTCAGGTCTACTGTATCCCTCTGACCTTCTTATTGACGATGAAACACAGAAATTGCATCGGAATTAAATACAAAAGGCACAATGCCGACATAAGTACAAGAAGACTGACTCTTCTTACTGACTATGTTTTGAACCATTGCTGTGACACTAGTTATAGATTCCGATAGTACACTTCAGTTTTACTGTATCCCTTGGACCTTCATATTGACGATGAAGCACAGAAATTGCATCGGAATTAAATACAGAAGGCACAAAGCCGACTTAAGTACAAGAGGACTGACTCTTCTTACTGAATATGATTTGAACCATTAATGTGACACTAGTCATAGATTCCGATGCTTAACTTCTGGATTACTGTATCCCTTGGACCTTCTTATCGACGATTAAACACAGAAATTGCATCGCAATTAAATACATGAGGCACAATGCCGACTTAGGTACAAGAAGACTGACTCTTCTTACTGTCTATGTTTTAAACCATTCCTGTGACCCTAGTTATAGATTCCGATGCTTCACTTCAGGTTTACTGTATCCTCTGACCTTATTGACGATGAAACACAGAAATTGCATCAGAATTAAATACAAAAGGCACTATGCCGACTTAAGTACAAGAAGACTGACTCTTCTTACTGACTATGTTTTGAACCATTCCTGTGACACTAGTTATAGAGCCCGATGGTTCACTTCAGGTTTACTGTATCCCTTGGACCTTCTTATAGACAATGAAACACAGAAATTGCATCGGAATTAAATACAGATGGCACAAAGCCGACTTAACTACATGAAGACTGACTCTTCTTACTGACTATGCTTCGAACCATTCCTGTGACACTAGTTATATATTCCGATGCTTAACATCAGGATTAATGTATCCTTCTGACCTTCATAGTGACGATGAAACACAGAAATTGCATCGGAATTAAATACAAAAAGCACAATGCGGACTTAAGTACAAGAAAACTGACTCTTCTTACTGACTATGTTTTAAACCATTCCTGTGACACTAATTGATTCCGATGCTTCACTTCAGGCTTACAGTATCCCTCTGACCTTCTTATTGACGATGAAACACAGAAATTGCATCGGAATTAAATACAAAAGGCGCAATCCCGAATTAAGTACAAGAAGACTGACTCTTTTTACTGCCTATGTTTTGAAAAATTCCTGTGACACTAGTTATAGACTCTGATGCTTCACTCCAGGTTTACTGTATCCCTTGGACCTTCTTATTGACGATGAAACACAGAAATTGCATCGGAATTAAATACAAAAGGCACAATGCCGACTTAAGTACAAAAATACTGACTCATCTTACTGTCTATGATTTAAACCGTCCCTGTGACACTAGTTATAGATTCCGATGCTTTACTCCAGGTTTACTGTATCCCTTGGACCTTCTTATTGACGATGAAACACAGAAATTGCATCGAAATTAAATACAAAAGGCATAATGCCGACTTAAGTACAAGAAGACTGACTCTTCTTACTGACTATGTTTTGAACCATTCCTGTGACACTAGTTATAGATTCCGATGATTCACTTCAGGTTTACTGTATCCCTCTGACCTTCTTATTGACTAAGAATCACAGAAATTGCATCGGAATTAAATACGAAAGGCACAATGCCGAATTAAGTACAAGAAGACTGACTCTTCTTACTGCCCATGTTTTGAACCATTCCTGTGACACTAGTTATAGACTCCGATGCTTCACTCCAGGTTTACTGTATCCCTCTGACCTTCTTATTGACGATGAAACACTGAAATTGCATCGGAATTAAATACAAGAGGCACAATGTCGACTTAAGTACAAGAAGACTGACTCTTCTTACTGACTATGTTTGAACCATTCCTGTGACTCTAGTTATAGATTCCGATGCCTCACTTCAGGGTTACTGTATCCTCTGACCTTCTTATTGACGATGAAACACAGAAATTGCATCGGAATTAAATACAATAGGCACAATGCCGACTTAAGTACAAGAAGAGTGACTCTTGCTACTGTCTATGTTTTGAACCATTCCTGTGACACTAGTTATAGATTCCGATGCTTCACTTCAGGTTTACTGTATCCCTCTGACCTTCTTATTGACGATGAAACACAGAAATTGCATCGGAATTAAATACAAAAGGCACCATACCGACTTAAGTACAAGAAGACTGACTCTTCTTGCTGTCTATGTTTTAGAACCATTCCTGTGACACTAGTTATAGATTCCGATGCTTCAATTCAGGTCTACTGTATCCCTTGGACCTACTTATTGACGATGAAACACAGAAATTGCATCGGTATTAAATACATGAGGCACAATGCCGACTTAAGTACAAGAAGACTGACTCTTCTTACTGACTATGTTTTGAACCATTCCTGTGACACTAGTTATAGAGCCCGATGGTTCACTTCAGGTTTACTGTATCCCTTGGACCTACTTATTGACGATGAAACACAGAAATTGCATCGGTATTAAATACATGAGGCACAATGCCGACTTAAGTACAAGAAGACTGACTCTTCTTACTTACTATGCTTCGAACCATTCCTGTGACACTAGTTATATATTCCGATGCTTAACATCAGGATTACTGTATCCTTCTGACCTTCATAGTGACGATGAAACACAGAAATCGCATCGGAATTAAACACAAAAAGCACAATGCCGACTAAAGTACAAGAATACTGACTCATCTTACAGTCTATGTTTTGAACCGTCCCTGTGACTGTAGTTATAGATTCTGATGCTTCACTCCAGGTTTAATGTATCCCTTGGACCTTCATATTGACGATGAAACACAGAAATTGCATCGGAATTAAATACAAAAGGCACTATGCCGACATAAGTACAAGAAGACTGACTCTTCTTACTGACTATGTTTTGAACCATTCCTGTGACACTAGTCATATATTCCGATGCTTAACTTCAGGATTACTGTATCCCTTGGACATTCTTATCGACGATTAAACACAGAAATTGCATCGGAATTAAGTACAAAAGGCACAATGCCGACTTAAGTACAAGAAGACTGACTCTTCTTACTGACTATGTTTTGAACCATTCGTGTGACTCTAGTTATAGATTCCGATGCTTCACTTCAGGTTTACTGTATCCCTCTGACCTTCTTATTGACGATGAAACACAGAAATTGCATCGGAATTAAATACAAAAGGCACCATACCGACTTAAGTATAAGAAGACTGACTCTTCTTACTGTCTATGTTTTAGAACCATTCCTGTGACACTAGTTATAGATTCCGATGCTTCAATTCAGGTCTACTGTATCCCTTGGACCTTCTTATTGACGATGAAACACAGAAATTGCATCGGTATTAAATACATGAGGCACAATGCCGACTTTAGTACAAGAAGACTGACTCTTCTTACTGACTATGTTTTGAACCATTCCTGTGACACTAGTTATATATTCCGATGCTTAACATCAGGATTACTGTATCCTTCTGACCTTCATAGTGACGATGAAACACAGAAATTGCATCGGAATTAAATACAAAAAGCACAATGCCGACTTAAGTACAAGAATACTGACTCATCTTACTGTCTATGTTTTGAACCGTCCCTGTGACTGTAGTTATAGATTCCGATGCTTCACTCCAGGTTTAGTGTATCCCTTGGACCTTCTTATTGACGATGAAACACAGAAATTGCATCGGAATTAAATACAAAAGCACAATGCCGACTTAAGTACAAGAAGACTGACTCTTCCTACTGACTATGTTTTAAACCATTCCTGTGACACTAATTGATTCAGATGCTTCACTTCAGGCTTACAGTATCCCTGTGACCTTCTTATTGACGATGAAACACAGAAATTGCATCGGAATTAAATACAAAAGGCGCAATGCCTAATTAAGTAGAAGAAGGCTGACTCTTCTTACTGCCTATGTTTTGAACCATTCCTGTGACACTAGTTATAAACTCCGATGCTTCACTCCAGGTTTACTGTATCCCTTGGACCTTCCTATTGACGATGAAACACAGAAATTGCATCGGAATTAAATACAAAAGGCACAATGCCGACTTAAGTACAAAAATACTGACTCATCTTACTGTCTATGATTTACACCGTCCCTGTGACACTAGTTATAGATTCCGATTCTTTACTCCAGGTTTACTGTATCCTTTGGACCTTCTTATTGACGATGAAACACAGAAATTGCGTCGAAATTAAATACAAAAGGCATTATGCCGACGTAAGTACAAGAAGACTGACTCTTCTTACTGACTATGTTTTGAACCATTCCTGTGACACTAGTTATAGATTCCGATGCTTCACTTCAGGTTTACTGTATCCCTCTGACCATCTTATTGACTAAGAATCACAGAAATTGCATCGGAATTAAATACGAAAGGCACAATGCCGAATTAAGTACAAGAAGACTGACTCTTCTTACTGCCTATGTTTTGAACCATTCCTGTGACACTAGTTATAGACTCCGATGCTTCACTCCAGGTTTACTGTATCCCTCTGACCTCCTTATTGACGATGAAACACTGAAATTGCATCGGAATTAAATACAATAGGCACAATGCCGACTTAAGTACAAGAAGACTGACTCTTCCTACTGTCTATGTAACGAACCATTCCTGTGACACTAGTTATAGATTCCGATATTTCACTTCAGGTTTACTGTATCCCTCTGACCTTCTTATTGACTAAGAATCACAGAAATTGCATCGGAATTAAATACAATAGGCACAATGCCGAATTAAGTTCAAGTAGACTGACTCTTCTTACTGCCTATGTTTTGAACCATTCCTGTGACACTAGTTATAGACTCTGATGCTTCACTCCAGGTTTACTGTATCCCTCTGACCTTCTTATTGACGATGAAACACTGAAATTGCTTAGGAATTAAATACAATAGGCACAATGCCGACATAAGTACAAGAAGACTGACTCTTCCTACTGTCTATGTTTTGAACCATTCCTGTGACACTAATTATAGATTCTGATGCTTCACACCAGGTTTACTGTGTCCCTTGGACCCTCTTATTGACGATGAAACACAGAAATTGCATCGGAATTAAATACAATAGGCACAATGCCGACTTAAGTACAAGAAGAGTGACTCTTGCTACTGTCTATGTTTTGAACCATTCCTGTGACACTAGTTATAGATTCCGATGCTTCACTTCAGGTTTACTGTATCCCTTGGACCTTCGTATTGACGATGAAACACAGAAATTGCATCGGAATTAAATACAAAAGGCACTATACCGACATAAGTACAAAAAGACTGACTCTTCTTACTGCCTATGTTTTGAACCATTCCTGTGACACTAGTTATAGACTCTGATGCTTCACTCCAGGTTTACTGTATCCCTCTGACCTTCTTATTGACGATGAAACACTGAAATTGCTTAGGAATTAAATACAATAGGCACAATGCCGACATAAGTACAAGAAGACTGACTCTTCCTACTGTCTATGTTTTGAATCATTCCTGTGACACTAGTTATAGAGCCCGATGGTTCGTTTCAGGTTTACAGTATCCCTTGGACCTTCTTATTGACAATGAAACACAGAAATTGCATCGGAATTAAATACAGATGGCACAAAGCCGACTTAACTACAAGAAGACTGACTCTTCTTACTGACTATGCTTCGAACCATTCCTGTGACACTAGTTATATATTCCGATGCTTAACATCAGGATTAATGTATCCTTCTGACCTTCATTGTGACGATGAAACACAGAAATTGCATCGGAATTAAATACAAAAAGCACAATGCCGACTTAAGTACAAGAAGACTGACTCTTCTTACTGACTATGTTTTAAACCATTCCTGTGACACTAATTGATTCCGATGCTTCACTTCAGGCTTACAGTATCCCTCTGACCTTCTTATTGACGATGAAACACAGAAATTGCATCGGAATTAAATACAAAAGGCGCAATGCCGAATTAAGTACAAGAAGACTGACTCTTCTTACTGCCTATGTTTTGAAAAATTCCTGTGACACTAGTTATAGACTCCGATGCTTCACTCCAGGTTTACTGTGTCCCTTGGACCCTCTTATTGACGATGAAGCACAGAAATTTCATCGGAATTAGATACAAAGGGCACTATACCGACATAAGTACAAGGAGACTGACTCTTCTTACTGACTTTGTTTTGAACCATTCCTGTGACACTAGTCATATATTCCGATGCTTAACTTCAGGATTACTGTATCCCTTGGACCTTCTGATCGACGATTAAACACAGAAATTGCAACGGAATTAAGTACAATAGGCACAATGCCGACTTAAGTACAGGAAGACTGACTCTTCTTACTGACTATGTTTTGAACCATTCGTGTGACTCTAGTTATAGATTACGATGCTTCACTTCAGGTTTACTGTATCCCTCGGACATTCTTATTGACGATGACACACAGAAATTGCATCGGAATTAAATACAAAAGGCACCATACCGACTTAAGTACAAGAAGACTGACTCTTCTTACTGTCTATGTTTTGAACCATTCGTGTGACTCTAGTTATAGTTTCCGATGCTTCACTTCAGGTTTACTGTATCCCTCTGACCTTCTTATTGACGATGAAACACAGAAATTACATCGGAATTAAATACAAAAGGCACCATACCGACTTAAGTACAAGAAGACTGACTCTTCTTACTGTCTATCTTTTAGAACCATTCCTGTGACACTAGTTATAGATTCCGATGCTTCAATTCAGGTCTACTGTATCCCTTGGACCTTCTTATTGACGATGAAACACAGAAATTGCATCGGTATTAAATACATGAGGCACAATGCCGACTTAAGTACAAGAAGACTGACTCTTCTTACTGACTATGTTTTGAACCATTCCTGTGACACTAGTTATAGAGCCCGATGGTTCACTTCAGGTTTACTGTATCCCTCTGACCTTGTTATTGACGATGAAACACAGAAATTGCATCGGAATTAAATACAAAAGGCACCATACCGACTTAAGTACAAGAAGACTGACTCTTCTTACTGTCTATGTTTTAGAACCATTCCTGTGACACTAGTTATAGATTCCGATGCTTCAATTCAGGTCTACTGTATCCCTTGGACCTTCTTATTGACGATGAAACACAGAAATTGCATCGGTATTATATACATGAGGCACAATGCCGACTTAAGTACAAGAAGACTGACTCTTCTTACTGACTATGTTTTGAACCATCCTGTGACACTAGTTATAGAGCCCGATGGTTCACTTCAGGTTTACTGTATCCCTTGGACCTTCTTATTGACGATGAAACACAGAAATTGCATCGGAATTAAATACAGAAGGCACAAAGCCGACTTAACTACAAGAAGACTGACTCTTCTTACTCACTATGCTTCGAACCATTCCTGTGACACTAGTTATATATTCCGATGCTTAACATCAGGATTACCGTATCCTTCTGACCTTCATAGTGACGATGAAACACAGAAATTGCATCGGAATTAAATACAAAAAGCACAATGCCGACTTAAGTACAAGAACACTGACTCATCTTACTGTCTATGTTTTGAACCGTCCCTGTGACTGTAGTTATAGATTCCGATGCTTCACTCCAGGTTTAATGTATCCCTTGGACCTTCTTATTGACGATGAAACAGAGAAATTGCAACGGAATTAAAAACAAAAGGCACAATGCCGACTTAAGTACAAGAAGAATGACTCTTCCTACTGACTATGTTTTAAACCATTCCTGTGACACTAATAGATTCAGATGCTTCACTTCAGGCTTACAGTATCCCTCTGACCTTGTTATTGACGATGAAACACAGAAATTGCATTGGAATTAAATACAAAAGGCGCAATGCCGAATGAAGTACAAGAATGCTGACTCTTCTTACTGCCTATGTTTTGAACCATTCCTGTGACACTAGTTATAGACTCCGATTCTTCACTCCAGGTTTACTGTATCCCTTGGACCTTCTTATTGACGATGAAACACAGAAATTGCATCGGAATTAAATACAAAAGGCACAATGCCGACTTAAGTACAAGAAGACTGACTCTTCTTACTGACTATGTTTTAAACCATTCCTGTGACACTAATTGATTCCGATGCTTCACTTCAGGCTTACAGTATCCATCTGACCTTCTTATTGACGATGAAACACAGTAATTGCATCGGAAGTAACCACAAAAGGCACAATGCCGACATAAGTACAAGAAGACTGACATTTCTTAGTGTCTATGTATCGAACCTGTCCTGTGTCACCAGTTTTGGACTCCGATTGACAACTGCATGTTTACTGAATCCCTTGAACCTTCACATTGACAATGAAACACAGAAATTGCATCGGAATTAAATACAAAAGGCACAATGCCGACTTAAGTACAAAAACACTGACTCATCTTACTGTCTATGATTTGAACCGTCCCTGTGACACTAGTTATAGATTCCGGTGCTTTACTCCAGGTTTACTGTATCCCTTGGACCTTCTTATTGACGATGAAACACAGAAATTTCATCGAAATTAAATACAAAAGGCATAATGCCGACTTAAGTACAAGAAGACTGACTCTTCTTACTGACTATGTTTTGAACCATTCCTGTGACACTAGTTATAGATTCCAATGCTTCACTTCAGGTTTACTGTATCCCTCTGACCTTCTTATTGACTAAGAATCACAGAAATTGCATCGGAATTAAATACGAAAGGCACAATGCCGAATTAAGTACAAGAGGACTGACTCTTCTTACTGCCTATGTTTTGAACCATTCCTGTGACACTAGTTATAGACTCCGATACTTCACTCCAGGTTTACTGTATCCCTCTGACCTCCTTATTGACGATGAAACACTGAAATTGCATCGGAATAAAATACAATAGGCACAATGCCGACTTAAGTACAAGAAGACTGACTCTTCCTACTGTCTATGTTTTGAACCATTCCTGTGACACTAGTTATAGATTCCGATGTTTCACTTCAGGTTTATTGTATCCCTTGGACCTTCGTATTGACGATGAAACACAGAAATTTCATCGGAATTAAATACAAAAGGCGCAATACCGACATAAGTACAAGAAGACTGACTCTTCTTACTGACTATGTTTTGAACCATCCCTGTGACACTAGTCATAGGTTCCGATGCTTAACTTTAGGTTTACTGTATCCCTTGGACCTTCTTATTGACGATGAAACACAGAAATTGCATCGAAATTAAATACAAAAGGCATAATGCCGACTTAAGTACAAGAAGATTGCCTCTTCTTACTGACTATGTTTTGAACCATTCCTGTGACACTAGTTATAGATTCCGATGCTTCACTTCAGGTTTACTGTATCCCTCTGACATTCTTATTGACTAAGAATCACAGAAATTGCATCGGAATTAAATACGAAAGGCACAATGCCGAATTAAGTACAAGAAGACTGACTCTTCTTACTGACTATGTTTTAAACTATTCCTGTGACACTAATTGATTCCGATGCTTCACTTCAGGCTTACAGTATCCCTCAGACTTACTTATTGACGATGAAACACAGAAATTGCATCGGAATTAAATACAAAAGGCACCATACCGACTTAAGTACAAGATGACTACTCTTCTTACTGTCTATGTTTTGAACCATACCATTGACACTAGTTATAGACTCCGATGCTTCACTCGAGGTTTATTGTATCCCTTGGACCTTCTTATTGACGATGAAACACAGAAATTGCATCGGAAATAAATACAAGAGGCACAATGCCGACTTAAGTACAAGAAGACTGACTCTTCTTACTGACTATGTTTTGAACCATTCCTGTGACTCTAGTTATAAATTCCGTTGCTTCACATCAGGGTTACTGTATCCTCTGACCTTCTTATTGACGATGAAACACAGAAATTGCATCGGAATTAAATACAAAATGCACAATGCTGACTTAAGTACAAGAAGACTGACTCTTCTTACTGACTATGTTTTGACCCATTCCTGTAACCCTAGTTATAGAGTCCGATGGTGCACTTCAGGATTACTGTATCCCTTGGACCTTCTTATTGACGATAAACACAGAAATTGCATCGGAATTAAATACAGAAGGCACAAAGCCGACTTAACTACAAGAAGACTGACTCTTCTTACTGACTATGATTTGAATCATTCCTGTGACACTAGTTATAGATTCTGATGCTTAACTTCAGGTTTACTGTATCCCTCAAACCTTCATAGTGACGACGAAACACAGAAATTGCATCGGAAGTAAATACAAAAGGCACAATGTCGACTTAAGTACAAGAAGACTGACTCTTCTTACTGATTATGTTTTAAGCCATTCCTGTGACACTAGTCATAGGTTCCGATGCTTAACTTCAGGATTACTGTCTCCCTTGGACCTTCTTATTGCCGATTAAACACAGAAATTGCATCGGAATTAAGTACAAAAGGCACAATGCTGACTTAAGTACAAGAAGACTGACTCTTCTTACTGACTTTGTTTTGAACCATTCTTGTGACATTAGCTATAGATTCCGATGCTTCAACTCAGGTTTCCTGTATCCCTTACACCTTCTTATTGACGATGAAACACAGAAATAGCATCGGAATTAAATACAAAAGGAACAATGCCGACTTAAGTACAAGAAGACTGACTCTTCTTACTGTCTATGTTTTAGAACCATTCCTGTGACACTAGTTATAGATTCCGATGCTTCAATTCAGGTCTACTGTATCCCTTGGACCTTCTTATTGACGATGAAACACAGAAATTTCATCGGAATTAAATACAAAAGGCACAATGCCGTATTAGTACAACAAGACTGATTCTTCTTACTGACTATGTTTGAACCATTCCTGTGACACTAGTTATAGATTCCGATGCTTTACATCAGGTTTACTGTATCCCTCTGACCTTCTTATTGACGATGCAACACAGAAATTGCATCGGAATTAAATACAAAAGGCACAATGCCGACTTAAGTACATGTAGACTGACTTTTCCTACTGTCTACGTTTTGAACCATTCCTGTGACACTAGTTATAGATTCCGATGGTTCACTTCAGGTTTACTGTATCCCTTGGACCTACTTATTGACGATGAAACACAGAAATTGCATCGGACTTAAATACAAAAGGCACAATGCAGACTTAACTACAAGAAGACTGACACTTCTTACTGACTATGCTTTGAACCATTCCTGTGACACTAGTTATAGATTCCGATGCTTAACTTCAGGATTACTGTATCCCTCTGACCTTCTTAGTGACGATGAAACACAGAAATTGCATCGGAATTAAATACAAAAAGCACATTGCCGACTTAAGTACAGGAATACTGACTCATCTTACTGTCTATGTTTTGAACCGTCCCTGTGACACTAGTTATAGATTCCGATGCTTCACTCCAGGTTTACTGTATCCCTTGGACCTTCTTATTGACGATGAAACACAGAAATTGCATCGCTATTAAATAGAAAATGCGCAATGCCGACTTAAGTACTAGAAGACGGACTCTTCCTACTGTGCATGCTTTGAACCATTCCTGTGACACTAGTTATAGATTCCGATGCTTCACTTCAGGTTTACTGTATCCCTTGGACCTTCGTATTGTCGATGAAACACAGAAATTTCATCGGAATTAAATACAAAAGGCACAATACCGACATAAGTACAAGAAGACTGACTCTTCTTACTGACTATGTTTTGAACCATTCCTGTGACACTAGTCATAGATTCCGATGCTTAACTTCAGGATTACTGTATCCCTTGGACCTTCTTATTGCCGATTAAACACAGAAATTGCATCGGAATTAAGTACAAAAGGCACAATGCCGACTTAAGTACAAGAAGACTGACTCTTCTTACTGACTTTCCTTTGAACCATTCTTGTGACATTAGCTATAGATTCCGATGCTTCAACTCAGGTTTACTGTATCCCTTACACCTTCTTATTGACGATGTAACACAGAAATAGCATCGGAATTAAATACAAAAGGAACAATGAGGACTTAAGTACAAGAAGACTGACCCTTCTTACTGTCTATGTTTTAGAACCATTCCTGTGACACTAGTTATAGATTCCGATGCTTCAATTCAGGTCTACTGTATCCCTTGGACCTTCTTATTGACGATGAAACACAGAAATTTCATCGGAATTAAATACAAAAGGCACAATGCCGTATTAGTACAACAAGACTGATTCTTCTTACTGACTATGTTTGAACCATTCCTGTGACACTAGTTATAGATTCCGATGCTTTACATCAGGTTTACTGTATCCCTCTGACCTTCTTATTGACGATGTAACACAGAAATTGCATCGGAATTAAATACAAAAGGCACAATGCCGACTTAAGTACATGTAGACTGACTTTTCCAACCGTCTACGTTTTGAACCATTCCTGTGACACTAGTTATAGCTTCCGATGGTTCACTTCAGGTTTACTGTATCCCTTGGACCTACTTATTGACGATGAAACACAGAAATTGCATCGGACTTAAATACAAAAGGCACAATGCAGAGTTAACTACAAGAAGACTGACTCTTCTTACCGACTATGCTTTGAACCATTCCTGTGACACTAGTTATGGATTCCGATGCTTAACTTCAGGATTACTGTATCCCTCTGACCTTCTTAGTGACGATGAAACACAGAAATTGCATCGGAATTAAATACAAAAAGCACATTGCCGACTTAAGTACAAGAATACTGACTCATCTTACTGTCTATGTTTTGAACCGTCCCTGTGACACTAGTTATAGATTCCGATGCTTCATTCCAGGTTTACTGTATCCCTTGGACCTTCTTATTGACGATGAAACACAGAAATTGCATCGCAATTAAATACAAAATGCGCAATGCCGACTTAAGTACTAGAAGACGGACTCTTCCTACTGTGCATGCTTTGAACCATTCCTGTGACACTAGTTACAGATTCCGATGCTTCACTTCTGGTTTAGTGTATCCCTTGGACCTATTTATTCACGATGAAACACAGAAATTGCATTGGACTTAAATACAAAAGGCACAATGCAGACTTAACTACAAGAAGAATGACTCTTCTTACTGACTATGCTTTGAACCATTCCTGTGACACTAGTTATAGATTGCGATGCTTAACTTCAGGATTACTGTATCCGCCTGACGTTCTTAGTGACGATGAAACACAGAAATTGCATCGGAATTAAATACAAACTTCACATTGCCGACTTAAGTACAAGAATACTGACTCATCTTACTGTCTATGTTTTGAACCGTCCCTGTGACACTAGTTATAGATTCCGATGCTTCACTCCAGGTTTACTGTATCCCTTGGACCTTCTTATTGACAAGGAAACACAGAAATAGCATCGGAATTAAATACAAAAGGAACGATGCCGACTTATGTACAAGAAGACTGACTCTTCTTACTGTCTATGTTTTGAACCATTCGTGTGACTCTAGTTATAGATTCCGATGCTTCACTTCAGGTTCACTGTATCCCTCTGACCTTCTTATTGACGATGAAACGCAGAAATTGCATCGGAATTAAATACAAAAGGCACCATACCGACTTAAGTACAAGAAGACTGACTCTTCTTACTGTCTATGTTTTAGAACCATTCCTGTGTCACTAGTTATAGATTCCGATGCTTCAATTCAGGTCTACTGCATCCCTCTGACCTTCTTATTGACGATGAAACACAGAAATTGTATCGGAATTAAATACAAAAGGCACAATGCCGACTTAAGTACAAGAAGACTGACTCTTCTTACTGACTACGTTTTGAACCATTCCTGTGACACTAGTTATAGATTCCGATGCTTCAAATCAGGATTACTGTATCCCTCTGACCTTCTTATTGACGATGAAACACAGAAATTGCATCGGAATTAAATACAAAAGGCACAATGCCGACTTAAGTACATGTAGACTAACTTTTCCTACTGTCTATGCTTTTGAACCATTCCTGTGACACTAGTTATAGATTCCGATGCTTCACTTCAAGTTTACTGTATCCCTTGGACCTACTTGTTGACGATGAAACACAGAAATTGCAACGGACTTAAATACAAAAAGCACAATGCAGACTTAACTACAAGAAGACTGACTCTTCTTACTGACTATGCTTTGAACCATTCCTGTGACACTAGTTATAGATTCCGATGCTTAACTTCAGGATTACTGTATCCCTCTGTCCTTCTTAGTGACGATGAAACACAGAAATTGCATCGGAATTAAATACAAAAAGCACATTGCCGACTTAAGTACAAGAATACTGACTCATCTCACTGTCTATGCTTTGAACCGTCCCTGTGACACTAGTTATAGATTCCGATGCTTCACTCCAGGTTTACTGTATAGCTTGGACCTTCTTATTGACGATGAAACACAGAATTTGCATCGAAATTAAATACAAATGGCACAATGCCGACTTAAGTAAAAGAAGTCTGACTTTTCTTACTGTATATGTTTTGAACCATTCCTGTGACACTAGTTATAGATTCCGATGCTTCACTTTAGGTTTACTGTATCCCTTGGACCTTCTTATTGACGATGAAACACAGAAATTGCATCGAAATTAAATAGAAATACACAATGATGACTTAAGTACAAGAAGACTGACTCTTCTTACTGACTATGATTTGAACCAATCCTGTGACACTAGTTATAGATTCCGATGCTTCACCTCAGGTTTACTGTATCCCTTGGACCTTCTTTTTTACAATGAAACACAGAAATTGCATCGGAATTAAATAGAAAAGGCACAATGCCGACTTAAGTACTAGAAGGCTGACTCTTCCTACTGTGTATGTTTTGAACCATTCCTGTGACACTAGTTACTGATTCCGATGCTTCACTTCAGGTTTACAGTATCCCTTGGAAATTCTTATTGACGCTGAAACACAGAAATTGCATCAGTATTAAATACAAAAGGCACAATGCCGACTTAAGTACAAGTAGACTGACGATTCATACTGACTATGTTTTGAATCATTCCTGTGACAGTAGTTATAGATTCCGATGCTTCACTTCAGGTTTACTGTATCCCTTGGAACTTCTTTTTTACGATGAAACACAGATATTGCATCGGAATTAAATAGAAAAGGCACAATGCCGACTTAAGTACAAGAGGACTGATTCTTCTTACTGTTTATGTTTTTAACCATTCCTGTGACACTAATTATAAATTCCGATGCTTCACTTCAGGTTTATTGTATCCCTCTGACCATCCTATTGACGATGTAACACAGAAATTGCATCGGAATTAAATACAAAAGGCGCAATGTCGACTTAAGTACAAAAAGACTGACTCTTCTTACTGACTATGCTTTGAACCATTCTTGTGACACTAGTTATAGATTCTGATGCTTCACTTCAGGTTTACTGTATCCCTTAAACTTTCTTATTGACGATGAAACACAGAAATTGCATCGGAATTAAACACAAAATTCACAATGCCGACTTAAGTACAAGAAGACTGACTCTTCTTATTGTCTATGTTTTGAACCATTCCTGTGACTCTAGTTACAGATTCCGATGCTTCACTTCTGGTTTACTGTATCCCTCTGACCTTCTTATTGACGATGAATCACAGAAATTGCACCGGAATTATATACAAAAGGCACAATCTCGACTTAAGTGCAAGAAGACTGACTCTGCTTACTGACTATGTTTTAAACGGTTACTGTGACACTAATTGATTCCGATGCTTCACTCCAGGCTTACAGTATCCCTCTTACCTTCTTATTGACGATGAAACACAGAAATTGCATCGGAATTAAATACATAAGGCGCAATGCCGAATTAAGTACAAGAAGTCTGACTCTTCCTACTGTCTATGTTTTGAACCAATCATGTGACACTAGTTATAGAATCCGATGCTTCACTCCAGGTTTACTGTATCCCTTGGACCTTCTTATTGACGATGAAACACAGATATTGCATCGGAATTGAATACAAAAGGCACAATGCCGACTTAAGTACAAGAATACTGACTCTTCTTACTGTGTATGTTTTGAACCGTCCCTGTGACACTAGTTATAGATTCCGAAGCTTTACTCCAGGTTTACTGTATCCCTTGGACCTTCTTATTGACGATGAAACACAGAAATTGCATCGCAATTAAATACAATAGGCACAATGCCGACTTAAGTACAAGAAGACTGCCTCTTCCTACTGTCTATGTTTTGAACCATTACTGTGACACTAGTTATAGATTCCGATGCTTCACACCAGGTTTACTGTGTCTCTTGGACCTTCTTATTGACGATGAAACACAGATATTGCATCGGAAATAAATGCAAAAGGCGCAATGCCGACTTAAGTACAAGATGACTGACTCTTCTTACTGACTATGCTTTGAACCATTCTTGTGACTCTAGTTATCGATTGCGATGCTTCGCTTCAGGTTTACTGTATCCCTTATACTTTCTTATTGGCGATGAAACACAGAAATTGCATCGGAATTAAATACAAAAGGCACAATGCCGACTTAAGTACAAGAAGACTGACTCTTCTTATGGTCAATGTTTTGATCCATTCCTGTGACTCTAGTTATAGATTCCGATGCTTCACTTCAGGTTTTCTGTATCCCTCTGACCTTCTTATTGACGATGAAACACAGAAATTGCACCGGAATTAAGTACAAAAGGCACAATGCCAACTTAAGTACAAGAAGTCTGACTCTACCTACTGTCTATGTTTCGAAAACATCCTCTGACACTAGTTATAGAGTCCGATGCTTCACTCCAGGTTTACTGTGTCTCTTGGACCTTCTTATTGACGATGAAACACAGAAATTGCATCAGAATTAAATAGAAAAGGCACAATGCCGACTTAAGTACAAGTAGACTGACGATTGTTACTGACTATGTTTTGAACCATTCCTGTGACAGTAGTTATAGATTCCGATGCTTCACTTCAGGTTTACTGTATCCCTTGGACCTTCTTTTTTACGACGAAACACAGATATTGCATCGGAATTAAATAGAAAAGGCACAATACCGACTTAAGAACAAGAAGACTGACTCTTCCTACTGTGTGTGTTTTGAACCATTCCTGTGAAACTAGTTACAGATTCCGATGCTTCACTTCAGGTGTACAGTATCCCTTGGACCTTCTTATTGACGATGAAACACAGATATTGCATCAGAATTAAATAGAAAAGACACAATGCCGACTTAAGTACAAGTGGACTGACGATTCTTACTGACTATGTTTTGAACCATTCCTGTGACAGTAGTTATAGATTCCGATGCTTCACTTCAGGTTTACTGTATCCCTCTGACCTTCAAATTGACGATTAAAAACAGAAATAGCATCGGAATTTAATACAAAATGCACAATGCCGACTTAAGTACAAGAAGACTGACTCTTCTTACTGACTATGTTTTGAACCATTATGTGACACTACCCATAGATTCCGATGTTTCACTTCAGGTTTACTGTATCCCTTAACCTTCTTACTGACGATGAAACACAGAAATAGCATCGGAATTAAATACAAGAGGCACAATGCCGACTTAAGTACAAGGAGACTGACTCTTCTTACTGTCTATGTTAAGAACCATTCCTGTGACTCTAGTTATTGATTCCGATGCTTCACTTCATGTTTACTGTATCCTCTGACCTTCTTATTCACGATGAAACACAGAAATTGCATCGGAATTAAATACAGAAGGCACAATGCCGACATAAGTACAAGAAGACTGACTCTTCTTACTGCCTATGTTTTGAACCATTCCTGTGACACTAGTTATAGACTCCGATGCTTCACTCCAGGTTTACTGTATCCCTCTGACCTTCTTATTGACGATGAAACACAGAAATTGCATCGTAATTAAATACAATAGGCACAATGCCGACTTAAGTACAAGAAGACTGACTCCTCCAACTGTCTATGTTTTGGACCATTCCTGTGACACTAGTTATAGATTCCGATGCTTCACACCAGGTTTACTGTGTCCCTTGGACTTTCTTATTGACGATGAAACACAGATATTGCATCGGAATTAAATACAAAAGGCACAATGCCGACTTAAGTACAAGAAGACTGACTCTTCCAACTGTCTATGTTATGAACCATTCCTGTGACACTAATTCTAGAGTACGATGCTTCTCTTCAGGTTTACTGAATCCGTCTGACCGTCTTATTGACGGTGAAACACAGAAATTGCATCGCAATTAAATAGAAAATGCGCAATGCCGACTTAAGTGCTAGAAGGCGGACTCTTCCTACTGTGTATGTTTTGAACCATTCCTGTGACACTAGTTATAGAATCCCATGCTTCACTTCAGGTTTACTGTATCCCTTGGACCTACTTATTGACGATGAAACACAGAAATTGCATCGGACTTATACACAAAAGGCACAATGCAGACTTAACTACAAGAAGACTAACTCTTCTTACTGACTATGTTTTGAACCATTCCTGTGACACTAGTCATAGATTCCGATGCTTTACTTCAGGATTACTGTATCCCTTGGACCTTCTTATTGACGATTAAACACAGAAATTGCATCGGAATTAAATACGAAAGGCACAATGCCGACTTAAGTACAAGAAGACTGACTCTTCTTACTGACTATGTTTTGAACCATTCTTGTGACGTTAACTATAGATTCCGATATATCACCTCAGGTTTTCTGTATCCCTTACACCTTCTTATTGACGAAGAAACACAGAAATAGCATCGGAATTAAATACAAAAGGAACACTGCCGACTTAAGTACAAGAAGACTGACTCTTCTTACTGGCTATGATTTGAACAATTCGTGTGACTCTAGTTATAGATTCCGGTGCTTCACTTCAGATTTACTGTATCTCTCTGACCTTCTTATTGACGATGAAACACAGAAATTGCATCGGAATTAAATACAAAAGGCACCATACCAACTTAAGTACTAGAGGACTGACTCTTCTTACTGTCTATGTTTTAGAACCATTCCTGTGACACTAGTTATAGATTCCGATGCTTCAATTCAGGTCTACTGTATCCCTTGGACCTTGTTATTGACGATTAAACACAGAAATTACATCGGAATTAAATACAAAAGGCACAATGCCGACTTAAGTACAAGAAGTCTGACTCTTCTTACTGACTATGTTTTGAACCATTCCTGTGACACTAGTTATAGATTCCGATGCTTCACATCAGGTTTACTGTATCCTTCTGACCTTCTTATTGACGATGAAACACAGAAATTCCATCGGAATTAAATACAAAAGTCACAATGCCGACTTAAGTACATGTAGACTGACTTTTCCTACTGTCTATGTTTTGAACCATTCCTGTGACACTAGTTATAGATTCCGATGGTTCATTTCAGGTTTACTGTATCCCTTGGACTCTCTTATTGACGATGAAACACAGAAATTGCATCGGAATTAAATACAAAAGGCACAATGCCGACTTAAGTACAAGAAGACTGACTCTTCCAACTGTCTATGTTTTGAACCATTCCTGTGACACTAGTTCTAGAGTACGATGCTTCTCTTCAGGTTTACTGTATCCCTCTGACCGTCTTATTGACGATGAAACACAGAAATTGCATCGCAATTAAATGGAAAATGCGCAATGCCGACTTAAGTGCTAGAAGACGGACTCTTCCTACTGTGTATGTTTTGAACCATTCCTGTGACACTAGTTATAGAATCCCATGCTTCACTTCAGGTTTACTGTATCCCTTGGACCTACTTGTTGACGATGAAACACAGAAATTGCATCGGACTTATACACAAAAGGCACAATGCAGACTTAACTACAAGAAGACTGACTCTTCTTACTGACTATGATTTGAACCAATCCTGTGACACTAGTTATAGATTCCGATGCTTCACTTCAGGTTTCCTGTATCCCTTGGACCTTCTTATTGACGATGAAACACAGGACTTGCATCGGAATTAAATAGAAAAGGCACAATGCCGACTTTATTACAAGAATACTGACTCATCTTACTGTCTATGCTTTGAACCGTCCCTCTGACACTAGTTATAGATTCCGAGGCTTCACTCCAGGATTACTGTATCCCTTGGACCTTCTTATTGACGATGAAAAACAGAAATTGCATCGGAATTAAATACAAAAGGCACAATGTCGACTTAAGTACAAGAAGACTGACTCTTCTTACTGACAATGCTTTTAACCATTCCTGTGACACTAGTTATAGATTCCGATACTTCACATCAGGTTTACAGTATCCCTCTGACCTTCTTAGTGACGATGAAACACTGAAATTGCATCGGAACTAAATACAAAAGGCACAACGCCAAATTAAGTACAAGAAGTCTGACTCTTCTTACTGTCTATGTTTGAACCATTCCTGTGACACTAGTTATAGACTCCGATGCTTCACTCCTGGTTAACTGTATCCCTTGGACCTTCTTATTGACGATGAAACACAGAAATTGCAACGGAACTTAATACAAAAGGCACAATGCCGACTTAAGTACAAGAAGACTGACTCTTCTTACTGTCTATGTCTTGAACCATACCTGTGACACTAGTTATTGATTCCGTTGCTTCACTCCACGTTTACTGTATCCCTTGGTCCTTCTTATTGACGATGAAACACAGAAATTGCATCGGAATTAAATACAAAAGGCGCAATGCCGACTTAAGTACAAGAAGACTGACTGTTCTTACTGACTATGATTTGAACCATTCCTGTGACACTAGTTATAAATACCGATGCTTCACTTCAGGTTTACAGTATCCCTTGGACCTTATTATTGACGATGAAACACAGAAATTGCATCAGAATTAAATAGAAAAGGCACAATGCCGACTTAAGTACAAGTAGACTGACGCTTCTTACTGACTATGTTTTGAACCATTTCTGTGACACTAGTTATAGATTCCGATGCTTCACATCCGGTTTACTGTATCCCTTGGACCTTCTTTTTTAGGATGAAACACAGATATTGCATCGGAATTAAATAGAGCAGGCACAATGCCGACTTATGTACAAGAAGACTGACTCTTCTTACTGTTTATGTTTTTAACCATTCCTGTGACACTAGTAATAGATTCCGATGCTTCACTCCAGGTTTACTGTATCCCTTGGGCCTTCTTTTTGACGAGTAAACAAGAAATTGCATAAGAATTAAATACAAAAGGCACAATGCCGACTAAAGTACCAGAAGACTGACTCTTCTTTCAGTCTATGTTTTGAACCATTCCTGTGACACTACTTATAGATTGCGGTGCTTCACTACAGGTTTACTGTATCCCTTGGAAATTCGTATTGACGATGAAACACAGAAATTTCTTCAGAATTAAATAGAAAAAGCACAATGCCGACTTAAGTACAGGAAGACTGACGCTTCTTACTGACTATGTTTTGAACCATTCCTGTGACACTAGTTATAGATTCCGATTCTTCACTTCAGGTTTACTGTATCCCTTGGACCATCTTATTGACGATGAAACACAGATATTGCATCGGAATTTAATACAAAAGGCACAATGCCGACTTAAGTACAAGAAGACTGACTCTTCTTACTGTTTATGTTTTGAACCATTCCTGTGACACTAGTTATAGATTCCGATGCTTCACTTCAGGTTTATTGTATCCCTCTGACCTTCCTATTGACGTTGAAACTCAGAAATTGCATCGTAATTAAATACAAAAGGCACAATGTCGACTTAAGTACAAGAAGACTGACTCATCTTACTGTCTATGTTTAAAACCATTCCTTTGGCACTAGGTATAGATTCCGATGCTTCATTGCAGGTTTACTGTATCCCTTGGTCCTTCTTATTGACGATTAAACACAGAAATTTCATGGGAATTACATACAAAAGGCACAATGCCGACTTAAGTACAAGAAGACTGAATCTTCTTACTGACTATGTTTTGAACCTTTCCTGTCACACTGGTTCTAGATTCCGATGCTTCACTTCAGGTTTACTGTATCCCTTGGACCTTCATATTGACGATGAAACACAGCATCGGAATTAAATGGAAAAGGCACAACGCCGACTTAAGTTCAAGAAGACTGACTCTTCTTACTATCTACGTTTTAAACCATTCCTGTGACACTACTTATAGATTCCGATGCTTAACTTCAGGATTACTGTATCCCTCTGCCCTTCCTGGTGACGACGAAACACAGAAACTGCATGGGGATTAAATACAAAAAGCACATTGCCAACTTAAGTAGAACGATACTGACTCATTTTACTGTCTATGTTTTGAACCGTCCCTGTGACACTAGTTATAGATTCCGATGCTTCACTTCAGGTGTACTGTATCCCTTGGTCCTTCTTATTGAAGATGAAACACAGAAATTGCATCGGAATTAAATAGAAAAGGCACAATGCCGACTTAAATACAAGAATGCTGACTCATCTTACTCTCTATGTTTTGAACCATCCCTGTGACACTAGTTATAAATTCCGATGCTTCACAGCAGGTTTACTGTATCCCTTGGACCTTCTTATTGACGATGAAACACAGAAATTGCATCGGAATTAAATACAAAAGGCACAATGCCGACTTAAGTACAAGAAGACTGACTCTTCCAACTGTCTATGTTTTGAACCATTCCTGTGACACTAGTTCTAGAGTACGATGCTTCTCTTCAGGTTTACTGTATCCCTCTGACCGTCTTATTGACGATGAAACACAGAAATTGCATCGCAATTAAATAGAAAATGCGCAATGCCGACTTCAGTGCTAGGAGACGGACTCTTCCTACTGTGTATGTTTTGAACCATTCCTGTGACACTAGTTATAGAATCCCATGCTTCACTTCAGGTTTACTGTATCCCTTGGACCTACTTATTGACGATGAAACACAGAAATTGCATCGGACTTATACACAAAAGGCACAATGCAGACTTAACTACAAGAAGACTGACTCTTCTTACTGACTATGATTTGAACCAATCCTGTGACACTAGTTATAGATTCCGATGCTTCACTTCAGGTTTCCTGTATCCCTTGGACCTTCTTATTGACGATGAAACACAGAACTTGCATCGGAATTAAATAGAAAAGGCACAATGGCGACATTATTACAAGAATACTGACTCATCTTACTGTCTATGCTTTGAACCGTCCCTGTGACACTAGTTATAGATTCCGATGCTTCACTCCAGGATTACTGTATCCCTTGGACCTTCTTATTGACGATGAAAAACAGAAATTGCATCGGAATTAAATACAAAAGGCACAATGTCGACTTAAGTACAAGAAGACTGACTCTTCTTACTGACAATGCTTTTAACCATTCCTGTGACACTAGTTATAGATTCCGATACTTCACATCAGGTTTACAGTATCCCTCTGACCTTCTTATTGACGATGAAACACTGAAATTGCATCGGAACTAAATACAAAAGGCACAACGCCAAATTAAGTACAAGAAGTCTGACTCTTCTTACTGTCTATGTTTGAACCATTCCTGTGACACTAGTTATAGACTCCGATGCTTCACTCCTGGTTAACTGTATCCCTTGGACCTTCTTATTGACGATGAAACACAGAAATTGCAACGGAACTTAAACAAAAGGCACAATGCCGACTTAAGTACAAGAAGACTGACTCTTCTTACTGTCTATGTCTTGAACCATACCTGTGACACTAGTTATTGATTCCGTTGCTTCACTCCACGTTTACTGTATCCCTTGGTCCTTCTTATTGACGATGAAACACAGAAATTGCATCGGAATTAAATACAAAAGGCGCAATGCCGACTTAAGTACAAGAAGACTGACTGTTCTTACTGACTATGTTTTGAACCATTCCTGTGACACTAGTTATAATTACCGACGCTTCCCTTCAGGTTTACAGTATCCCTTGGACCTTATTATTGACGATGAAACACAGAAATTGCATCAGAATTAAATAGAAAAGGCACAATGCCGACTAAAGTACCAGAAGACTGACTCTTCTTTCAGTCTATGTTTTGAACCATTCCTGTGACACTAGTTATAGATTCCGATTCTTCACTTCAGGTTTACTGTATCCCTTGGACCATCTTATTGACGATGAAACACAGATATTGCATCGGAATTAAATAGAAAAGGCACAATGCCGACTTAAATACAAGAATGCTGACTCATCTTACTCTCTATGTTTTGAACCATCCCTGTGACACTAGTTATAAATTCCGATGCTTCACAGCAGGTTTACTGTATCCCTTGGACCTTCTTATTGACGATGAAACACAGAAATTGCATCGGAATTAAATACAAAAGGGACAATGCCGACTTAAGTACAAGAGACTGACTCTTCTTACTGACTATGTTTTGAACCACTCCTGTGACACTAGTTATAAATACCGATGCTTCACTTCAGGTTTACTGTATCCCTCTGGCCGTCTTATTGACGATGAAACACAGAAATTGCATCGTAATTAAATAGAATTTGCACAATGCCGACTTAAGTACTAGTAGGCTAACTCATCCTACTGTGTATGTTTTGAACCATTCCTGTGACACTAGTTACAGATTCCGATGCTTCACTTCAGGTTTACAGTATCCCTTGGACCTTCTTACTGACGATGAAACACAGTAATTTCATCAGACATAAATAGAAAGGCACAATGCCGACTTAAGTACAAGTAGACTGACGATTCTTACTGATTATGTCTTGAACCATTCCTGTGACAGTAGTTATAGATTCCGATGCTTCACTTCAGGTTTACTGTATCCCTTGGACCTTCTTTTTTACGATGAAACACAGATATTGCATCGGAATGAAATAGAAAAGGCACAATGCCGACTTAAGTACAAGAAGACTGACTCTTCTTACTGTTTATGTTTTGAACCATTCCTGTGACACTAATTATTGATTCCGATGCTTCACTTCAGGTTTATTGTATCTCTCTGACCTTCCTATTGACGATGAAACACAGAAATTGCATCCGAATTAAATACAAAAGGCACAATGCCGACTTAAGTACAAGAAGACTGACTCTTCCTACTGTCTATGCTTTGAACCATTCCTGTGACACTACTTATAGATTCCGATGCTTAACTTCAGGTTTACTGTATCTCTCTGACCATCTAATTGACGAAGAAACACAGAAATTGCATCGGAATTAAATACAAAAGGCGGAATGCCGACTTAAGTACAAGAAGACTGACTCTTCTTACTGACTATGTTTTCAACCATTCTTGTGACACTAGTTATAGTTTCCGATGCTTCACTTCAGGTTTACTGTATCCCTTAAACTTTCTTATTGACGATGATACACAGAGATTGCATCATAATTAAATACAAAAGGCACAATGCCGACTTAAGTACAAGAAGACTGACTCTTCTTATTGTCTATGTTTTGAACCATTCCTGTGACTCTACTTATAGATTCCGATGCTACACTTCAGGTTTACTGTATCCCTCTGACCTTCTTATTGACGATGAAACACAGAAATTGCACCGGAATGAAATACAAAATGCACAATGCCGACTTAAGTACAAGAAGACTGACTCTTCCTACTGTCTATGTTTCGAAAAATTCCTGTGACACTAGTTATAGATTCCGATGCTTCACTCCAGGTTTACGGTGTCTCTTGGACCTTCTTATTGACGATGAAACACAGAAATTGCATCAGAATTAAATAGAAAAGGAACAATGCCGATTTAAGTACAAGTAGACTGACGATTCTTACTGACTATGTTTTGAACCATTCCTGTGACAGTAGTTATAGATTCCGATGCTTCACTCCAGGTTTACTGTATCCCTTGGACCTTCTTTTTTACGATGAAACACAGATATTGCATCGGAATTAAATAGAAAAGGCACAATGCCGACTTAAGTACAAGAAGACTGACTCTTCTTACTGTTTATGTTTTGAACCATTCCTGTGACACTAATTATAGATTCCGATGCTTCACTTCAGGTTTATTGTATCCCTCTGACCATCCTATTGACGATGAAACACAGAAATTGCATCCGAATTAAATAGAAAAGGCACAATGCCGACTTAAGTACAAGTAGACTGACGATTCTTACTGACTATGTTTTGAACCATTCCTGTGACAGTAGTTATAGATTCCGATGCTTCACTTCAGGTTTACTGTGTCCCTTGGACCATCTTTTTTACGATGAAACACAGATATTGCATCGGAATTAAATAGAAAAGGCACAATGCCGACTTATGTACAAGGAGACTGACTCTTCTTACTGTTTATGTTTTGAACCATTAATGTGACGCTAATTATAGATTCCGATTCTTCACTTGAGTTTTATTGTATCCCTCTGTCCTTCTAATTGACGATTAAACACAGAAATAGCATCGGAATTTAATACAAAATGCACAATGCCGACTTAAGTACAAGAAGACTGACTCTTCTTACTGACTATGTTTTGAACCATTCTTGTGACACTACCTGTAGATTCCGATGTTTCACTTCAGGTTTACTGTATCTCTTAACCTTCTTACTGACGATGAAACACAGAAACAGCATCGGAATTAAATACAAGAGGCACAATGCCGCCTTAAGTACAAGAAGACTGACTCTTCTTACTGTCTATGTTTTGAAACATTCCTGTGACTCTAGTTATAGATTCCGATGCTTCACTTCAGGTTTACTGTATCCTCTGACCTTCTTATTGACGATGAAACACAGAAATTGCATCGGAATTAAATACAAAGGGCACTATGCCGCCTTAAGTACAAGAAGACTGACTCTTCTTACTGACTATGCTTTGAACCATTCCTGTGACACTAGTTTTAGAGTCCGATGGTTTACTTCAGGTTTACTGCATCCCTTGGACCTTCTTATTGACGATGAAACACAGAAATTGCATCGGAATTAAATACAGAAGGCACAAAGCCGACTTAACTACAAGAAGACTGACTCTTCTTACTGACTATGCTTTGAACCATTCCTGTGACACTAGTTATAGATTCCGATGCTTAACTTCAGGATTACTGTATAACTTGGGCCATCTTATTGACAACGAGACTTAGAAATTGCATCGGAATTAAATACAAAAGGCATAATGCCGACATAAGTACAAGAAGACTGACTCTGCTTACTGACTATGTTTTAAACGATTACTGTGACACTAATTGATTCCCATGCTTCACTTCAGGTTTACAGTATCCTTCTGACCTTCTTAGTGACGATGAAACACAGAAATTGCATCGGAATTAAATACAAAAATCACAATGCCGACTTAAGTACATGTAGACTGACTTTTCCTACTGTCTATGTTTTGAACCATTCCTGTGACACTAGTTATAGATTCCGATGGTTCATTTCAGGTTTACTGCATCCCTTGGACCCTCGTATTGACGATGAAACACAGAAATCGCATCGGAATTAAATACAAAAGGCACAATGCCGCCTTATGTACAAGAAGACTAACTCTTCCAATTGTCTATGTTTTGAACCTTTCTTGTGACACTAGTTCTAGAGTACGATGCTTCTCTTCAGGTTTACTGTATCCCTCTGACCGTCTTACTGATGATGAAACACAGAAATTGCATCGCAATTAAATAGAAAATGCGCAATGCCGACTTAAGTACTAGAAGACGGACTCTTCCTTTTGTGTATGTTTTGAACCATTCCTGTGACACTAGTTATAGAATCCGATGCTTCACTTCAGGTTTACTGTATCCATTGGACCTACTTATTGACGATGAAACACAGAAATTGCATCGGACTTAAATACAAAAGGCACAATGCAGACTTAACTACAAGAAAACTGACTCTTCTTACTGACTATGCTTTGAACCATTCCTGTGACACTAGTTACAGATTCCGATGCTTAACTTCAGGATTACTGTATCCCTCTGACCTTCTTAGTGACGATGAAACTCAGAAATTGCATCGGAATTAAAAACAAAAAGCATATTGCCGACTTAAGTACAAGAATACTGACTCATCTTACTGTCTATGACTTGAACCGTCCCTGTGGCACTAGTTATTGATTCCGATGCATCTCTCCAGGTTTACTGTATCCCTTGGACCATCTTATTGATGATGAAACACAGAAATTTCACCGAAATTAAATACAAAAGGCACAAAGCCGACTTAAGTAAAAGAAGTCTGAATTTTCTTACTGTCTATGTTTTGAACAATTCCTGTGACACTAGTTATTGATTCCGATGCTTCACTCCAGGTTTACTGTATCCCTTGGACCTTCTTATTGACGATGAAACACAGAAATTGCATCGGAATTAAATAGAAAATGCACAATGATGACTTAAGTACAAGAAGACTGACTCTTCTTACTGACTATGATTTGAACCAATCCTGTGACACTAGTTATAGATTACGATGCTTCACTTCAGGTTTACTGTATCCCTTGGACCTTCTTATTGACGATGAAACACAGAACTTGCATCGGAATTAAATAGAAAAGGCACATTGCCGACTTTATTACAAGAATACTGACTCATCTTACTGTCTATGCTTTGAACCGTCCCTGTGACACTAGTTATAGATTCCGATGCTTCACTCCAGGTTTACTGTATCCCTTGGACCTTCTTATTGACGATGAAAAACAGAAATTGCATCGGAATTGAATACAAAAGGCACAGTGTCGACTTAAGTACAAGAAGACTGACTCTTCTTACTGTCCATGTTTGAACCATTCCTGTGACACTAGTTATAGACTCCGATGCTTCACTCCAGGTTAACTGTATCCCTTGGACCTTCTTATTGACGATGAAACACAGAAATTGCAACGGAACTAAATACAATAGGCACAATGCCGACTTAAGTACAAGAAGACTGACTCTTCTTACTGTCTATGTCTTGAACCATACCTGTGACACTAGTTATAGATTCCGATGCTTCACTCCACGTTTACTGTATCCCTTGGTCCTTCTTATTGACGATGAAACACAGAAATTGCATCGGAAATAAATACAAAAGGCACAATGCCAACTTAAGTACAAGAAGACTGACTCTTCTTACTGACTGTGTTTTGAACCATTCCTGTGACCCTAGTTATAAATAACGATGCTTCACTTCAGGTTTACTGTATCCCTCTGACCGTCTTATTGACGATGAAACACAGAAATTGCATCGGAATTAAATAGAATATGCACAATGCGAACTTAAGTACTAGAAGGCTGACTCTTCCTACTGTGTATGTTTTGAACCATTCCTGTGACACTAGTTACAGATTCCGATGCTTCACTTAAGGTTTACAGTATCCCTTGGACCTTATTATTGACGATGAAACACAGAAATTGCATCAGAATTAAATAGAAAAGGCACTATGCCGACTTAAGTACAAGTAGACTGACTCTTCTTACTGTCTATGTTTTGAACCATTTCTGTGAGACTAGTTATAGATTCCGATGCTTCACTTCAGGTTTACTGTATCCCTTGGACCATTCTTTTTTGGATGAAACACAGATATTGCATCGGAATTAAATAGAAAAGGCACAATGCCGGCTTATGTACAAGAAGACTGACTCTTCTTACTGTTTATGTTTTTAACCTTTCCTGTGACACTAGTTATACATTCCGATGCTTCACTCCAGGTTTACTGTATCCCTTGGGCCTCCTTTTTGACGAGTAAACAAGAAATTGCATCGGAATTAAATACAAAAGGCACAATGCCGACTAAAGTACCAGAAGACTGACTCTTCTTTCAGTCTATGTATTGAACCATTCCTGTGACACTACTTATAGATTGCGGTGCTTCACAACAGGTTTACTGTATCCCTTGGAAATTCGTATTGACGATGAAACACAGAAATTTCATCAGAATTATATAGAAAAAGCACAATGCCGACTTAAGTACAAGAAGACTGACGCTTCTTACAGACTATGTTTTGAACCATTCCTGTGACACTAGTTATAGATTCCGATTCTTCACTTCAGGATTACTGTATCCCTTGGACTTTCTTATTGACGATGAAACACAGATATTGCATCGGAAGTAAATAGAAAAGGCACAATGCCGACTTAAGTACAAGAAGACTGACTCTTCTTACTGTTAATGTTTTGAACCATTCCTGTGACACTAGTTATAGATTCCGATGCTTCACTTCAGGTTTATTGTATCCCTCTGACCTTCCTATTGACGATGAAACACAGAAATTGCATCGGAATTAAATACAAAACGCACAATGTCGACTTAAGTACAAGAAGACTGACTCTTCTTACTGTCTATGTTTAAAACCATTCCTTTGACACTAGTTATAGATTCCGATGCTTCATTCCAGGTTTACTGTATCCCTTGGACCTTCTTATTGATGATGAAACACAGAAATTTCATGGGAATTACATACAAAAGGCACAATGCCGACTTAA
The DNA here is from genome assembly GCF_023864345.2 of Schistocerca serialis cubense. Classification (NCBI taxonomy): domain Eukaryota; kingdom Metazoa; phylum Arthropoda; class Insecta; order Orthoptera; family Acrididae; genus Schistocerca; species Schistocerca serialis. Next base: position 10,137,972 of record NC_064638.1, read on the forward strand.
GTACAAGAAGACTGAATCTTCTTACTGACTACGTTTTGAACCATTCTTGTGACACTACCATAGATTCCGATGTTTCACTTCAGGTTTACTGTATCTCTTAACCTTCTTACTGACGATGAAACACAGAAATAGCATCGGAATTAAATACAAGAGGCACAATGCCGACTTATGTACAAGAAGACTGACTCTTCTTACTGTCTATGTTTTGAACCATTCCTGTGACTCTAGTTATAGATTCCGATGCTTCACTTGAGGTTTACTGTATCCTCTGACCTTCTTATTGACGATGAAACACAGAAATTGCATCGGAATTAAATACAAAAGGCACTATGCCGACTTAAGTACAAGAAGACTGACTCTTCTTACTGACTATGCTTTGAACCATTCCTGTGACACTAGTTTTAGAGTCCGATGGTTTACTTCAGGTTTACTGCATCCCTTGGACCTTCTTATTGACGATGAAACACAGAAATTGCAACGGAATTAAATACAGAAGTCACAAAGCCGACTTAACTACAAGAAGACTGACTCTTCTTACTGACTATGCTTTGAACCATTCCTGTGACACTAGTTATAGATTCCGATGCTTAACTTCAGGCTTACAGTACCCCTGTGACCTTCTTATTGACGATGAAACACAGATATTGCATCGGAATTAAATACAAAAGGCGCAATGCCGAATTAAGTACAAGAAGACTGACTCTTCTTACTGTCTATGTTTTGAACCATTCCTGTGACACTAGTTATAGTCTCCGATGCTTCACTCCAGGTTTATTGTATCCATTGGACATTCTTATTGACGATGAAACACAGATATTGCATCGGAATTGAATACAAAAGGCGCAATGCCGACTTAAGTACAAGAACACTGACTCTTCTTACTGACCATGTTTTGAACCATTCTTGTGACATTAGCTATAGATTCCGATGCATCACCTCAGGTTTACTGTATCCCTTACACCTTCTTATTGACGATGAAACACAGAAATAGCATCGGAATTAAATACAAAAGGCACAATGCCGACTTAAGTACAAGAAGTCTGACTCTTCTTACTGAATATGTTTTGAACCATTCCCGTGACACTAGTTATAGATTCCGATGCTTCACATCAGGTTTACAGTATCCTTCTGACCTTCTTAGTGACGATGAAACACAGAAATTGCATCGGAATTAAATACAAAAGGCACAATGCCGACTTAAGTACATGTAGACTGACTTTTCCTACTGTCTATGTTTTGAACCATTCCTGTGACACTAGTTATAGATTCCGATGGTTTATTTCAGGTTTACTGTATCCCTTGGACCCTCGTATTGACGATGAAACGCAGAAATTGCATCGGAATTAAATACAAAAGGCACAATGCCGACTTTAGTACAAGAAGACTGACTCTTCCAACTGTCTATGTTTTGAACCATTCCTGTGACACTAGTTCTAGAGTACGATGCTTCTCTTCAGGTTTACTGTATCCCTCTGACCGTCTTACTGACGATGAAACACAGAAATTGCATCGCAATTAAATAGAAAATGCGCAATGCCGACTTAAGTACTAGAAGACGGACTCTTCCTTTTGTGTATGCTTTGAACCATTCCTGTGAACTAGTTATAGAATCCGATGCTTCACTTCAGGTTTACTGTATCCATTGGACCTACTTATTGACGATGAAACACAGAAATTGCATCGGACTTAAATACAAAAGGCACAATGCAGACTTCACTACAAGAAGACTGACTCTTCTTACTGACTATGCTTTGAACCATTCCTGTGACACTAGTTACAGATTCCGATGCTTAACTTCAGGATTACTGTATCCCTCTGACCTTCTTAGTGACGATGAAACACAGAAATTGCATCGGAATTAAATACAACAAGCATATTGCCGACTTAAGTACAAGAATACTGACTCATCTTACTGTCTATGACTTGAACCGTCCCTGTGACACTAGTTATAGATTCCGATGCATCTCTCCAGGTTTACTGTATCCCTTGGACCTTCTTATTGATGATGAAACACAGAAATTGCATCGAAATTAAATACAAAAGGCACAAAGCCGACTTAAGTAAAAGAAGTCCGAGTTTCTTACTGTCTATGTTTTGAACAATTCCTGTGACACTAGTTATAGATTCCGATGCTTCACTCCAGGTTTACTGTATCCCCTGGACCTTCTTATTGACGATGAAACACAGAAATTGCATCGGAATTAAATAGAAAATGCACAATGATGACTTAAGTACAAGAAGACTGACACTTCTTACTGACTATGATTTGAACCAATCCTGTGACACTAGTTATAGATTACGATGCTTCACTTCAGGTTTACTGTATCCCTTGTACCTTCTTATTGACGATGAAACACAGAACTTGCATCGGAATTAAATAGAAAAAACACATTGCCGACTTTATTACAAGAATACTGACTCATCTTACTGTCTATGCTTTGAACCGTCCCTGTGACACTAGTTATAGATTCCGATGCTTCACTCCAGGTTTACTGTATCCCTTGGACCTTCTTATTGACGATGAAAAACAGAAATTGCATCGGAATTAAATACAAAAGGCACAATGTCGACTTAAGTACAAGAAGACTGACTCTTCTTACGGACTAAGTTTTGAACCATTCCTGTGACACTAGTTATAGATTCCGATACTTCACTTCAGGTTTACTGTATCCCTCTGACCTTCTTATTGACGATGAAACACTGAAATTGCATCGGAATTAAATACAAAAGGCACAACGCCAAATTAAGTACAAGAAGACTGACTCATCTTACTGTCTATGTTTGAACCATTCCTGTGACACTAGTTATAGACTCCGATGCTACACTCCAGGTTAACTGTATCCCTTGGACCTTCTTATTGACGATGAAACACAGAAATTGCAACGGAACTAAATACAATAGGCACAATGCCGACTTAAGTACAAGAAGACTGACTCTTCTTACTGTCTATGTCTTGAACCATACCTGTGACACTAGTTATAGATAGCGATGCTTCACTCCACGTTTAGAATCCTTTGCTTCACTATATGATTACAGTATCTCTTGGTCCTTCTTATTGACGATGAAACACAGAAATTGCATCGGAAATAAATACAAAAGGCACAATGCCGACTCAAGTACAAGAAGTCTCACTCTTTCTACTGTCCATGTTCTGAACCATTCCTCTGACCCGATCCCCCAATTTATTATCCAACAATTACTGCAAAGCATGATGGGAACGTCGTCAAAGATAGACACTACTCCAAGAGGTAGACTGAATGGCAAATCCTCCGTTGTTCGTAGAAACAATGCAAAGGGGTCAAAGGATTTTGGAGGACCCCAACCAACATGTATGCAGCCCTCAACACTGAAATTTAAGAAAGCAACTATGTTTGCAACCCTAAATGTAAACTCTCTAATTAAAGTAGGAAAATTGAAATTATTGATTGAAAAGCTGAACCAGAAAGAAATTTTAATATGTGCGTTACAAGAAACAAGGTTTTTAGATGAAACTGCTTTAGATTTTGAAAACTATCGTTTATTTAAAGGAAAACCAGGTAAAATCTTAATGAAACAAATGCCATACCTGGGAACAGCATTTCTGGTACATCACTCAATTTTAGATTCAGTTAGTAACTTCTACTCGAGTTCTGAGAGACTATCCATTCTTGAGATTAAATGTAAAAACAAAGGATACTCTATAATCAACTGCCATGCACCCATAAACCAGGACAACAAAAATAACCCGGAGAAAGTTGAAGAATTTTGGGAGATACTATAAATGGAACTGGATAGATGCTCAAAGAAGAACACAAAAATGTTAGTAGGCGATTTTAACTCACAAATAGGAAGGGAGAAAAAATACCATGGAACAGTAGGCCTCTTCCCAGGTCACAAAAGAACTTCAAAAAATGGAGAAAGGCTTATAGAGGTATGTAGGCATTTCAACTTGAAAATAATGACAACACATTTCAAAAAGCTGAGCCGAAAAACTAAAACATGGAGATCACCAAATCCACTTCTCGGAGAATTCCAAATTGACCATGTGGCTATCTCGCTTCATTGTCAAGAAGAAATTAAAAACACTAAAGTGCTGAAAAGCCTTGATGTTGATTCAGACCACTATTTGACTACGATTAAATTCAGACCACTCCCATTTCGAAAAGAGAAGAAAACCTTTTACAAAATTCCAAAATATAACACAGAAACGTTAAAAAATGAAGAAATTAAACAACGGTTTCAAAGAGCATTGCACAAAGATAGCGATGGCATATCCACAATAAATAAGGAAGCGGGATGGGAGGAGATCAAAAACGAAATAGTTGAAATAGCAAAAGAAAATTGTCTCGTGAAAAGAGTAAGAAGACATCCATGGTGGGACAATGAATGTGATGAGAACCTGGAGAAGAGACAGAAATTGTGGCAGAAATGGAACTCCACAAAAGATCCTCAAGATCTTGACAATTTTAAAATCCAGAGAAGAGAATCAGCTAAGCTTTTCCGTAATAAAAAAAGAAGACAATTTCAGGATAACCTAGAACAGATTGAGGAAGGCTTTAAAAGAAATAATTCTAGAGATTTCTACAAAACTTTTAGAAAACAGCTAACCAAATACCAATCCCCAAATTTATGTTTTAAAGATGAAGAGAACAAGCTAGGTTTGACAAACAAGACTAATTGTGAAATATTAGCAAAATATTTCGAGAATCTACTAAATTGTGAACCACCCAAAGATAAAATGAGTTTTGAAAACCACCGAAATACTAATACCGAGTCAAAACCTCCAGACGCTGAAGAAATAAAACACATAATACACAGTCTAAAAAACAATAAAGCCCCAGGTGAAGACTCCATAGTACCAGAAATCCTAAAAATAATGGATACCAACCTCCCACAAGTTTTGGAACATATGTTTAAGAAGATCTGGGACGAAGAAAGAATTCCTGAAGACTTGCAGTGTGCCCTTATACACCCACTACACAAAAAGGGGGATAAGATGAATGTTAATAATTATAGAGGGATCTCGCTACTACCAGTAGGATACAAAATTTTGTCAAGGAAATTACTTCAAATCGTGGAGCCAGTTCTGGATAAAAAAATAGGTGAATATCAAGCAGGTTTTAGACAAGGTAGATCCTGTGTTGAACAAATACTTAACCTGAAAACACTAATTCGTTACAGAATCTCAAGAGGCCAGAGATTTGCAATAGTATTTGTAGATTTCAAAAAAGCATACGACTCGGTAGATAGAGAAACATTACTGAAAGTATTGGAAGAATTTGGGGTCGATACGAAAACAATTCAAATTATCAAACAGACGCTAACAAACAGTAAGGCCAAAGTTAAATTTATGGGTGAAATTTCAAGGAAGTTCGAAATTAAAACAGGTGTTAGACAAGGTGATGGTTTATCCCCAATCCTCTTCAACTGCGTACTGGAAAAGATATTGAGAATATGGAAAGAAGAACTCAAAGGCACCAAGAATGACATCAGAATTGGAACAAAAAAAGAAAAAATAGAAGTGGACTGTTTAGCTTTTGCAGACGATCTGGCAATAATTACAGAAAACGAAGAAATAGCTCAGAACTACCTGGAGAAACTACAAGAAGTTTCGGCCAGAGCTGGACTGCAGATTTCATTTGAAAAAACCGTGTATATGTCTAATCATAGAAATAACAAGAAAAATCTTATTACTAAATACGGCAATATTAAGAGAGTAGAAAAATTTAAGTATTTAGGTGAAATAATTCAAGTGAATGGTTTAGACAAGAGTGCAAACCAGGCGAGAGCAAGGAAAATGGAATTTGCTTTTCAAAAAACCAAAGACATATATAACAAAAAAACATTTCGATTCAAGCTAAATTAAGACATTATAAAACTGTCATTAGACCAGAACGCCTGTATGCATCGGAGTGCCCAACTCTTAACAAAAAGGGGGAAATAGAAAACATGGAAAAGAAAGAAAGGAAAATTTTGAGAAAAATATTAGGACCGAGAAAGATTGGAGAAGAGTACAAGCTAAAGAGTAATAAGGAAATATACAAAACTATTGAGAAAGTGAGTGAGGCAATGCGTAAACGCAGACTAACGTTTTATGGTCACCTGTCGAGGATGGATGGAAACAGACTAACAAGAAAAGTGTTTGAACATAGTAACAGGAACGAAAAAACCAACAATAAATGGATACAGATGGTGAAAAGGATTTGGCCTATTTTAATGTCACCCGTGAGTCAATCAGGGACAGGGAAAAGTTTAGACAAATAGTGAACGAAATTAAGTGCTTTCCAGAAGAAACGAAACTAAAGAATAATAACAGGAAATGGTCGGAATATCGGAGGAGGAACCACTCGAAAATGATGAGGAAATATTGGGAAGAGAGAAAAAAAGATCAAAAAGCCGGGCAAGTGAATTGTTGAACGTGGTCCAAAGATGGCCGAAATCGAAAGAAGAGAAGGCACAATGCCGACTACAGTACATGTAGACTGCCTTTTCCTACTGTTAATGTTTTGAACCATTCCTGTGACTAGTTATAGATTCCGATGGTTCATATCAGGTTTACTGTATCCCTTAACCTACTTATTGACGATGAACCACAGAAATTGCATCGGAATTAAATACAAAAGCCACAATGCCGACTTAAGTACAAGAAGACTCACTCTTCCAACTGTCTATGTTTTGAACCATTCCAGTGACACTAATTCTAGATTCCGATGCTTCTCTTCAGGTTTACTGTATCCCTCTGACCGTCTTATTGACGATGAATCACAGAAATTGCATCGGAATTAAATACAAAATGCACAATGATGACTTAAGTACAAGAAGACTGACTCTTCTTACTGACTATGATTCCTGTGACACTAGTTATAGATTCCGATGCTTCACTTCAGGTTTACTGTATCCCTTGGACGTTCTTATTGACGATGAAACACAGAAATTGCATCGGAATTAAATACAAAAGGCACAATGCCGACTTAAGTACAAGAAGACTGACTCTTCTTACTGACTATGTTTTGAACCATTCCTGTGAACTAGTTATAGATTCCGATGCTTCACTTCAGGTTTACTGTATCCCTCTGACCTTCTTATAGACGATGAAACACAGAAATTGCATCGGAATTAAACAGAAAAGGCACAATGCCGACTTAAGTACAAGAAGACTGACTCTTCCTACTGTCTATGTTTTGAACCATTGCTGTGACACTAGTTCTACATTCCGATGCTTCACTTCAGGTTTACTGTATCCCTCTGTCCTTCTTATTGACGATGAAACATAGAAATTGCATCGGAATTAAATAGAAAAGCCACAATGCCGACTTAAGTACAAGAAGACTGACTCTTCTTACTGTCTATGATTTGAACCATTCCTGTGACACTAGTTATAGATTCCGATGCTTCACTTCAGGTGTACTGTATACCTCTGACCTTATTATTGACGATGAAACACAGAAATTGCATCGGAATTAAATACGAAAGGCACAATGCCGAATTAAGTACAAGTAGACTGACTCTTCTTATTGTCTATGTTTTGAACCATTCCTGTGACTCTAGTTATAGAATATGATGCTTCACATCAGGTTTACTGTATCACTCTGACCTTCTTTTTGATGATGAAACACAGAAATTGCATCGGAATTAAATACAAAAGGCACAATGCCGACTTAGGTACAAGATGACTGACTCTTCTTCCTGACTATGTTTTGAACCATTCCTGTGACACTAGTTGTAGATTCCGATGCCTCACTTCAGGTTTACTGTATCCCTCTGCCCTTCTTATTGACGATGAAACACAGAAATTGCAACGGAATTAAACAGAAAAGGCACAATGCCGACTTAAGTACAAGAAGACTGACTCTTCTTACTGTCTATGTTTAGAACCATTCCTGTGACACTAGTTATAGATTCCGATGCCTCACTTCAGGTTTACTGTATCCCTTGGACTTTCATATTGACGATGAAACACAGAAATTGCATCGGAATTAAATACAAAAGGCACAATGCCAACTTAAGTACAAGAAGACTGACTCTTCCTACTGTCTATGTTTTGAACCATTCCTGTGACACTAGTTATAGATTCCGATGCTTCACTTCAGGTTTACTGTATCCCTCTGTCCTTCTTATTGACGATGAAACGTAGAAATTGCATCAGAATTAAATAGAAAAGGCACAATGCCGCCTTAAGTACAAGAAGACTGACTCTTCCTACTGTCTATGTTTTCAACCATTCCTGTGACACTAGTTATAGATTGCGATGCTTTACTTCAGGTTTACTGTATCCCTCTGACCTTCTTATTGACGATGAAAAACAGAAATTGCATCGGAATTAAAAACAAAACGCACAATGCCGGCTCAAGTACAAGAAGACTCACTCTTTCCACTGTCTATGTTCTGAACCATTCCTGTGACACTAGTTATATATTCCGATGCTTCAGGTTTACTGTATCCCTCTGACCTTCATATTGACGATGAAACACAGAAATTGCATCGGAATTAAATAGAAAAGGCACAATGCCGACTTAAGTACAAGAAGACTGACTCTTCTTACTGTCTATGATTTGAACCATTCCTGTGACACTAGTTATAGATTCCGATGCTTCACTTCAGGTTTACTGTGTCCCTCTGACCTTCTTATTGACGATGAAAAACAGAAATTGCATCGGAATTAAAAACAAGACGCACAATGCCGGCTCAAGTACAAGAAGTCCCACTCTTTCTACTGTCCATGTTCTGAACCATTCCTCTGACACGAGTTATAGATTCCGATGCCTCTTTCAGGTTTACTGTATCCCTTGGACCTTCTTATTGACGATGAAACACAGAAATTGCATCGGAATTAAATTGAAATGGCACAATGCCGACTTAAGTACAAGAAGACTGACTCTTCTTACTGTCTATGATTTGAACCATTCCTGTGACACTAGTTATAGATTCCGTTGCTTCACTTCAGGTGCACTGTATACCTCCGACCTTCTTATTGACGATGAAACACAGATATTGCATCGGAATTAAATACAAAAGGCACAATGGCGACTTAAGTACAAGTGGACTGACTCTTCTTACTGTCTATGTGTTGAACCATTAATGTGACTCTAGTTATAGATTATGATGCTTCACTTCAGGTTTACTGTATCCCTTGGACCATCTTTTTTAGGATGAAACACAGATATTGCATTGGAATTAAATAGAAAAGGCACAATGCCGACTTATGTACAAGAAGACTGACTCTTCTTACTGTTTATGTTTTTAACCATTCCTGTGACACTAGTTATACATTCCGATGCTTCACTCCAGGTTTACTGTATCCCTTGGGCCTTCTTTTTGACGAGTAAACAAGAAATTGCATCGGAATTAAATACAAAAGGCACAATGCCGACTAAAGTACCAGAAGACTGACTCTTCTTTCAGTCTATGTATTGAACCATTCCTGTGACACTACTTATAGATTGCGGTGCTTCACTACAGGTTTACTGTATCCCTTGGAAATTCGTATTGACGATGAAGCACAGAAATTTCATCAGAATTAAATAGAAAAAGCACAATGCCGACTTAAGTACAAGAAGACTGACGCTTCTTACAGACTATGTTTTGAACCATTCCTGTGACACTAGTTATAGATTCCGATTCTTCACTTCAGGTTTACTGTATCCCTTGGACTTTCTTATTGACGATGAAACACAGATATTGCATCGGAATTAAATAGAAAAGGCACAATGCCGACTTAAGTACAAGAAGACTGACTCTTCTTACTGTTTATGTCTTGAACCATTCCTGTGACACTAGTTATAGATTCCGATGCTTCACTTCAGGTTTATTGTATCCCTCTGACCTTCCTATTGACGATGAAACACAGAAATTGCATCGGAATTAAATACAAAAGGCACAATGTCGACTTAAGTACAAGAAGACTGACTCTTCTTACTGTCTGTGTTTAAAACCATTCCTTTGACTCTAGTTATAGATTATGATGCTTCACTTCAGGTTTACTGTATCCCTCTGACCTTCTTATTGACGATGAAAGACAGAAATCGCATCGGAATTAAATAGAAAAGGCACAATGCCGACTTAAGTACAAGAAGACTGAATCTTCTTACTGACTATGTTTTGAACCATTCCTGTCACACTGGTTATAGATTCCGATGCTTCACTTCAGGTTTACTGTATGTCTTGGACCTTCATATTGACGATGAAACACAGCATCGGAATTAAATGGAAAAGGCACATTGCCGACTTAAGTTCAAGAAGACTGACTCTTCTTACTGTCTATGTTTTAAACCATTCCTGTGACACTAGTTATGGATTCCGATGCTTAACTTCAGGATTACTGTATCCCTCTGACCTTCCTGGTGACGATGAAACACAGAAACTGCATGGAAATTAAATACAAAAAGCACATTGCCAACTTAAGTAGAAGAATACTGACTCATCTTACTGTCTATGTTTTGAACCGTCCCTGTGACACTAGTTATAGATTCCCACGCTTCACTTCAGGTTTACTGTATCCCTTGGACCTTCTTATTGATGATGAAACACAGAAATTTCATGGGAATTACATACAAAAGGCACAATGCCGACTTAAGTACAATAAGACTGACTCTTCCAACTGTGTATGTTTTGAACCACTTCTGTGACACTAGTTATAGATTCCGATGCTTCACTCCAGGTTTACTGTGTGCCATGGCCCTTCTTATTGACGATGAAACACAGAAAATGCATCGGAATTAAATACAAAAGGCACAATGCCGACTTAAGTACAAGAAGACTGACTCTTCTTACTGACTATGTTTTGAACCATTCCTGTGACACTAGTTATAGATTCCGATGCCTCACTTCAGGTTTACAGTATCCCTTGGACTTTCATATTGACGATGAAACACAGAAATTGCATCGGAATTAAATACAAAAGGCTCAATGCCAACTTAAGTACAAGAAGACTGACTCTTCCTACTGTCTATGTTTTGAACCATTCCTGTGACACTAGTTATAGATTCCGATGCTTCACTCCAGGTTTACTGTATCCCTCTGACCTTCTTATTGACGATGAAGAACAGAAATTGCATCGGAATTAAAAACAAAACGCACAATGCCGGCTCAAGTACAAGAAGACTCACTCCTTCCACTGTCTATGTTCTGAACCATTCCTCTGACACTAGTTATATATTCCGATGCTTCACTTCAGGTTTACTGTGTCCCTCTGACCTTCATATTGACGATGAAACACAGAAATTGCATCGGAATTAAATAGAAAAGGCACAATGCCGACTTAAGTACAAGAAGACTGACTCTTCTTACTGTCTATGATTTGAAACATTCCTGTGACACTAGTTATAGATTCCGTTGCTTCACTTCAGGTGCACTGTATACCTCCGACCTTCTTATTGACGATGAAACACAGAAATTGCATCGGAATTAAATACAAAAGGCACAATGCCGACTTAAGTACAAGTAGACTGACTCTTCTTACTGACTATGTTTTGAACCATTCCTGTGACACTAGTAGTTGACTCCGATGCTTCACCTCAGGTTTACTGTATCATTCTGATCTTCTTATTGTTGATGAAACAGAGTAATTGCTTCGGAATTAAATAGAAAATGCACAATGCCGACTTAAGTACAAGAAGACAGACTCTTCTTACTGACTATGTTTTGAACCATTCCTGTGACACTAGTAGTTGACTCCGATGCTTCACCTCAGGTTTACTGTATCATTCTGCCCTTCTTATTGTTGATGAAACAGAGAAATTGCTTCGGAATTAAATAGAAAAGGCACAATGCCGACTTAAGTACAAGAAGACAGACTCTTCTTACTGTCTATGTTTTGAACCATTCCTGTGACACTAGTTATAGATTCCGATGCTTCACTTCAGGTTTACTGTATCCCTCTGTCCTACTTATTGACGATGAAATATAGAAATTGTATCAGATTTAAATAGAAAAGGCACAATGCCGACTTAAGTACAAGAAGACTGACCCTTCCTACTGTCTATGTTTTCAACCATTCCTGTGACACTAGTTATAGATTGCGATGCTTCACTTCAGGTTTACTGTATCCCTCTGACCTTCTTATTGACAATGAAAAACAGAAATTGCATCGGAATTAAAAACAAAACGCACAATGCCGGCTCAAGTACAAGAAGACTCACTCTTTCCACTGTGTATGTTCTGAACCATTCCTCTGACACTAGTTATATATTCCGATGCTTCACTTCAGGTTTACTGTATCCCTCTGACCTTCATATTGACGATGAAACACAGAAATTGCATCGGAATTAAATAGAAAAGGCACAATGCCGACTTAAGTACAAGAAGACTGTCTCTTCTTACTGTCTATGATTTGAACCATTCCTGTGACACTAGTTATAGATTCCGATGCTTCACTTCAGGCTTACTGTATCCCTCTGACCTTCTTATTGACGATGAAAAACAGAAATTGCATCGGAATTAAAAACAAAACGCACAATGCCGGCTCAAGTACAAGAAGACTCACTCTTTCCACTGTGTATGTTCTGAACCATTCCTCTGACACTAGTTATATATTCCGATGGTTCACTTCAGGTTTACTGTATCCCTCTGACCTTCAAATTGACGATGAAACACAGAAATTGCATCGGAATCAAATAGAAAAGGCACAATGCCGACTTAAGTACAAGAAGACTGACTCTTCTTACTGTCTATGATTTGAACCATTCCTGTGACACTAGTTATAGATTCCGATGCTTCACTTCAGGTTTACTGTATCCCTCTGACCTTCCTATTGACGATGAAAAACAGAAATTGCATCGGAATTAAATACAAAAGGCACAATGCCGACTTAAGTACAAGTAGACTGACTCTTGTTACTGTCTATGTGTTGAACCATTCCTGTGACTCTAGTTATAGATTATGATGCTTCACTTCAGGGTTACTGTATCCCTCTGACCCTCTTATTGACGATGAAACACAGAAATTGCATCGGAATTAAATACAAAAGGCACAATGCCGACTTAAGTACAAGAAGACTGACTCATCTTACTGACAATGTTTTGAACCATTCCTGTGACACTAGTTATAGATTCCGATGCCTCACATCAGGTTTACTGTATCCCTCTGCCCTTCTTATTGACGATGAAACACAGATATTGAATCGGAATTAAATAGAAAAGGCACAAAGCCGACTTAAGTACAAGAAGACTGACTCTTCTTACTGACTATGTTTTGACCATTCCTGTGACACTAGTAGTTGACTCCGAAGCTTCACTTCAGGTCTACTGTATCATTCTGCCCTTCTTATTTTTGATGAAACAGAGAAGTTGCTTCGGAATTAAATAAAAGAGGCACAATGCCGACTTAAGTACAAGAAGACAGACTCTTCTTACTGTCTATGTTTTGAACCGAACCTGTGACACTAGTTATAGATTCCGATGCTTCACTTCTGGTTTACTGTATCCCTTGGACCTTCATATTGACGATGAAACACCGAAATTGAAGACTGACTCTTCTTACTGTCTATGATTTGAACCATCCCTGTGACACTAGTTATAGTTTACGATGCTTCACTTCAGGTTTACTGTATCCCTCTGAGATTCTTATTGACGATAAAACACAGAAATTTCATCGGATTTAAATAGAAAAGGCACAATGCCGACTTAAGTACAAGAAGACTGACTCATCTTACTAACTATGTTTTGAACCATTCCTGTAACACTAGTTATAGATTCCGATGCTTCACTTTAGGTTGACTGTATCCCTTGGAACTCCTTATTGACAATAAAACACAGAAATTGCATCGGAATTAAATACAAAAGGCACAATGCCGACTCAAATACAAGATGACTGGCTCTTCTTACTCTCTATGATTTGAACCTTTCCTGTGAGACGGGTTTTAGATTCCGATGCTTCACTTCAGGTTTAATGTATCCCTCTGTCCTTCTTATTGACTATGAAAAACAGAAATTGCATCGGAATTAAAAACAAAACGCACAATGCCGGCTCAAGTACAGGAAGACTCACTCTTTCCACTGTCTATGTTCTGAACCATTCCTCTGACACTAGTTATATATTGCGATGCTTCACTTCAGGTTTACTGTATCCCTCTGACCTTCATATTGACGATGAAACACAGAAATTGCATCGGAATTAAATAGAAAAGGCACAATGCCGGCTCAAGTACAGGAAGACTCACTCTTTCCACTGTCTATGTTCTGAACCATTCCTCTGACACTAGTTATATATTCCGATGCCTCACATCAGGTTTACTGTATCATTCTGCCCTTGTTATTGTTGATGAAACAGAGAAATTGCTTCGGAATTAAATAGAAAAGGCACAATGCCGACTTAAGTACAAGAAGACAGACTCTTCTTACTGTCTATGTTTTGAACCGAACCTGTGAAACTAGTTATAGATTCCGATGCTTCACTTCTGGTTTACTATATGCCTTGGACCTTCTTATTGACGATGAAACACCGAAATTGCATCGGAATTAAATACGAAAGGCACAATGCCGACTTAAGTACAAGAAGACTGACTCTTCTTACTGTCTATGATTTGAACCATTCCTGTGACTCTAGTTATAGATTATGATGCTTCACTTCAGGTTTACTGTATCCCTCTGACCTTCTTATTGACGATGTAAGACAGAAATTGCATCGGAATTAAATAGAAAAGGCACAATGCCGACTTAAGTACAAGAAGACTGACTCTTCTTACTGTCTATGTTTTGAACCATTCCTGTGACACTAGTTATAGATTCCGATGCTTCACTTCAGGTTTACTGTATCCCTCTGTCCTACTTATTGACGATGAAATATAGAAATTGTACCAGAATTAAATAGATAAGGCACAATGCCGACTTAAGTACAAGAAGACTGACCCTTCCTACTGTCTATGATTTCAACCATTCCTGTGACACTAGTTATAGATTGCGATGCTTCACTTCAGGTTTACTGTATCCCTCTGACCTTCTTATTGACGATGAAAAACAGAAATTGCATCGGAATTAAAAACAAAACGCACAATGCCGGCTCAAGTACAAGAAGACTCACTCTTTCCACTGTGTATGTTCTGAACCATTCCTCTGACACTAGTTATATATTCCGATGCTTCACTTCAGGTTTACTGTATCCCTCTGACCTTCATATTGACGATGAAACACAGAAATTGCATCGGAATTAAATAGAAAAGGCACAATGCCGACTTAAGTACAAGAAGACTGTCTCTTCTTACTGTCTATGATTTGAACCATTCCTGTGACACTAGTTATAGATTCCGATGCTTCACTTCAGGTTTACTGTATCCCTCTGACCTTCTTATTGACGATGAAAAACAGAAATTGCATCGGAATTAAAAACAAAACGCACAATGCCGGCTCAAGTACAAGAAGACTCACTCTTTCCACTGTGTATGTTCTGAACCATTCCTCTGACACTAGTTATATATTCCGATGGTTCACTTCAGGTTTACTGTATACCTCTGACCTTCATATTGACGATGAAACACAGAAATTGCATGGGAATCAAATAGAAAAGGCACAATGCCGACTTAAGTACAAGAAGACTGACTCTTCTTACTGTCTATGATTTGAACCATTCCTGTGACACTAGTTATAGATTCCGATGCTTCACTTCAGGTTTACTGTATCCCTCTGACCTTCTTATTGACGATGAAAAACAGAAATTGCATCGGAATTAAATACAAAAGGCACAATGCCGACTTAAGTACAAGTAGACTGACTCTTCTTACTGTCTATGTGTTGAACCATTCCTGTGACTCTAGTTATAGATTATGATGCTTCACTTCAGGGTTACTGTATCCCTCTGACCCTCTTATTGACGATGAAACACAGAAATTGCATCGGAATTAAATACAAAAGGCACAATGCCGACTTAAGTACAAGAAGACTGACTCATCTTACTGACAATGTTTTGAACCATTCCTGTGACACTAGTTATAGATTCCGATGCCTCACATCAGGTTTACTGTATCCCTCTGCCCTTCTTATTGACGATGAAACACAGATATTGAATCGGAATTAAATAGAAAAGGCACAAAGCCGACTTAAGTACAAGAAGACTGACTCTTCTTACTGACTATGTTTTGACCATTCCTGTGACACTAGTAGTTGACTCCGATGCTTCACTTCAGGTTTACTGTATCATTCTGCCCTTCTTATTTTTGATGAAACAGAGAAGTTGCTTCGGAATTAAATAAAAGAGGCACAATGCCGACTTAAGTACAAGAAGACAGACTCTTCTTACTGTCTATGTTTTGAACCGAACCTGTGACACTAGTTATAGATTCCGATGCTTCACTTCTGGTTTACTGTATCCCTTGGACCTTCTTATTGACGATGAAACACCGAAATTGAAGACTGACTCTTCTTACTGTCTATGATTTGAACCATCCCTGTGACACTAGTTATAGTTTACGATGCTTCACTTCAGGTTTACTGTATCCCTCTGAGATTCTTATTGACGATAAAACACAGAAATTTCATCGGATTTAAATAGAAAAGGCACAATGCCGACTTAAGTACAAGAAGACTGACTCATCTTACTGACTATGTTTTGAACCATTCCTGTAACACTAGTTATAGATTCCGATGCTTCACTTTAGGTTGACTGTATCCCTTGGAACTCCTTATTGACAATAAAACACAGAAATTGCATCGGAATTAAATACAAAAGGCACAATGCCGACTCAAATACAAGATGACTGGCTCTTCTTACTCTCTATGATTTGAACCTTTCCTGTGAGACGGGTTTTAGATTCCGATGCTTCACTTCAGGTTTAATGTATCCCTCTGACCTTCTTATTGACTATGAAAAACAGAAATTGCATCGGAATTAAAAACAAAACGCACAATGCCGGCTCAAGTACAGGAAGACTCACTCTTTCCACTGTCTATGTTCTGAACCATTCCTCTGACACTAGTTATATATTCCGATGCCTCACATCAGGTTTACTGTATCATTCTGCCCTTCTTATTGTTCATGAAACAGAGAAATTGCTTCGGAATTAAATAGAAAAGGCACAATGCCGACTTAAGTACAAGAAGACAGACTCTTCTTACTGTCTATGTTTTGAACCGAACCTGTGAAACTAGTTATAGATTCCGATGCTTCACTTCTGGTTTACTATATGCCTTGGACCTTCTTATTGACGATGAAACACCGAAATTGCATCGGAATTAAATACGAAAGGCACAATGCCGACTTAAGTACAAGAAGACTGACTCTTCTTACTATCTATGATTTGAACCATTCCTGTGACTCTAGTTACAGATTATGATGCTTCACTTCAGGTTTACTGTATCCCTCTGACCTTCTTATTGACGATGTAAGACAGAAATTGCATCGGAATTAAATAGAAAAGGCACAATGCCGACTTAAGTAGAAGAAGACTGACTCTTCTTACTGTCTATGATTTGAACCATTCCGGTGACACTAGTTATAGATTCCGATGCTTCACTTCATGTGTACTGTATCCCTTGGACCTTCTTATTGACCATGATACACAGAAATTGCATCGGAATTAAATACAAAAGGCACAATGCCGACTTAAGTACAAGTAGACTGACTCTTCTTACGGTCTATGTTTTGAACCATTCCTGTGACACTAGTTATAGATTCTGATGCTTCACTTCAGGTTTACTGCATTCCTCTGACCCTCTTATAGACGATGAAACACAGATATTGCATCGGAATGAAATACAAAAGGCACAATGCCGACTTAAGTACAAGAAGATTGACGTATCCTACTGTATACGTTTTGAACCATCCCTGTGACACTAGTTATAGATTATGATGCTTCACTTCAGGTTTGCTGTATCCCTCTGAGATTCTTATTGACGATAAAACACAGAAATTTCATCTGATTTAAATAGAAAAGGCACAATGCCGACTTAAGTACAAGAAGACTGACTCTTCTTACTGACTATGTTTTGAACCATTCCTGTAACACTGGTTATAGATTCCGATGCTTCACTTGAGGTTTACTGTATCCCTTGGAACTCCTTATTGACGATGAAACACAGAAATTGCATCGGAATTAAATACAAAAGGCACAATGCCGACTCAAATACAAGATGACTGGCTCTTCTTACTCTCTATGATTTGAACCTTTCCTGTGAGACGGGTTTTAGATTCCGATGCTTCACTTCAGGTTTAATGTATCCCTCTGACCCTCTTATTGACGATGAAACACAGAAAATGCATCGGAATTAAATACAAAAGGCACAATGCTGACTTAAGTACAAGAAGACTGACTCTTCTTACTGACTATGTTTTGAACCATTCCTGTGACACTAGTTATAGATTCCGATGCCTCACTTCAGGTTTACTGTATCCCTCTGCCCTTCTTATTGACGATGAAACTCAGATATTGCATCGGAACTAAATAGAAAATGCACATTGCCGACTTAAGTACAAGAAGACTGACTATTCTTACTGACTATGTTTTGAACCATTCCTGTGACACTATTTATAGACTCCGATGCTTCACTTCAGGTTTACTGTATCACTCTGACTTTCTTTTTGATGATGAAACACAGAAATTGCATCGGAATTAAATAGAAAAGGCACAATGCCGACTTAAGTACAAGAAGACCGACTCTTCTTACTGACTATGTTTTGAACCATTCCTGTGACACTAGTTGTAGATTCCGATGCCTCACTTCAGGTTTACTGTATCCCTCTGTCCTTCTTATTGACGATGAAACATAGAAATTGCATCAGAATTAAATAGAAAAGGCACAATGCCGACTTAAGTAAAGGAAGACTGACTCTTCCTACTGTCTATGTTTTCAACCATTCCTGTGACACTAGTAATAGATTGCGATGCTTCACTTCAGGTTTACTGTATCCCTCTGACCTTCTTGTTGACGATGAAAAACAGAAATTGCATCGGAATTAAAAACAAAACGCACAATGCCGGCTCAAGTACAAGAAGACTCACTCTTTCCACTGTCTATGTTCTGAACCATTCCTCTGACACTAGTTATATATTCCGATGCTTCACTTCAGGTTTACTGTATCCCTCTGACCTTCATATTGACGATGAAACACAGAAATTGCATCGGAATTAAATAGAAAAGGCACAATGCCGACTTAAGTACAAGAAGACTGACTCTTCTTACTGTCTATGATTTGAACCATTCCTGTGACACTAGTTACAGATTCCGATGCTTCACTTCAGGTTTACTGTATCCCTCTGACCTTCTTATTGACGATGAAAACCGAAATTGCATCGGAATTAAAAACAAGACGCACAATGCCGGCTCAAGTACAAGAAGTCTCACTCTTTCTACTGACTATGATCTGAACCATTCCTCTGACACGAGTTATAGATTCCGATGCCTCTTTTCAGGTTTACTGTATCCCTTGGACCTTCTTATTGACGTTGAAACACAGAAATTGCATCGGAATTAAATAGAAATGGCACAATGCCGACTTGAGTACAAGTAGACTGACTCTTCTTACTGTCTATGTGTTGAACCATTCCTGTGACTCTAGTTATAGATTATGATGCTTCACTTCAGGTTTACTGTATCCCTCTGACCCTCTTATTGACGATGAAACACAGAAATTGCATCGGAATTAAATACAAAAGGCACAATGCCGACTTAAGTACAAGAAGACTGACTCATCTTACTGACAATGTTTTGAACCATTCCTGTGACACTAGTTATAGATTCCGATGCCTCACATCAGGTTTACTGTATCCCTCTGCCCTTCTTATTGACGATGAAACACAGATATTGCATCGGAATTAAATAGAAAAGGCACAAAGCCGACTTAAGTACAAGAAGACTGACTCTTCTTACTGACTATGTTTTGAACCATTCCTGTGACACTAGTAGTTGACTCCGATGCTTCACTTCAGGTTTACTGTATCACTCTGACCTTCTTATTGTTGATGAAACAGAGAAATTGCTTCGGAATTAAATAGAAATGGCACAATGCCGACTTAAGTACAAGAAGACAGACTATTCTTACTGTCTATGTTTTGAACCGAACCTGAGACACTAGTTATAGAATCCGATGCTTCACTTCTGGTTTACTGTATCCCTTGGACCTTCTTATTGACGATGAAACACCGAAATTGCATCGGAATTAAATACGAAACGCACAATGCCGACTTAAGTACAAGAAGACTGACTCTTCTTACTGTCTATGATTTGAACCATTCCTGTGACACTAGTTATAGATTCTGTTGCTTCACTTCAGGTGCACTGTATACCTCCGACCTTCTTATTGACGATGAAACGCAGAAATTGCATCGGAATTAAATACAAAAGGCACAATGCCGACTTAAGTACAAGTAGACTGACTCTTCTTACTGTCTACGTTTTGAACCATTCCTGTGACTCTAGTTATAGATTATGATGCTTCACTTCAGGTTTACTGTATCCCTCTGACCTTCTTATTGACGATGAAAGACAGGAATTGCATCGGAATTAAATAGAAAGGGCACAATGCCGACTTAAGTACAAGAAGACTGACGCATCTTACTGTCTATGACTTGAACCATTCCTGTGACACTAGATATAGATTCCGATGCTTCACTTCACGTGTACTGTATCCCTTGGACCTTCTTATTGACGATGAAACACAGAAATTGCATCGGAATTAAATACAAAAGGCACAATGCCGACTTAAGTACAAGTAGACTGACTCTTTTCACGGTCTATGTTTTGAACCATTCCTGTGACACTAGTTATAGATTCTGATGCTTCACTTCAGGTTTTCTGCATTTCTCTGACCCTCTTATAGACGATGAAACACAGATATTGCATCGGAATGAAATACAAAAGGCACAATGCCGACTTAAGTACAAGAAGATTGACTCTTCCTACTGTATACGTTTTGAACCATCCCTGTGACACTAGTTATAGATTACGATGCTTCACTTCAGGTTTACTGTATCCCTCTGAGATTCTTATTGACGATAAAACACAGAAATTTCATCGGATTTAAATAGAAAAGGCACAATGCCGACTTAAGTACAAGAAGACTGACTCTTCTTACTGACTATGTTTTGAACCATTCCTGTAACACTAGTTATAGATTCCGATGCTTCACTTTAGGTTTACTGTATCCCTTGCAACTCCTTATTGACGATGAAACAGAGAAATTGCATCGGAATTAAATACAAAAGGCACAATGCCGACTCAATACAAGATGACTGGCTCTTCTTACTCTCTATGATTTGAACCTTTCCTGTGAGACGGGTTTTAGATTCCGATGGTTCACTTCAGGTTTACTGTATACCTTGGACCTTCTTATTGATGACGAAACACAGAAATTGCATCGCAATTAAATAGAAAAGGCACAATGCCGACTTAAGTACAAGAAGACTGACTCTTCTTACTGACTATGTTTTGAACATTTCCTGTGAGACCAGTTTCAGATTCCGATGCTTCACTATATGTTTACTGTATCCCTTGGACCTTCTTATTGAAGATGAAACACAGATATTGCATCGGAATTAAATACAAAAGGCACCATGCCGACTTAAGTACAAGAAGACTGACTCTTCTTACTGACTATGTTTTGAACCATTCCTGTGACACTAGTTATAGGTTCCGATGCCTCACATCAGGTTTACTGTATCCCTCTGACCATCTTATTGACGATGAAACATACAAATTATATCGGAATGAAATAGAAAAGGCACAATGCCGACATAAGTATAAGAAGACTGACTCTTCCTACTGTCTACGTTTTGAACCATTCCTGTGACACCAGTTATAGATTCCGATGCATCACTTCTGGTTTACTGTATCCCTCTGACCATCTTATTGACGATGAAAAACAGAAATTGCATCGGAATTAAATACAAAACGCACAATGCCGACCCAAGTACAAGAAGACTGACTCTTCCTAATGTCTATGTTTTGAACCATTCCTGTGACACTAGTTATAGATTCCGATGCTTCTCTTCAGGTTTACTGTATTACTCTGACCTTCTTGTTGACGATGAAACACAGAAATTTCATCGGAATTAAATAGGAAAGGCACAATGCCGACTTATATACAAGAAGACTGACTCTTCTTACTGTCTATGATTTAAACCATTCCTGTGACACTAGTTATAAATTCCAATGCATCACTTCAGGTGTACCGTATCCCTTGGACCTTCTTATTAGACGATGAACCACAGAAATTGCATCGGAATTAAATACAAAAGGCACAATGCCGACTTAAGTACAAGAAGAGTGACTCTTGCTACTGTCTATGTTTTGAAACATTCCTGTTACACTAGTTACAGATTTCGATGCTTCACTTCAGGTTTACTGTATCCCTTGGACCTTCTTATTGACGATGAAACACAGAAATTGCATCGGAATTAAATACAAAAGGCACAATGCCAACTTATGTACAAGAAGACTGACTTATCTTACTGTCTATGTTTTGAACCATTCCTGTGACACTACTTATAGATTCCGATGCGTCACTTCAGGTTTACTGTATCCCTTGGACCTTCTTATTGACGATGAAACACAGAAATTGCATCGGAATTAAATACAAAATGCACAATGCCGACTTAAGTACAAGAAGACTGACTCTTCTTACTGGCTATTTTTTGAACCATTCCTGTGACACTAGTTATAGATACCGATGCTTCACTTCAGGTTTACTGTATCCCTTGGACCTTCTTATTGACGATGAAACACAGAAATTGCATCGGAATTAAATACTAAAGGCACAATGCAGAATTAAGTACAAGAAGACTGACTCTTCTTACTGTCTATGGTTTGAACCATTCCTGTGACACTAGTTATAGATTCCGATGCTTCACTCCAGGTTTACTGAATCCCTCGGACCTTCTTATTGACGATGAAACACAGATATTGCATCGGAATTAAATACAAAAGGCACAATGCTGACTTAAGTAAAAGAAGTCTGACTTTTCTTACTGACTATGTTTTGAACCATTCCTGTGGCACTAGTTATAGATTCCGATACATCACTTCAGGTTTACTGTATCCCTCTGACCTTCTTATTGACGATGAAACACAGAAATTGCATCGGAATTAAATACAAAAGGCACAATGCCAATTAAGTAAAAAAAGACTGACTCTTCTTACAGTTTATGTTTTGAACTGTCCCTGTGACTATAGTTATAGATTCCGATGCTTCACTTCAGGTTTAATGTATCCCTTGGACCTTCTTATTGACGATGAAACTCAGAAATGGCATCGGAATTAAATACAAAAGGCACAATGCCGACTTAAGTACAAGAAGACTGACTCTTCTTACTGACTATGTTTTGAACCATTCCTTTGAAACTAGTTACAGACTCCGATGCTTCACTCCAGGTTTACTGTATCCCTTGGACCTTCTTATTGACGATGAAACACAGACATCGCATTGGAATTAAATACAAAAGGCACAATGCCGACTTAAGTACAAGAAGACTGATTCTTCCAACTGTGTATGATTTGAACCACTCCTGTGACACTAGTTATAGATTCCGATGCTTCACTCCAGGTTTACTGTGTCCCATGGCCCTTCTTATTGACGATGAAACACAGAAATTGCATCGGAATTAAATACAATAGGCACAATGCCGACTAAAGTACAAGAAGAGTGACTCTTGCTACTGTCTATGTTTTGAAACATTCCTGTGACACTAGTTATAGATTCCGATGCTTCACTTCAGGTTTACTGTATCCCTTGGACCTTCTTACTGACGATGAAACACAGAAATTGCATCGGAATTAAATACAAAAGGCACAATTCCGCAATAAGTACAAGAAGACTGACTATTCTTACGGACTATGTTTTAAACCATTCCTATGACACTAGTTATAGATTCCGATGCTTCACATCAGGTATACTGTATACCTCTGACCTTCTTATTGACGCTGAAACACAGTAATTGTATCGGAATTAAATACAAAAGGCACAATGCCGACTAAAGTACATGTAGACTGACTTTTCCTACTGTTTATGTTTTGAACCATTCCTGTGACACTAGTTATAGATACCGATGGTCCATATCAGGTTTACTGTATCCCTTGGACCTTCTTATTGACGATGAAACACAGAAATTGCATCGGAATTAAATACAAAAGGCACAATGCTGACTTAAGTAAAAGAAGTCTGACTTTTCTTACTGACTATGTTTTGAACCATTCCTGTGGCACTAGTTATAGATTCCGATACATCACTTCAGGTTTACTGTATCCCTCTGACCTTCTTATTGACGATGAAACACAGAAATTGCATCGGAATTAAATACAAAAGGCACAATGCCAATTAAGTAAAAGAAGACTGACTCTTCTTACAGTTTATGTTTTGAACTGTCCCTGTGACTATAGTTATAGATTCCGATGCTTCACTTCAGGTTTAATGTATCCCTTGGACCTTCTTATTGACGATGAAACACAGAAATTGCATCGGAATTAAATACAAAAGGCACAATGCCGACTTAAGTACAAGAAGACTGACTCTTCTTACTGACTATGTTTTGATCCATTCCTTTGAAACTAGTTACAGACTCCGATGCTTCACTCCAGGTTTACTGTATCCCTTGGACCTTCTTATTGACGATGAAACACAGAAATCGCATTGGAATTAAATACAAAAGGCACAATGCCGACTTAAGTACAAGAAGACTGATTCTTCCAACTGTGTATGATTTGAACCACTCCTGTGACACTAGTTATAGATTCCGATGCTTCACTCCAGGTTTACTGTGTCCCATGGCCCTTCTTATTGACGATGAAACACAGAAATTGCATCGGAATTAAATACAATAGGCACAATGCCGACTAAAGTACAAGAAGAGTGACTCTTGCTACTGTCTATGTTTTGAAACATTCCTGTGACACTAGTTATAGATTCCGATGCTTCACTTCAGGTTTACTGTATCCCTTGGACCTTCTTACTGACGATGAAACACAGAAATTGCATCGGAATTAAGTACAAAATTCACAATTCCGCAATAAGTACAAGAAGACTGACTATTCTTACGGACTATGTTTTAAACCATTCCTATGACACTAGTTATAGATTCCGATGCTTCACATCAGGTATACTGTATACCTCTGACCTTCTTATTGACGCTGAAACACAGTAATTGTATCGGAATTAAATACAAAAGGCACAATGCCGACTAAAGTACATGTAGACTGACTTTTCCTACTCTTTATGTTTTGAACCATTCCTGTGACACTAGTTATAGATTCCGATGGTCCATATCAGGTTTACTGTATCCCTTGGACCTTCTTATTGACGATGAAACACAGAAATTGCATCGGAATTAAATACAAAAGACACAATGCCGACTTAAGTACAAGAAGACTCACTCTTCCAACTGTCTTTGTTTTGAACAATTCCAGTGGCACTAATTCTAGATTCCGATGCTTCTCTTCAGGTTTACTCTATCCCTCTGACCGTCTTATTGACGATGAATCACAGAAATTGCATCGGAATTAAATACAAAATGCACAATGATGACTTAAGTACAAGAAGACTGACTCTTCTTACTGACTATGATTCCTGTGACACTAGTTATAGATTCGATGCTTCACTTCAGGTTTACTGTATCCTTTGGACCTTCTTATTGACGATGAAACACAGAAATTGCATCGGAATTAAATACAAAAGGCACAATGCCGACTTAAGTACAAGAAGACTGACTCTTCTTACTGTCTATGATTTGAACCATTCCTGTGACACTAGTTATAGATTCCGATGCTTCACTTCAGGTGTACTGTACCCCTTGGACCTTCTTATTGACGATGAAAGACAGAAATTGCATCGGAATTAAATACAAAAGGCGCAATGCCGAATTAAGTACAAGTAGACTGACTATTCTTATTGTCTATGTTTTGAACCATTCGTGTGACTCGAGTTATAGATTCCGATGCTTCACTTCAGGTTTAATGTATCCCTCTGACCCTCTTATTGACGATGAAACACAGAAAATGCATCGGACGTAAATACAAAAGGCACAATGCCGACTTAAGTACAAGAAGACTGACTCTTCTTACTGACTATGTTTTGAACCATTCCTGTGACACTAGTTGTAGATTCCGATGCCTCACTTCAGGTTTACTGTATCCCTCTGCCCTTCTTATTGACGATTAAACACAGAAATTGCATCGGAAATAAACAGAAAAGGCACAATGCCGACTTAAGTACAAGAAGACTGACTCTTCTTACTGTCTATGTTTGAACCGTTCCTGTGACACTAGTTATAGATTCCGATGCCTCACTTCAGGTTTACTGTATCCCTTGGACTTTCATATTGACGATGAAACACAGAAATTGCATCGGAATTAAATACAAAAGGCACAATGCCAACTTAAGTACAAGAAGACTGACTCTTCCTACTGTCTATGTTTTGAACCATTCCTGTGACACTAGTTATAGATTCCGATGCTTCACTTCAGGTTTACTGTATCCCTCTGTCCTTCTTATTGACGATGAAACATAGAAATTGCATTAGAATTAAATAGAAAAGGCACAATGCCGACTTAAGTACAAGAAGACTGACTCTTCCTACTGTCTATGTTTTCAACCATTCCTGTGACACTAGATATAGATTGCGATGCTTCACTTCAGGTTTACTGTATCCCTCTGACCTTCTTATTGACGATGAAAAACAGAAATTGCATCGGAATTAAAAACAAAACGCACAATGCCGGCTCAAGTACAAGAAGACTCACTCTTTCCACTGTCTATGTTCTGAAACATTCCTCTGACACTAGATATATATTCCGATGCTTCACTTCAGGTTTACTGTATCCCTCTGACCTTCATATTGACGATGAAACACAGAAATTGCATCGGAATTAAATAGAAAAGGCACAATGCCGACTTAAGTACATGAAGACTGACTCTTCTTACTGTCTATGATTTGAACCATTCCTGTGACACTAGTTATAGATTCCGATGCCTCACTTCAGGTTTACTGTATCCCTCTGACCTTCTTATTGACGATGAAAAACAGAAATTGCATCGGAATTAAAAACAAGACGCACAATGCCGGCTCAAGTACAAGAAGTCACACTCTTCCTACTGTCTATGTTCTGAACCATTCCTCTGACACGAGTTATAGATTCCGATGCCTCTTTTCAGGTTTACTGTATCCCTTGGACCTTCTTATTGACGATGAAACACAGAAATTGCATCGGAATTAAATAGAAATGGCACAATGCCGACTTAAGTACAAGAAGACTGACTCATCTTACTGACAATGTTTTGAACCATTCCTGTGACACTAGTTATAGATTCCGATGCCTCACATCAGGTTTACTGTATCCCTCTGCCCTTCTTATTGAAGATGAAACACAGATATTGCATCGGAATTAAATAGAAAAGGCACAAAGCCGACTTAAGTACAAGAAAACTGACTCTTCTTACTGACTATGTTTTGAACCATTCCTGTGACACTAGTAGTTGACTCCGAAGCTTCACTTCAGGTTTACTGTATCACTCTGACCTTCTTATTGACGATAAAGCACCGAAATTGCATCGGAATTAAATGCGAAAGGCACAATGCCGACTTAAGTACAAGAAGACTGACTCTTCTTACTGTCTATGATTTGAACCATTCCTGTGGCACTAGTTATAGATTCCGTTGCTTCACTTCAGGTGCACTGTATACCTCCGACCTTCTTATTGACGATGAAACACAGAAATTGCATCGGAATTAAATACAAAAGGCACAATGCCGACTTAAGTACAAGTAGACTGACTCTTCTTACTGTCTATGTTTTGAACCATTCCTGTGACTCTAGTTATAGATTATGATGCTTCATTTCAGGTTTACTGTATCCCTCTGACCTTCTTATTGACGATGAAAGTCAGAAATTGCATCGGAATTAAATAGAAAAGGCACAATGCCGACTTAAGTACAAGAAGACTCTCTCTTCTTACTGTCTATGATTTGAACCATTCCTGTGACACTACTTATAGATTCCGATGCTTCACTTCATGTGTACTGTATCCCTTGGACCTTCTTATTGACGATGAAACTCAGAAATTTCATCGGATTTAAATAGAAAAGGCACAATGCCGACTTAAGTACAAGAAGACTGACTCTTCTTACCGACTATGTTTTGAACCATTCCTGTAACACTAGTTATAGATTCCGATGCTTCACTTTAGGTTTACTGTATCCCCTGGAACACCTTATTGACGATGAAACACAGAAATTGCATCGGAATTAAATACAAAAGGCACAATGCCGACACAAATACAAGATGACTGGCTCTTCTTACTCTCTATGATTTGAACCTTTCCTGTGAGACGGGTTTTAGATTCCGATGCTTCACTTCAGGTTTACTGTATACCTTGGACCTTCTTATTGATGGCGAAACACAGAAATTGCATCGGTATTAAATAGAAAAGGCACAATACCGACTTAAGTACAAGAAGACTGACTCTTCTTACTGACTATGTTTTGAACATTTCCTGTGACACCAGTTTCAGATTCCGATGCTTCACTATATGTTTACTGTATCCCTTGGACCTTCTTATTGAAGATGAAAGTTAGATATTGCATCGGAATAAAATACAAAAGGCACCTTGCCGACTTAAGTACAAGAAGACTGACTCTTCTTACTGACTATGTTTTGAACCATTCCTGTGACACTAGTTATATATTCCGATGCCTCACATCAGGTTTACTGTATCCCTCTGACCTTCTTATTGACGATGAAACATACAAATTATATCGGAATGAAATAGAAAAGGCACAATGCCGACATAAGTATAAGAAGACTGACTTTTCCTACTGTCTATGTTTTGAACCATTCCTGTGACACTAGTTATAGATTCCGATGCTTCTCTTCAGGTTTACTGTATCCCTCTGACCTTATTATTGACGATGAAACACAGAAATTTCATCGGAATTAAATAGGAAAGGCACAATGCCGACTTAAGTACAAGAAGACTGACTCATCTTACTGTCTATGATTTAAACCATTCCTGTGACACTAGTTATAAATTCCGATGCTTCACTTCAGGTGTACCGTATCCCTTGGGCCTTCTTATTAGACGATGAATCATAGAAATTGCATCGGAATTAAATACAAAAGGCACAATGCCGACTTAAGTACAAGTAGACTTACTCTTCCTACTGTCTACGTTTTGAACCATCCCTGTGACACTAGTTATAGATTCCGATGTTTCACTTCAGGATAACTGTATCCCTCTGACCTTATTACTGACGATAAAACACAGAAATTGCATCGGAATTAAATACAAAAGGCACAATGGCGACTTAAGTACAAGAAGACTGACTCTTCTTACTGATTATGTTTTGAACCATTCCTGTGACACTAGTTATAGATTCCGATGCTTCACTTCAGGTTTACTGTATCCCTCTGACCACCTTATTGACGATGAAACACAGAAATCGCATCGGAATTAAATGCAAAATTCACAATGCGGACTCAAATACAAGATGACTGGCTCTTCTTACTTTCTTTGTTTTGAACCTTTCCTGTGAGACCCGTTCTAGATTCCAGTGCTTCACTTCAAGTTTACTGTATCCCTCTGACCTTCTTATTGACGATGAAACACATAAATTGCATCGGCATTAAATACAAAAGGCACAATGCCGACTTAAGTACAAGGAGACTGACTCTTCTTACTGACTATGTTTTGAACATTTCCTGTGATACCAGGTTTAGAATCCGTTGCTTCACTATATGATTACAGTATCTCTTGGACTTTCTTATTGACAATGAAACACAGAAATTGCATCGGAATCAAATAAAAAAGGCACAATGCCGACTTAACTATAAGAAGACTTACTCTTCTTACTGTGTATCAATTGAACCATTCCTGTGACACTAGTTGTAGATTCCGATGCTTCACATCAGGTTTACTGTATCCCTCTGAGATACTTATTGACGATGAAACACAGAAATTGCATCGGAATTAAAAATAAAGGGCACAATGCCGACTTAAGTACAAGAAGACTGACTCTTCCTACTGTCTACGTTTTGAACCATCCCTGTGACACTAGTTATAGATTCCGATGTTTCACTTCAGGATAACTGTATCCCTCTGAAATTTTTACTGATGATAAAACACAGAAATTGCATCGGAATTAAATACAAAAGGCACAATGCCGACTTAAGTACAAGAAGACTGACTCTTCCTACTGTCTATGTTTTGAACCATTCCTGTGACACTAGTTATAGATTTCGATGCTTCACTTTAGGTTTACTGTATCCCTTGGAACTCCTTATTGACGATGAAACACAGAAATTGCATCGGAATAAAAATCCAAAGGGCACAATGCCGACTCAAATACAAGAGGACTGGCTCTTCTTACTCTCTATGATTTGAACCTTTCCTGTGAGACGGGTTTTAGATTCTGATGCTTCACTTCAGGTTTAGTGTATACCTTGGACCTTCTTATTGATGACGAAACACAGAAATTGCATCGGAATTAAATAGAAAAGGCACAATGCCGACTTAAGTACAAGAAAACTGACTCTTCTAACGGACTATGTTTTGAACCATTCCTGTGACACTAGTTATTGATTCCGATGCCTCACATCAGGTTTACTGTATCCCTCTGACCTTCTTATTGACGATGGAACATACAAATTACATCGGAATGAAATAGATAAGGCACAATGCCGACTTAAGTATAAGAAGACTGTCTCTTCCTACTGTCTACGTTTTGAACCATTCCTGTGACACTAGTTATAGATTCCGATGCATCACTTCTGGTTTACTGTATCCTTCTGACCATCTTATTGACGATGAAAAACAGAAATTGCATCGGAATTAAATACAAAACGCACAATGCCGACCCAAGTACTAGAAGACGGACTCTTCCTACTGTCTATGTTTTGAACCATTCCTGTGACACTAGTTATAGATTCCGATGCTTCTCTTCAGGTTTACTGTATCCCTCTGACCTTCTTATTGACGATGAATCACAGAATTTTCATCGGAATTAAATAGGAAAGGCACAGTGGGGACTTAAGTACAAGAAGACTGACTCTTCTTACTGTCTATGATTTAAACCATTCCTGTGACACTAGTTATAAATTCCGATGCTTCACTTCAGGTGTACCGTATCCCTTGGACCTTCTTATTAGACGATGAACCACAGAAATTGCATCGGAATTAAATACAAAAGGCACAATGCCGACTTAAGTACAAGAAGACTGACTCTTCCTACTGTCTACGTTTTGAACCATCCCTGTGACACTAGTTATAGATTCCGATGTTTCACTTCAGGATAACTGTATCCCTCTGACCTTTTTACTGATGATAAAACACAGAAATTGCATCGGAATTAAATACAAAAGGCACAATGCCGACTTAAGTACAAGAAGACTGACTCTTCCTACTGTCTATGTTTTGAACCATTCCTGTGACACTAGTTATAGATTCCGATGCTTCACTTCAGGTTTACTGTATCACTCTGACCACCTTATTAACGATGAAACACAGAAATCGCATCTGAATTAAATACAAAATTCACAATGCGGACTCAAATACAAGATGACTGGCTCTTTTTACTCACTTTGTATTGAACCTTTCCTGTGAGACCCGTTTTAGATTCCAATGCTTCACTTCAGGTTTACTGTATCCCTCTGACCTTCTTATTGACGATGAAACACATAAATTGCATCGGCATTAAATACAAAAGGCACAATGCCGACTTAAGCACAAGGAGACTGACTCTTCTTACTGACTATGTTTTGAACATTTCCTGTGATACCAGGTTTTTGAATCCGTTGCTTCACTATATGATTACAGTATCCCTTGGACCTTCTTATTGACAATGAAACACTGAAATTGCTTCGGAATTAAATACAAAAAGGCACAATGCCGACTTAAGTATAAGAAGACTTACTCTTCTTACTTTGTATGATTTGAACAATTCCTGTTACACTAGTTATAGATTCCGATGTTTCACTTCAGGTTTACTGTATCCCTCTGACCCTCTTGCCGACGAAAAAACACAGAAATTGATCGGAATTAAATACAAAAGGCACAATGCCGACTTAAGTACAAGGAGACTGACTCTTCTTACTGACTATATTTTGAACATTTCCTGTGATACCAGGTTTTTGAATCCGTTGCTTCACTATATGATTACAGTAACTCTTGGACCTTCTTATTGACAATGAAACACTGAAATTGCTTCGGAATTAAATACAAAAGGCACAATGCCGACTTAAGTATAAGAAGACTTACTCTTCTTACTTTGTATGATTTGAACAATTCCTGTTACACTAGTTATAGATTCCGATGTTTCACTTCAGGTTTACTGTATCCCTCTGACCCTCTTGCCGACGAAAAACCACAGAAATTGCATCGGAATTAAATACAAAAGCACAATGCCGAGTTAAGTACAAGAAGACTGACTCTTCTTACTGCCTATGTTTTGAACCATTCCTGTGACACTAGTTATAAATTCCGATGCTTCACTTTGGGTTTACGGTATCTCTTGGAACTCCTTATTGACGATGAAACACAGAAATTGCATAGGAATTAAATACAAAAGGCACAATGCCGACTCAAATACAAGATGACTGGCTCTTCTTACTGACTATGATTTGAACCATTCCTGTGACACTAGTTATAGATTCCGATGCCTCACATCAGGTTTACTGTATCCCTCTGACCTTCTTATTGACGATGAAACATACAAATTATATCGGAATTAAATAGAAAAGGCACAATGCCGACATAAGTACAAGGAGACTGACTCTTCAAACTGTCTATGATTTAAACCATTCCTGTGACACTAGTTATAAATTCCGATGCTTCATTTCAGGTGTACCGTATCCCTTGGACCTTCTTATTGACGATGAACCACAGAAATTGCATCGGAATTAAATACAAAAAGCACAATGCCGACTTAAGTACAAGAAGACTGACTCTTCCTACTGTCTACGTTTTGAACCATCCCTGTGACACTAGTTATAGATTCCGATGTTTCACTTCAGGTTCTACTGTATCCCTCTGACCCTCTTGCCGACGAAAAAACACAGAAATTGCATCGGAATTAAATACAAAAGCACATTGCCGACTTAAGTACAAGAAGACTGACTCTTCTTACTGATTATGTTTTGAACCATTCCTGTGACACTAGTTATAGATTCCGATGCTTCACTTCAGGTTTACTGTATCCCACTGACCATCTTATTGACGATGAAACACAGAAATCGCATCGGAATTAAATACAAAATTCACAATGCGGACTCAAATACAAGATGACTGGCTCTTCTTACTCTCTTTGTTTTGAACCTTTCCTGTGAGACCGGTTTTTGATTCCAATGCTTCACTTCAGGTTTACTGTATCCCTCCGACCTTCTTATTGACGATGAAACACATAAATTGCATCGGCATTAAATACAAAAGGCACAATGCCGACTTAAGTACGAGGAGACGGACTCTTCTTACTGACTATGTTTTGAACATTTCCTGTAATACCAGGTTTAGAATCCGTTGCTTCACTATATGATTACAGTATCTCTTGGACCTTCTTATTGACAATGAAACACAGAAATTGCATCGGAATTAAATACAAAAGACACAATGCCGACTTAAGTATAAGAACACTTACTCTTCTTACTGTCTATTATTTGAACCATTCCTGTGACACTAGTTGTAGATTCCGATGCTTCACATCAGGTGTACTGTATCCCTTGGACCTTCTTATTGACGATGAAACACCGAAATTGCATCGGAATTAAATACGAAAGGCACAATGCCGACTTATGTACAAGAAGACTGCCTCTTATTACTGTCTATGTTTTGAACCATTCCTGTGACACCACTTATAGATTCCGATGCTTCACTTCAGGTTTACTGTATCCCTCTGACCATCTTACGGAAATAAGACACAGCAATTGCATCGGAAATAAATTGAAAAGGCACAATGCCGACTTAAGTACAAGAAGACTGACTCTTCTTACTGTCTATGTTTTGAACCATTCCTTTACAACTAGTTATAGATGCCGATGCCTCACTTCTGGTTTACTGTATACCTTGGACCTTCTTATTGACGATGAAACACAGAAATTGCATCGGAATTAAATACAAATGGCACAATGCCGACTAAAGTACAAGAAGACTGACTCTTCTTACTGACTATGTTTTGAACCATTCCTGTGACACTAGTTATAAATTCCGATGCTTCACTTCAGAGTTACTGTATCCGACTGACCTCCTTATTGACGATGAAACGTAGAAATTACATCGGAATTAAATAGAAGAGGCACAATGCCGTCTTAAGTACAAGATGAACGGCTCTTCCTACTCTCTATGTTTTGAACCTTTCCTGTGAGACCGGTTTTAGATTCCGATGCTTCACTTAAGGTTTACTGTATCCCTTGGACCTTCATATTGACGACGAAACACAGAAATTGCATCGGAATTAAATACAAAAGGCACAATGCCGACCAAAGTACAAGAAGACTGACTCTTCTTACTGACTATGTTTTGAACCATTCCTGTGACACTAGTTATAAATTCCGATGCTTCACTTTAGGTTTACTGTATCTCTTGGAACTCCTTATTGACGATGAAACACAGAAATTGCATAGGAATTAAATACAAAAGGCACAATGCCGACTCAAATACAAGATGACTGGCTCTTCTTACTGACTACGATTTGAACCATTCCTGCGACACTAGTTATAGATTCCGATGCCTCACATCAGGTTTACTGTATCCCTCTGACCTTCTTATTGACGATGAAACATACAAATTATATCGGAATTAAATAGAAAAGTCACAATGCCGACTTAAGTACAAGGAGACTGACTCTTCCTACTGTCTATGATTTAAACCATTCCTGTGACACTAGTTATAAATTCCGATGCTTCATTTCAGGTGTACCGTATCCCTTGGACCTTCTTATTGACGATGAACCACAGAAATTGCATCGGAATTAAATACAAAAAGCACAATGCCGACTTAAGTACAAGAAGACTGACTCTTCTTACTGTCTACGTTTTGAACCATCCCTGTGACACTAGTTATAGATTCCGATGTTTCACTTCAGATTTACTTTATCCCTCTGACCCTCTTACCGACGAAAAAACACAGAAATTGCATCGGAATTAAATACAAAAGCACAATGCCGACTTAAGTACAAGAAGACTGACTCTTCTTACTGATTATGTTTTGAACCATTCCTGTGACACTAGTTATAGATTCCGATTCTTCACTTCAGGTTTACTGTATCCCTCTGACCATCTTATTGACGATGAAACACAGAAATCGCATCGGAATTAAATACAAAATTCACAATGCGGACTCAAATACAAGATGACTGGCTCTTCTTACTCTCTTTGTTTTGAACCTTTCCTGTGAGACCGGTTTTTGATTCCAATGCTTCACTTCAGGTTTACTGTATCCCTCCGACCTTCTTATTGACGATGAAACACATAAATTGCATCGGCATTAAATACAAAAGGCACAATGCCGACTTAAGTACAAGGAGACGGACTCTTCTTACTGACTATGTTCTGAACATTTCCTGTGATACCAGGTTTAGAATCCGTTGCTTCAATATATGATTACAGTATCTCTTGGACCTTCTTATTGACAATGAAACACAGAAATTGCATCGGAATTAAATACAAAAGACACAATGCCGACTTAAGTATAAGAAGACTTACTCTTCTTACAGTCTATGATTTGATCCATTCCTGTGACACTAGTTGTAGATTCCGATGCTTCACATCAGGTGTACTGTATCCCTTGGACCTTCTTATTGACGATGAAACACCGAAATTGCATCGGAATTAAATACGAAAGGCACAATGCCGACTTAAGTACAAGAAGACTGACTCTTATTACTGTCTATGCTTTGAACCATTCCTGTGACACCACTTATAGATTCCGATGCTTCACTTCAGGTTTACTGTATCCCTCTGACCTTCTTACGGAAATAAAACACAGCAATTGCATCGGAAATAAATTGAAAAGGCACAATTCCGACTTAAGTACAAGAAGACTGACTTCTTACTGTCTATGTTTTGAACCATTCCTTTACAACTAGTTATAGATTCCGATGCCTCACTTCAAGTTTACTGTATACCTTGGACCTTCTTATTGACGATGAAACACAGAAATTGCATCGGAATTAAATACAAATGGCACAATGCCGACTTAAGTACAAGAAGACTGACTCTTATTACTGTCTATGTTTTGAACCATTCATGTGACACTAGTTATTGATTCCGATGCTTCACTTCAGAGTTACTGTATCCGTCTGACCTCCTGATTGACGATGAATCGTAGAAATTGCATCGGAATTAAATAGAAAAGGCACAATGCCGTCTAAAGTACAAGAAGACTGACTCTTCCTACTGTCTATGATTTGAACAATTCCTGTGACACTAGTTATAGATTCCGATGCTTCACTTCAGGTTTACTGTATCCCTCTGACCTTCTTATTGACAATGAGAAACAGAAATTGCATCGGAATTAAATACAAATGGCACAATGCCGACTCAAGTACAAGAAGACTGACTCTTCCTACTGTCTATGTTATGAACCATTCCTGTGACACAAGTTATTGATTCCGATGATTCACTTCAGGTTTACTGTATCCCTCTGACTTTCTTATTGACGATGAAACACAGAAATTGCATCGGAATTAAATAGAAAAGGCACAATGCCGACATAAGTACAAGAAGACTGACTCTTCTTACTGTCTATGATTTGAACCATTCCTGTGACACTAGTTATAGATTCTGATTCTTCACTTCATGTGTGTTGTATCCTTTGGACCTACTTATTGACGATGAAACACAGAAATTGCATCGGAGTACAATACAAAAGGCACAATGCCGATTTAAGTACAAGTATACTGACACTTCTATCTGTCTATGATTTGAACCATTGCTGTGACACTAGTTAAAGATTCTGATCCTTCACTTCAGGGTTACTGTATCCCTCTGACCCTCTTATTGACGATGAGACACAGAAATTGCATCGGAATTAAATACAAAAGGCACAATGACGACTCAAGTACATGAAGACTGAATCTTCCTACTGTCTATGTTTTGAACCATCACTGTGACACTAGTTATAGATTCCGATGCTTCACTTCAGGTTTACTGTATCCCTCTGACATTCTTATTGACGATAAAACATAGAAATTGCATCGGAATTAAATAGAAAAGGCACAATGCCGACTTCAGTACAAGCAGACTGACCCTTCTCACTGACTATGTTTTGAACCATTCCTGTGACACTAGTTTTAGGTTCCGACGCTTCACTTTAGGTTTGCTGTATCCCTTGGACCATCTTATTGACGATGAAACACAGAAAATGCAACGGAATTAAATACAAAAGGCACAATGCCGACTTAAGTACAAGAAGACTGACTCTTCTTACTGTCTATGATTTGAACCACTCCTGTGACACTAGTTATAGATTCCGATGCTTCACTTCAGGTTTACTGTATCCCTCTGACCTTCTTATTGACGAAAAAACACAGAAATTGAATCGGAATTAAAAATAAGAGGCACAATGCCGACTTCAGTACAAGAAGACTGACTCTTCTTACTGACTATGTTTTGAACCATTCCTGTGACACTAGTTTTAGGTTCCGATGCTTCACTTTAGGTTTGCTGTATCCCTTGGACCTTCTTATTGACGATGAAACACAGAAAATGCATCGGAATTAAATACAAAAGGCACAATGCCGACGTAAGTACAAGAAGACTGACTCTTTTTACTGTCTATGTTTTTAACCATTCCTGTGACACTAGTTATAGATTCCGATGCTCCACTTCAGGTTTACTCTATCCCTCTGACCTTCTTTTTGACGATGAAACTTAGAAATTGCATCGGAATTAAATTTAAAAGGCACAATGCCGACTCAAATGCAAGATGAACGGCTCTTCTTACTCTCTATGTTTTGAACCTTTCCTGTGAGACCGGTTTTAGATTCCGATGCTTCACTTCAGGTTTAGTGTATCCCTTGGACCTTCTTATTGACGACGAAGCACAGAAATTGCATCGGAATTAAATACAAAAGGCACAATGCCGACTAAAGTACAAGAAGACTGACTCTTCTTACTGACTATGTTTTAAACCATTCCTGTGACACTAGTTATAAATTCTGATGCTTCACTTTAGGTTTACTGTATCTCTTGGAACTCCTTATTGACGATGAAACACAGAAATTGCATAGGAATTAAATACAAAAGGCACAATGCCGACTCAAATACAAGATGACTGGCTCTTCTTACTGACTATGATTTGAACCATTCCTGTGACACTAGTTATAGATTCCGATGCCTCACATCAGGTTTACTGTATCCCTCTGACCTTCTTATTGACGATGAAACATACAAATTATATCGGAATTAAATACAAAATTCACAATGCGGACTCAAATACAAGATGACTGGCTCTTCTTACTCTCTTTGTTTTGAACCTTTCCTGTGAGACCGGTTTTCGATTCCAATGCTTCACTTCAGGTTTACTGTATCCCTCCGACCTTCTTATTGGCGATAAAACACATAAATTGCATCGGCATTAAATACAAAAGGCACAATGCCGACTTAAGTACAAGGAGACGGACTCTTCTTACTGACTATGTTTTGAACATTTCCTGTGATACCAGGTTTAGAATCCTTTGCTTCACTATATGATTACAGTATCTCTTGGACCTTCCTATTGACAATGAAACACAGAAATTGCATCGGAATTAAATACAAAAGGCACAATGCCGACTTAAGTATAAGAAGACTTACTCTTCTTACTGTCTATGTTTTGAACCATTCCTGTGACACTAGTTATAGATTCCGATGCTTCACTTCAGGTTTACTGTATCCCTCTGACCTTCTTATGGAAATAAAACACAGCAATTGCATCGGAAATAAATTGAAAAGGCACAATGCCGACTTAAGTACAAGAAGACTGACTCTTCTTACTGTCTATGTTTTGAACCATTCCTTTACAACTAGTTATAGATTCCGATGGTTCACTTCAGAGTTACTGTATCCCACTGACCTCCTTATTGTCGATGAAACGTAGAAATTGCATCGGAATTAAATAGAAAAGGCACAATGCCGTCTTAAGTACAAGAAGACTGACTCTTCTTACTGTCTATGATTTGAACAATTCCTGTGACACTAGTTATAGATTCCGATTCTTCACTTCATGTGTGTTGTATCCCTTGGACCTACTTATTGACGATGAAACACAGAAATTGCATCGGAGTTAAATACAAAAGGCACAATGCAGACTTAAGTACAAGTATACTGACACTTCTATCTGTCTATGTTTTGAACGATTCCTGTGACACTAGTTAAAGATTCTGATGCTTCACTTCAGGGTTACTGTATCCCTCTGACCCTCTTATTGACGATGAAACACAGAATTTGCATCGGAATTAAATACAAAAGGCACAATGCCGACTCAAGTACATGAAGACTGAGTCTTCCTACTGTCTATGTTTTGAATCATCACTGTGACACTAGTTACAGATTCCGATGCTTCACTTCAGGTTTACTGTATCCCTCTGACATTCTTATTGACGATAAAACATAGAAATTGCATCGGAATTAAACAGAAAAAGCACAATGCCGACTTCAGTACAAGAAGACTGACTCTTCTCACTGACTATGTTTTGAACCATTCCTGTGACACTAGTTTTAGGTTCCGATGCTTCACTTTAGGTTTGCTGTATCCCTTGGACCTTCTTATTGACGATGAAACACAGAAAATGCATCGGAATTAAATACAAAAGGCACAATGCCGACTTAAGTACAAGAAGACTGACTCTTCTTACTGTCTATGTTTTTAACCACTCCTGTAACACTAGTTATTGATTCCGATGCTCCACTTCAGGTTTACTGTATCCCTCTGACCTTCTTTTTGACGATGAAACTTAGAAATTGCATCGGAATTAAATACAAAAGGCACAATGCCGACTCAAATACAAGATGAACGGCTCTTCTTACTCTCTATGTTTTGAACCTTTCCTGTGAGACCGGTTTTAGATTCCGATGCTTCACTTTAGGTTTACTGTATCCCTCGGACCTTCTTATTGACGACGAAACACAGAAATTGCATCGGAATCAAATACAAATGCACAATGCCGACTTAAGTACGAGAAGACTGGATCTTCCTACTGTCTATGATTTGAACCATTCCTGTGACACTAGTTATTGATTCCGATGCTTGACTTCAGGTTTACTGTATCCCTCTGACCTCCTTATTGACGATGAAACACAGAAATTGCATCGGAATTAAATACAAAAGGCAGAATGCCGACTTAAGTACAAGAAGACTGACTCTTCCTAATGTCTATTTTTTGAACCATTCCTGTGGCACTTGTTATAGATTCCAATGCTTCACTTCAGGTTTACTGTATCCCTCTGACTTTCTTATTGGTGATGAAACAGAGAAATTGCATCGGAATTAAATAGAAAAATCACAATGCCGACATAAGTACAAGAAGACTGGATCTTCCTACTGTCTATGATT
The DNA here is from genome assembly GCF_023864345.2 of Schistocerca serialis cubense. Taxonomy (NCBI): domain Eukaryota; kingdom Metazoa; phylum Arthropoda; class Insecta; order Orthoptera; family Acrididae; genus Schistocerca; species Schistocerca serialis. The sequence goes on from NC_064638.1 coordinate 10,178,379, forward strand.
TGAACAATTCCTGTGACACTAGTTATTGATTCCGATGCCTCACTTCAGGTTTACTGTATCCCTCTGACCTTCTTATTGACGATGAAACACAGAAATTGCATCGGAATTAAATACGAAAAGCACAATGCCGACTCAAGTACATGAAGACTGACTCTTCCTACTGTCAATGTTTTGAACCATTCCTGTTACACTAGTTATACAATCTGATGCTTCACTTCAGGTTTACTGTATCCCTCTGAGCTACTATTTGATGATGACACACAGAAATTTCATCGGAGTTAAATAGAAGGGGCACAATGCCGACTTAAGTACAAGAAGACTGACTCATCTTACTGTCTATGATTTGAACCATTCTTGTGACACTAGTTTTAGATTCCAATGCTTCACTTCACGTGTACTGTATCCCTTGGCCCTTCTTATTGACGATGAAACACAGAAATTGCATCGGGATTAAATACAAAAGGCACAATGCCGACTTAAGTACAAGTAGACTGAACTTCTTAATGTCTATGTTTTGAAAAATTCCTGTGAAACTAGTTATAGATTCTGATGCTTCACTTCAGTTTTACTGTATCCCTCTGACCTTCTTATTGGCGATGAAACACAGAAATTGCATCGGAATTAAATACAAAGGGCACAGTGCCAACTTAAGTACAAGAAGACTGTCTCTTCTTACTGTCTATGTTTTGAACCATTCCTGTAAAAGTAGTTATAGATTCCGATGCTTCACTTCAGGTTTACTGTATCCCTCTGACCTTCTTATGGACAATGAAACACAGCTATTGCATCGGAAATAAATAGAAAAGGCACAATGCCGACTTAAGTACAAGAAGACTGACTCTTCTTACTGTCTATGTTTTGAACCATTCCTGTAAAAGTAGTTATAGATTCCGATGCTTCACTTCAGGTGTACTGCATCCCTTGGACCTTCTTATTGACGATGAAACACAGAAATTAGATCGGAATTAAACAGAAAAGGCGCAATGCCGACTTAAGTACAAGAAAACTGACTCTTCTTACTGTCTAAGTTTTGAGCCATTCCTGTGACACTAGTTTTAGATTCCGATGCCTCACTTCAGGTTTAGTGTATCCCTTGGACCTTCTTATTGACGATGAAACACAGAAATTGCATTGGAATTAAATACAAATGGCACAATGCCGACTTAAGTACAAGAAGACTGACTCTTATTACTGTCTATGATTTGTACCATTCCTGTGACACTAGTTATTGATTCCGATGCTTGACTTCAGGTTTACTGTATCCCTCTGACCTCCTTATTGACGATGAAACACAGAAATTGCATCGGAATTAAACAGAAAAGGCACAATACCGACTTTAGTACAAGAAAACTGACTCTTCTTACTGTCTATGTTTTGAACCATTCCTGTGACACTAGGTTTAGATTCCGATGCCTCACTTTAGGTTTACAGTATCTTTTGGACCTTCTTATTGACGATGAAACACAGAAATTGCATCGGAATTAAATACAAATGGCACAATGCCGACTTAAGTACAAGAAGACTGACTCTTATTACAGTCTATGTTTTGAACCATTCCTGTGACACTAGTTATTGATTCCGATGCTTCACTTCAGAGTTACTGTATACCACTGACCTCCTTATTGACGATGAAATTTAGAAATTGCATCGGAAATAAATAGAAAAGGCACAATGCCGTCTTAAGTACAAGAAGACTGACTTTTCCTACTGTCTATGATTTGAACAATTCCTGTGACACTAGTTATAGATTCCGATTCTTCACTTCATGTGTGTTGTATCCCTTGGACCTACTTATTGACGATGAAACACAGAAATTGCATCGGAGTTAAATACAAAAGGCACAATGCCGACTTAAGTACAAGATGAACGGCTCTTCTTACTCTCTATGTTTAGAACCTTTCCTGTGAGACCGGTTTTAGATTCCGATGCTTCACTTCAGGTTTACTGTATCCCTCGGACCTTCTTATTGACGACGAAACACAGAAATTGCATCGGAATTAAATACAAAAGGCACAATGCCGACTTAAGTACAAGAAGACTGACTCTTCCTACTGTCTATGTTTTGAACCATTCCTGTGACACTAGTTATAGATTCCGATGCCTCACCTCAGGTTTACTGCATTCCTTGGACCTTCTTATTGACGATGAAACACAGAAATTGCATCGGAATTAAATACAAAAGGCAGAATGCCGACTTAAGTACAAGAAGACTGACTCTTCCTACTGTCTATTTTTTGAACCATTCCTGTGGCACTTGTTATAGATTCTAATGCTTCACTTCAGGTTTACTGTATCCCTCTGACTTTCTTATTGACGATGAAACAGAGAAATTGCATCGGAATTGAATAGAAAAATCACAATGCCGACTTAAGTACAAGAAGACTGACTCTTCCTACTGTCTATGATTTGAACCATTCCTGTGACACTAGTTATTGATTCCGATGCCGCACTTCAGGTTTACTGTATCCCTCTGACCTTCTTATTGACGATGAAACACAGAAATTGCATCGTAATTAAATACGAAAGGCACAATGCCGACTCAAGTACATAAAGACTGACTCTTCCTACTATCAATGTTTTGAACCATTCCTGTTACACTAGTTATACATTCTGATGCTTCACTTCAGGTTTACTGTATCCCTCTGACCTACTTCTTGATGATGACACACAGAAATTGCATCGGAGTTAAATAGAAAGGGCACAATGCCGACTTAAGTACAAGAAGACTGACTCATCTTACTGTCTATGATTTGAACCATTCCCGTGACACTAGTTATAGATTCCGATGCTTCACTTCAGGTTTACTGTATCCCTCTGACCTTCTTATTGACAATGAAAAACAGATATTGCATCGGAATTAAATACAAAAGGCACAATGCCGACTCAAGTACAAGAAGACTGACTCTTCCTACTGTCTATGTTTTGAACCATTCCTGTGACACTAGTTATTGATTCCGATGATTCACTTCAGGTTTACTGTATAACTCTGACCTTCTTATTGACGATGAAACACAGAAATTGCATCCGAATTAAATAGAAAAGGCAAAATGCCGACATAAGTACAAGAAGACTGACTCTTCTTACTGTCTATGATTTGAACCACTCCTGTGACACTAGTTACAGATTCCGATTCTTCACTTCAGGTGTGCTGTTTCCCTTGGACCTTCTTATTGACAATGAACACAGAAATTACATCGAAGTTAAATACTAAAGGCACAATGCCGACTTAAGTACAAGTAGACTGACTCTTCTAACTGTCTATGTTTTGAACCATTCCTGTGACACTAGTTAAAGATTCTGATGCTTCACTTCAGGTTTAGTGTATCCCTTGGACCTTCTTATTGACGATGAAACACAGAAATTGCATTGCAATTAAATACAAATGGCACAATGCCGACTTAAGTACAAGAAGACTGACTCTTATTACTGTCTATGATTTGAACCATTCCTGTGACACAAGTTATTGATTCCGATGCTTGACTTCAGGGTTACTGTATCCCTCTGACCTCCTTATTGACGATGAAACACAGAAATTGCATCGGAGTTAAATAGAAAGGGCACAATGCTGACTTAAGTACAAGAAGACTGACTCTTCGTACTGTCTATCTTTTGAACCATTCCTGTGACACTAGTTATAGATTCCGATGCTTCACTCCAGGTTTACTGTATCCCTCTGACCTTCTTATGGACAATGAAACACAGCTATTGCATCGGAAATAAATAGAAAAGGCACAATGCCGACTTAAGTACAAGAAGACTGACTCTTCTTACTGTCTATGTTTTGAACCATTCCTGTAAAACTAGTTATAGACTCCGATGCTTCACTTCAGGTGTACTGCATCCCTTGGACTTTCTTATTGACGATGAAACACAGAAATTAGATCGTAATTAAACAGAAAAGGCGCAATGCCGACTTAAGTACAAGAAAACTGACTCTTCTTACTGTCTAAGTTTTGAGCCATTCCTGTGACACTAGTTTTAGATTCCGATGCCTCACTTCAGGTTTAGTGTATCCCTTGGACCTTCTTATTGACGATGAAACACAGAAATTGCATTGGAATTAAATATAAATGGCACAATGCCGACTTAAGTACAAGAAGACTGACTCTTATTACCGTCTATGATTTGAACCATTCCTGTGACACTAGTTATTGATTCCGATCCTTCACTTCAGGTTTACTGTATCCCTCTGACCTCCTTATTGACGTTGAATTATAGAAATTGCATCGGAATTAAATAGCAAAGGCACAATGCCGACTTAAGTACAAGAAGACTGTCTCTTCCAACTGTCTATGTTTTGAACGATTCCTGTGACACTAGTTATAGATTACGATGCTTCACTTCAGGTTTACTGTATCCCTCTGACCTTCTTATTGACAATGAAAAACAGATATTGCATCGGAATTAAATACAAAAGGCACAATGCCGACTCAAGTACAAGAAGACTGACTCTTCCTACTGTCTATGTTTTGAACCATTCCTGTGACACTAGTTATTGATTCCGATGATTCACTTCAGGTTTACTGTATAACTCTGACCTTCTTATTGACGATGAAACACAGAAATTGCATCCGAATTAAATAGAAAAGGCAAAATGCCGACATAAGTACAAGAAGACTGACTCTTCTTACTGTCTATGATTTGAACCACTCCTGTGACACTAGTTACAGATTCCGATTCTTCACTTCAGGTGTGCTGTTTCCCTTGGACCTTCTTATTGACAATGAACACAGAAATTACATCGAAGTTAAATACTAAAGGCACAATGCCGACTTAAGTACAAGTAGACTGACTCTTCTAACTGTCTATGTTTTGAACCATTCCTGTGACACTAGTTAAAGATTCTGATGCTTCACTTCAGGTTTAGTGTATCCCTTGGACCTTCTTATTGACGATGAAACACAGAAATTGCATTGCAATTAAATACAAATGGCACAATGCCGACTTAAGTACAAGAAGACTGACTCTTATTACTGTCTATGATTTGAACCATTCCTGTGACACAAGTTATTGATTCCGATGCTTGACTTCAGGGTTACTGTATCCCTCTGACCTCCTTATTGACGATGAAACACAGAAATTGCATCAGAATTAAACGGAAAAGGCACAATACCGACTTTAGTACAAGACAACTGACTCTTCTTACTGTCTATGATTTGAACCATTCCTGTGGCACTAGGTTTAGATTCCGATGCCTCACTTCAGGTTTACAGTATCCCTTGGACCTTCTTATTGACGATGAAACACAGAAATTGTATCGGAATTAAATACAAATGGCACAATGCCGACTTAAATACAAGAAGACTGACTCTTATTACTGTCTATGTTTTGAACCATTCCTGTGACACTAGTTATTGATTCCGATGCTTCACTTCAGAGTTACTGTATACCACTGACCTCCTTATTGACGATGAAACGTAGAAATTGCATCGGAATTAAATAGAAAAGGCACAATGCCGTCTTAAGTACAAGAAGACTGACTCTTCCTACTGTCTATGATTTGAACAATTCCTGTGACACTAGTAATAGATTCCGATTCTTCACTTCATGTGTGTTGTATCCCTTGGACCTACTTATTGACGATGAAACACAGAAATTGCATCGGAGTTAAATACAAAAGGCACAATGCCGACTTAAGTACAAGTATACTGACACTTCTATCTGTCTATGTTTTGAACCATTCCTGTGACACTAGTTAAAGATTCTGATGCTTCACTTCAGGGTCACTGTATCCCTCTGACCCTCTTATTGACGATGAGTCACAGAAATTGCATCGGAATTAAATACAAAAGGCACAATGCCGACTCAAGTACATGAAGACTGATTCTTCCTACTGTCTATGTTTTGAATCATCACTGTGACACTAGTTATAGATTCCGATGATTCACTTCAGGTTTACTGTATCCCTCTGACATTCTTATTGACGATAAAACAAAGAAATTGCATCGGAATTAAATAGAAAAGGCGCAATGCCGACTTCAGTACAAGAAGACTGACTCTTCTCACTGACTATGTTTTGAACCATTCCTGTGACACTAGTTTTAGGTTCCGATGCTTTACTTTAGGTTTGCTGTATCCCTTGGACCCTCTTATTGACGATGAAACACAGAAAATGCATCGGAATTAAATACAAAAGGCACAATGCCGACTTAAGTACAAGAAGACTGACTCTTCTTACTGTCTATGTTTTTAACCATTCCTGTAACACTAGTTATAGATTCCGATGCTCCACTTCAGGTTTACTGTATCCCTCTGACCTTCTTTTTGACGATGAAACTTAGAAATTGCATCGGAATTAAATACAAAAGGCACAATGCCGACTCAAATACAAGATGAACGGCTCTTCTTACTCTCTATGCTTTGAACCTTTCCTGTGAGACCGGTTTTAGATTCCGATGCTTCACTTCAGGTTTACTGTATCCCTCGGACCTTCTTATTGACGACGAAACACAGAAATTGCATCGGAATTAAATACAAAAGGCACAACGCCGACTTAAGTACAAGAAGACTGACTCCTCCTACTGTCTATGCTTTGAACCATTCCTGTGACACTAGTTATAGATTCCGATGCCTCACCTCAGGTTTACTGCATTCCTTGGACCTTCTTATTGACAATGAAACACAGATATTGCATCGGAATTAAATACAAAAGGCAGAATGCCGACTTAAGTACAAGGAGACTGACTCTTCCTACTGTCTATCTTTGAACCATTCCTGTGGCACTTGTTATAGATTCCAATGCTTCACTTCAGGTTTACTGTATCCCTCTGACTTTCTTATTGACGATGAAACTTAGAAATTGCACCGGAATTAAATACAAAAGGCACAATGCCGACTCAAATACAAGATGAACGGCTCTTCTTACTCTCTATGTTTTGAACCTTTCCTGTGAGACCGGTTTTAGATTTCGATGCTTCACTTCAGGTTTACTGTATCCCTCGGACCTTCTTATTGACGACGAAACACAGAAATTGCATCGGAATTAAATACAAAAGGCACAATGCCGACTTAAGTACAAGAAGACTGACTCTTCCTACTGTCTATGTTTAGAACCATTCCTGTGACACTAGTTATAGATTCCGATGCCTCACCTCAGGTTTACTGTATTCCTTGGACCTTCTTATTGACGATGAATCACAGAAATTGCATCGGAATTAAATACAAAAGGCAGAATGCCGACTTAAGTACAAGAAGACTGACTCTTCCTACTTTCTATTTTTTGAACCGTTCCTGTGGCACTTGTTATAGATTCCAATGCTTCACTTCAGGTTTACTGTATCCCTCTGACTTTCTTATTGACGATGAAACAGAGAAATTGCATCGGAATTAAATAGAAAAATCACAATGCCGACTTAAGTACAAGAAGACTGACTCTTCCTACTGTCTATGATTTGAACCATTCCTGTGACACTAGTTATTGATTCCGATGCCTCACTTCAGGTTTACTGTATCCCTCTGACCTTCTTATTGACGATGAAACACAGAAATTGCATCGGAATTAAATACGAAAGGCACAATGCCGACTCAAGTACATGAAGACTGACTCTTCCTACTGTCAATGTTTTGAACCATTCCTGTTACACTAGTTATACATTCTGATGCTTCACTTCAGGTTTACTGTATCCCTCTGACCTACTTCTTGATGATGACACACAGAAATTGCATCGGAGTTAAATAGAAAGGGCACAATGCCGACTTAAGTACAAGAAGACTGACACATCTTACTGTCTATGATTTGAACCATTCCCGTGACACTAGTTATAGTTTCCGATGCTTCACTTCACGTGTACTGTATCCCTTGGACCTTCTTATTGACGATGAAACACAGAAATTGCATCGGGATTAAATACAAAAGGCACAATGCCGACATAAGTACAAGTAGACTGAACTTCTTACTGTCTATGTTTTGAAAAATTCCTGTGACACTAGTTATAGATTCTGATGCTTCACTTCAGATTTACTGTATCCCTCTGACCTTCTTATTGGCGATGAAACACAGAAATTGCATCGGAATTAAATACAAAAGGCACAGTGCCGACTTAAGTACAAGAAGACTGTCTCTTCCTACTGTCTATGTTTTGAACCATTCCTGTGACACTAGTTATCGATTCCGAAGCTTCACTTCAGGTTTACTGTATCTCTTGGAACTCCTTATTGACGATGAAACACAGAAATTGCATCGGAATTAAATACGAAAGGCACAATGCCGACTCAAGTACATGAAGACTGACTCTTCCTACTGTCAATGTTTTGAACCATTCCTGTTACACTAGTTATACATTCTGATGCTTCACTTCAGTTTTACTGTATCCCTCTGTCCTTCTTATTGGCGATGAAACACAGAAATTGCATCGGAATTAAATACAAAAGGCACAGTGCCGACTTAAGTACAAGAAGACTGACTCTTCTTACTGACTATGTTTTGAACCATTCCTGTGACACTAGTTATAAATCACGATGCTTCACTTTAGGTTTACTGTATCTCTTGGAACTCCTTATTGACGATGAAACACAGAAATTGCATAGGAATTAAATACAAAAGGCACAATGCCGACTCAAATACAAGATGACTGGCTCTTCTTACTGACTATGATTTGAACCATTCCTGTGACACGAGTTATAGATTCCGATGCCTCACATCAGGTTTACTGTATCCCTCTGACCTTCTTATTGACGATGAAACATACAAATTATATCGGAATTAAATAGAAAAGGCACAATGCCGACTTCAGTACAAGGAGACTGACTCTTCCTACTGTCTATGATTTAAACCATTCCTGTGACACTAGTTATAAATTCCGATGGTTCATTTCAGGTGTACCGTGTCCCTTGGACCTTCTTATTGACGATGAACCACAGAAATTGCATCGGAACTAAATACAAAAAGCACAATGCCGACTTAAGTACAAGAAGACTGACTCTTCCTACTGTCTACGTTTTGAACCATCCCTGTGACACTAGTTATAGATTCCGATTTTTCACTTCAGGTTTACTGTATCCCTCTGACCCTCTCACTGACGATAAAACACAGAAATTGCATCGGAATTATATATAAAAGCACAATGCCGACTTAAGTACAAGATGACTGACTCTTCTTACTGATTATGCTTTGAACCATTCCTGTGACACTAGTTATAGATTCCGATGCTTCACTTCAGGTTTACTGTATCCCTCTGACCATCTTATTGACGATGAAACACAGAAATCGCATCGGAATTAAATACAAATTTCACAATGCTGACTCAAATACAAGATGACTGGCTCTTCTTACTCTCTTTGTTTTGAACCTTTCCTGTGAGTCCGGTTTTCGATTCCAATGCTTCACTTCAGGTTTACTGTATCCCTCCGACCTTCTTATTGACGATGAAACACATAAATTGCATCGGCATTAAATGCAAAAAGGCACAATGCCGACTTAAGTACAAGGAGACGGACTCTTCTTACTGACTATGTTTTGAACATTTCCTGTGTTACCAAGTTTAGAATCCGTTGCTTCACTATATGATTACAGTATCTCTTGGACCTTCTTATTGACAATGAAACACAGAAATTGCATCGGAATTAAATACAAAAGCCACAATGCCGACTTAAGTATAAGAAGACTTACTCTTCTTACTGTCTATGTTTTGAACCATTCCTGTGACACTAGTTATAGATTCCGATGCTTCACTTCAGGTTTACTGTATCCCTCTGACCTTCTTATGGAAATAAAACACAGCAATTGTATCGGAAATAAATTGAAAAGGCACAATGCCGACTTAAGTACAAGAAGACTGACTCTTATTACTGTCTATGTTTTGAACCATTCCTGTGACACTAGTTATTGATTCCGATGCTTCACTTCAGAGTTACTGTATCCCACTGACCTCCTTATTGACGATGAAACGTAGAAATTGCATCGGAATTAAATAGAAAAGGCACAATGCCGTGTTAAGTACAAGAAGACTGACTCTTCCTACTGTCTATGATTTCAACAATTCCTGTGACACTAGTTATAGATTCCGATTCTTCACTTCATGTGTGTTGTATCCCTTGGACCTACTTATTGACGATGTAACACAGAAATTGCATCGGAGTTAAATACAAAAGGCACAATGCCGACTTAAGTACAAGTATACTGACACTTCTATCTGTCTATGTTTTGAACCATTCCTGTTACACTAGTTATACATTCTGATGCTTCACATCAAGTTTACTGTATCCCTCTGACCTACTTCTTGATGATGACACACAGAAATTGCATCGGAGTTAAATAGAAAAGGCACAATGCCGACTTAAGTACAAGAAGACTGACTCATCTTACTGTCTATGATGTGTACCATTCCCGTGACACTAGTTATAGATTCCGATGCTTCACTTCACGTGTACTGTATCCCTTGGACCTTCTTATTGACGATGAAACACAGAAATTGCATCGGGATTAAATACAAAAGGCACAGTGCCGACTTAAGTACAAGAAGACTGTCTCTTCCTACTGTCTATGTTTTGAACCATTCCTGTGACACTAGTTATAGATTCCGATGTCTTACTTTAGGTTTACTGTATCCCTGGGACCTTCTTATTGGCGATAAAAGACAGAAATTGCATCGGAATTAAATACAAAAGTCACAATGCCGACTTAAGTACAAGATGACTGACTCTTATTACTGTCTATGTTTTGAACCATTCCTGTGACACTAGTTATTGATTCCGATGCTTCACTTCAGGTTTACTGTATCCCTCTGGCCTCCTTATTGACGATGAGACACAGAAATTGCATCGGAATTAAATACAAAAGGCACAATGCCGACTGAAGTACATGAAGACTGAGTCTTCCTACTGTCTATGTTTGAACCATCCCTGTGACACTAGTTATAGATTCCGATGCTTCACTTCAGGTTCACTGTATCCATCTGACCTTCTTATTGACGATAAAACACAGAAATTGCATCGGAATTAAATAAGAAAGGCACAATGCCGACTCAAGTACATGAAGAGTGACTCTTCCTACTGTCAATGTTTTGAACCATTCCTGTTACACTAGTTATACATTCTGATGTTTCACTTCAGGTTTACTGTATCCCTCTGACCTACTTCTTGATGATGACACACAGAAATTGCATCGGAGGTAAATAGAAAGGGCACAATGCCGACTTCAGTACAAGAAGACTGACTCATCTTACTGTCTATGATTTGAACCATTCCCGTGACACTAGTTATAGATTCCGATGCTTCACTTAAGGTGTACTGTATCCCTTGGACCTTCTTATTGACGATGAAACACAGAAATTGCATCGGGATTAAATACTAAAGGCACAATGCCGACTTAAGTACAAGAAGACTGACTCTTCTTACTGTCTATGTTTTTACCCATTCCGTTGACACTAGTTATAGATTCCGATGTTCCACTTCAGGTTTACTGTATGCCTCTGTCCTTCTTTTTGACGATGAAACTTAGAAATTGCATCGGAATTAAATACAAAAGGCACAATGCTGACTCAAATACAAGATGAACGGCTCTTCTTACTCTCTATGTTTTGAACCTTTCCTGTGAGACCGGTTTTAGATTCCGATGCTTCACTTCAGGTTTACTGTATCCCTTGGACCTTATTATTGACGATGAAACACAGATATTGCATCGGGATTAAATTCAAAAGGCACAATGCCGAGTTAAGTATAAGTAGACTGACTCTTCTTACTGTCTAAGTTTTGAACAATTCCTGTGACACTAGTTATAGTATCTGATGCTTCACTTCAGTTTTACTGTATTCCTCTGACCTTCTTATTGACGATGAATCACAGACATTGCATCGGAATTAAATACAAAGCCACAATGCCGACTTAAGTACAAGAAGACTGTCTCTTCTTACTGTCTATGTTTTGAACCATTCCTGTGACACTAGTAATAGATTCAGATGTCACACTTCTGGTTTACTGTATCCCTTGGACCTTCTTATTGGCGATGAAAGACAGAAATTGCATCGGAATTAAATACAAAAGGCACAATGCCGACTTAAGTACAAGAAGACTGACTCTTATTACTGTCTATGCTTTGAACCATTCCTGTGACACTAGTTACTGATTCCGATGCTTCACTTCAGGTTTACTGTATCCCTCTGACCTCCTTATTGGCGATGAGACACAGAAATTACATCGGAATTAAATACAAAAGGCACAATGCCGACTCAAGTACATGAAGACTGTCTCTTCTAACTGTCTTTGTTTTGAACCATTCCTGTGACACTTGTTATAGATTCCGATGCTTCACTTCAGGATTACTGTATCCCTCTGACTCTCATACTGACAATGAAACTGAGAAATTGCATCGGAATTAAATAGAAAAGGCACAATGCCGACTTAAGTACAAGAATACTGACACTTCCTACTGTCTTTGTTTTGAACCATTCCTGTGACACTAGTTATAGGTTCCGATGCCTCACTTCAGGTTTACTGTATCCCTTGGACCTTCTTATTGACGATCAAACACAGAAATTGCATCGGAATTAAATACTAAAGGCACAATGCCGACTTAAGCACAAGAAGACAGACTCTTCCTACTGTCTATTTTTTGAACCATTCCTGTGACACTTGTTATAGATTCCGATGCTTCACTTCAGGATTACTGTATCCCTCTGACTCTCTTATTGACGATGAAACAGAGAAATTGCTTCGGAATTAAATAGAAAAGGCACAATGCCGACTTAAGTACAAGAAGTCTGACTCTTCCTACTGTCTATGTTTTCAACCATCCCTGTGACACTAGTTATAGTTTCCGATGCCTCACTGCAGGTTTACTGTATCCCTCTGACCTTCTTATTGGCGATGAAACACAGACATTGCATCGGAATTAAATACAAAACTCACAATGCCGACTCAAGTACATGAAGACTGACTCGTCCTACTGTCAATGTTTTGAACCATTCCTGTTACACTAGTTATACATTCTGTTGCTTCACTTCAGGTTTACTGTATCCCTCATACCTACTTCTTGATGATGAAACACAGAAATTGCGTCGGAATTAAATACAAAGGGCACAATGCCGACTTAAGTACAAGACGACTGACTCATCTTACTGTCTATGATTTGAACCATTCCCGTGACTAGTTATAGATTCCGATGCTCCACTTCAGGTGTACTGTATCCCTTGGACCTTCTTATTGACGATGAAACACAGAAATAACATCAGGATTAAATACAAAAGGCACAATGCCGACTTAAGTACAAGTAGACTGACTCTTCTTACTGTCTATGTTTTGATCCATTCCTGTGACACTAGTTATAGATTCTGATGCTTCACTTCAGGTTTACTGTATCCCTCTGACCTTCTTATTGACGATGAGACACAGAAATTGCATCGGAATTAAATACAAAAGGCACAATGCCGACTTAAGTACAAGAAGACTGTCTCTTCCTACTGTCTATGTTTTGAACCATTCCCGTAACAGTAGTTATTGATTCCGATGCCACACTTCAGGATTACTGTATCCCTCTGACCTTCTTATTGACGATGAAAAACAGCAATTGCATCGGAATTAAATACAAAAGGCACAATGCCGACTCAAGTACAAGAAGACTGACTCTTCCTACTGTCTATGTTTTGAACCAATCCTGTGACACTAGTTATAGATTCCGATGATTCACTTCAGGTTTAATGTATCCCTCTGACGTTCTTATTGACGATGAAACACAGAAATTGCATCGGATTTAAATAGAAAAGGCACAATGCCGACAAAAGTACAAGAAGACTGACTCTTCTCACTGTCTATGATTTGAACCAATCCTGTGACACTAGTTATAGATTCCGAATCTTCACTTCAGGTGTGCTGTATCCCTTGGACCTTCTTATTGACGATGAAACACAGAAATTGCAACGGAAATTAATAGAAAAGGCACAATGCTGACTTATGTACAAGAAGACTGACTCTTCTTACTGTCTATGTTTTGAACCATTCCTGTGACAGTATTAATAGATTCCGATGCCTCACTTCAGGTTTACTGTATCCCTTGGAGCTTCTTATTGACGATGAAACACAGAAGTATCATCGGAATTAAATACAAAAGGCACAATGCCGACTTAAGTACAAGAAGACTGACTCTTCCTACTGTCTTTGTTTTGAACCATTCCTGTGAACCTAGTTATAGGTTCCGAAGCCTCACTTCAGGTTTACTGTATCCCTCGGACCTTCTTATTGACGACCAAACACAGAAATTGCATCGGAATTAAATACTAAAGGCACAATGCCGACTTAGGTACAAGAAGACAGACTCTTCCTACTGTCTATTTTTTGAACCATTCCTGTGACACTTGTTATAGATTCTGATGCTTCACTTCAGGTTTACTGTATCCCTCTGACTTTCTTATTGACGATGAAACAGAGAAATTGTATCGGAATTAAAAAGAAAAGGCACAATGCCGACTTAAGTACAAGAAGACTGACTCTTCCTACTGTCTATGTTATGAACCATTCCTGTGACACTAGTTAAAGATTCCGATGCCCCACTTCAGGTTTACTGTATCCCTTGGACCTTCTTATTGACGATGAAACACAGAAATTGCATCGGAATTAAATACAAAATGCACAATGCTGACATAAGTACAAGAAGACTGACTCTTCCTACTGTCTATTTTTTGAACCATTCCTGTGACACTTGTTATAGATTCCGATGCTTCACTTCAGGATTACTGTATCCCTCTGACTCTCTTATTGACGATTTAACATAGAAATTGCATCGGAATTAAATAGAAAAGGCACAATGCCGACTTAAGTACGAGAAGACTGACTCTTCCTACTGTCTATGTTTTCAACCATTCCTGTGACACTAGTTATAGTTTCCGATGCTTCACTGCAGGTTTACTGTATCCCTCTGACCTTCTTATTGGCGATGAAACACAGTAATTGCATCGGAATTAAATACAAAACTCACAATGCCGGCTCAAGTACATGAAGACTGACTCTTCCTACTGTCAATGTTTTGAACCATTCCTGTTACACTAGTTATACATTCTGATGCTTCACTTCAGGGTTACTGTATCCCTCTGACCTACTTCTTGATGATGAAACACAGAAATTGCATCGGATTTAAATAGAAAAGGCACAATTCAGACAAATGTACAAGAAGACTGACTCTTCTCACTGTCTATGATTTGAACCAATCCTGTGACAATAGTTATAGATTCCGAATCTTCACTTCAGGTGTGCTGTATCCCTTGGACCTTCTTATTGACGATGAAACACAGAAATTGCAACGGAAATTAATAGAAAAGGCACAATGCTGACATATGTACAAGAAGACTGACTCTTCTTGCTGTCTATGTTTTGAACCATTCCTGTGACAGTAGTAATAGATTCCGATGGCTCACTTCAGGTTTACTGTATCCCTTGGACCTTCTTATTGACGATGAAACACAGAAGTAGCATCGGAATTGAATACAACAGGGCACAATGCCTACTTAAGTACAAGAAGACCGACTCTTCCTACTCTCTATGTTTGAGCCATTCCTGTGACACTAGTTATAGATTCCGATGCTTCACTTCTGGTTTACTGTATCCCTCTGACCTTCTTATTGACGATGAAACATATAAATTGCATCGGAAATAAATAGAAAAGGCACAATGCCGAATTAAGTGCAAGAAGACTGACTCTTCCTACTGTCTATGATTTGAACAATTCCTGTGACACTAGTTATAGATTCCGATGCTTCACTTCAGGTTTACTGTATCCTTCTGACCTTCTTACTGACGATGAAAAACAGAAATTGCATCCGAAGTAAATACAAAAGGTACAATGCCGACTCAAGTACAAGAAGACTGACTCTTCCTACTGTCTATGTTTAGAACCATTCCTGTGACACTAATTATAGATTCCGATGATTCACTTCATGATTACTGTATCCCTCTAACCTTCTTATTGACGATGAAACACAGAAATTGCATCGGAGTTAAATAGAAAAGCACAATGCCGACATAAGTACAAGAAGACTGACTCATCTTACCGTCTATGATTTGAACCATTCCTGTGACACTAGTTATAGATTTCGATTCTTCACCTTTTGTGTGCTGTATCCCTTGGACCTTTTTATTGACGATGAAACACAAAAATTACATCGGAATTAAATATTAAAGGCACAATGCCGACTTAAGTACAAGAAGACTGACTCTTGTTACTGTCAATGTTATTCACCATTCCTGTGACACTAGTTATAGATTCCGATGCTTCACTTCAGGTTTACTGTTTCCCTCGGACCTTCTTATTGAAGACGAAACACAGATATTGCATCGGAAATAAATAGAAAAGGTACATTGCCGACTTAAGTACTAGAAGACTGACTCTTCCTACTGTCTTTGTTTTGAACCATTCCTGTGACACTTGTTATAGATTCCGATGCTTCACTTCAGGATTACTGTATCCCTCTGACTCTCATATTGATAATGAAACAGAGAAATTGCATCGGAATTAAATAGAAAAGGCACAATGCCGACTTAAGTACAAGAATACTGACTCTTCCTACTGTCTTTGTTTTGAACCATTCCTGTGACACTAGTTATAGGTTCCGATGCCTCACTTCAGGTTTACTGTATCCCTTGGACCTTCTTATTGACGATCAAACACAGAAATTGCAACGGAATTAAATACTAAAGGCACAATGCCGACTTAAGTACAAGAAGACAGACTCTTCCTACTGTCTATTTTTTGAACCATTCCTGTGACACTTGTTATAGATTCCGATGCTTCACTTCAGGATTACTGTATCCCTCTGACCTTCTTATTGGCGATGAAACACAGTAATTGCATCGGAATTAAATACAAAACTCACAATGCCGGCTCAAGTACATGAAGACTGACTCTTCCTACTGTCAATGTTTTGAACCATTCCTGTTACACTAGTTATACATTCTGATGCTTCACTTCAGGTTTACTGTATCCCTCTGACCTACGTCTTGATGATGAAACACAGAAATTGCATCGGAATTAAATAGAAAGGGCACAATACCGACTTTAGTACAAGAAAACTGACTCTTCTTACTGTCTATGTTTTGAACCATTCCTGTGACACTAGTTATAGATTCCAATGCTTCACTTCACGTGTACTGTATCCCTTGGACCTTCTTATTGACGATGAAACACAGAAATTGCATCGGGATTAAATACAAAAGGCACAGTGCCGACTTAAGTACAAGAAGACTGTCTCTTCCTACTGTCTATGTTTTGAACCATTCCTGTGACACTAGTTATAGATTCCGATGTCACACTTTAGGTTTACTGTATCCCTGGGACCTTCTTATTGGCGATAAAAGACAGAAATTGCATCGGAATTAAATACAAAAGTCACAATGCCGACTTAAGTACAAGATGACTGACTCTTATTACTGTCTATGTTTTGAACCATTCCTGTGACACTAGTTATTGATTCCGATGCTTCACTTCAGGTTTACTGTATCCCTCTGACCTCCTTATTGACGATGAGACACAGAAATTGCATCGGAATTAAATACAAGAGGCACAATGCCGACTCAAGTACATGAAGACTGAGTCTTCCTACTGTCTATGTTTGAACCATCCCTGTGACACTAGTTATAGATTCCAATGCTTCACTTCAGGTTTACTGTATCCATCTGACCTTCTTATTGACGATAAAACACAGAAATTGCTTCGGAATTAAATACGAAAGGCACAATCCCGACTCAAGTACATGAAGAGTGACTCTTCCTACTGTCAATGTTTTGAACCATTCCTGTTACACTAGTTATACATTCTGATGTTTCACTTCAGGTTTACTGTATCCCTCTGACCTACTTCTTGATGATGACACACAGAAATTGCATCGGAGGTAAATAGAAAGGGCACAATGCCGACTTCAGTACAAGAAGACTGACTCATCTTACTGTCTATGATTTGAACCATTCCCGTGACACTAGTTATAGATTCCGATGCTTCACTTAAGGTGTACTGTATCCCTTGGACCTTCTTATTGACGATGAAACACAGAAATTGCATCGGGATTAAATACTAAAGGCACAATGCCGACTTAAGTACAAGAAGACTGACTCTTCTTACTGTCTATGTTTTTAACCATTCCGTTGACACTAGTTATAGATTCCGATGTTCCACTTCAGGTTTACTGTATGCCTCTGTCCTTCTTTTTGACGATGAAACTTAGAAATTGCATCGGAATTAAATACAAAAGGCACAATGCTGACTCAAATACAAGATGAACGGCTCTTCTTACTCTTTATGTTTTGAACCTTTCCTGTGAGACCGGTTTTAGATTCCGATGCTTCACTTCAGGTTTACTGTATCCCTTGGACCTTTTTATTGACGATGAAACACAGATATTGCATCGGGATTAAATTCAAAAGGCACAATGCCGAGTTAAGTATGAGTAGACTGACTCTTCTTACTGTCTATGTTTTGAACAATTCCTGTGACACTAGTTATAGATTCTGATGCTTCACTTCAGTTTTACTGTATTCCTCTGACCTTCTTATTGACGATAAAACACAGACATTGCATCGGAATTAAATACAAAGACACAATGCCGACTTAAGTACAAGAAGACTGTCTCTTCCTACTGTCTATGTTTTGAACCATTCCTGTGACACTAGTAATAGATTCCGATGTCACACTTCAGGTTTACTGTATCCCTTGGACCTTCTTATTGGCGATGAAAGACAGAAATTGCATCGGAATTAAATACAAAAGGCACAATGCCGACTTAAGTACAAGAAGACTGACTCTTATTAATGTCTATGCTTTGAACCTTTCCTGTGACACTAGTTATTGATTCCGATGCTTCACTTCAGGTTTACTGTTACCCTCTGACCTCCTTATTGGCGATGAGACACAGAAATTACATCGGAATTAAATACAAAAGGCACAATGCCGACTCAAGTACATGAAGACTGTCTCTTCCTACTGTCTTTGTTTTGAACCATTCCTGTGACACTTGTTATAGATTCCGATGCTTCACTTCAGGATTACTGTATCCCTCTGTCTCTCATATTGACAATGAAACAGAGAAATTGCATCGGAATTAAATAGAAAAGGCACAATGCCGACTTAAGTACAAGAATACTGACTCTTCCTACTGTCTTTGTTTTGAACCATTCCTGTGACACTAGTTATAGGTTCCGATGCCTCACTTCAGGTTTACTGTATCCCTTGGACCTTCTTATTGACGATCAAACACAGAAATTGCATCGGAATTAAATACTAAAGGCACAATGCCGACTTAAGTACAAGAAGACAGACTCTTCCTACTGTCTATTTTTTGAACCATTCCTGTGACACTTGTTATAGATTCCGATGCTTCACTTCAGGATTACTGTATCCCTCTGACTCTCTTATTGATGATGAAACAGAGAAATTGCTTCGGAATTAAATAGAAAAGGCACAATGCCGACTTAAGTACAAGAAGTCTGACTCTTCCTACTGTCTATGTTTTCAACCATCCCTGTGACACTAGTTATAGTTTCCGATGCCTCATTGCAGGTTTACTGTATCCCTCTGACCTTCTTATTGGCGATGAAACACAGACATTGCATCGGAATTAAATACAAAACTCACAATGCCGACTCAAGTACATGAAGACTGACTCGTCCTACTGTCAATGTTTTGAACCATTCGTGTTACACTTGTTATACATTCTGATGCTTCACTTCAGGTTTACTGTATCCCTCATACCTACTTCTTGATGATGAAACACAGAAATTGCGTCGGAATTAAATACAAAGGGCACAATGCCGACTTAAGTACAAGAAGACTGACTCATCTTACTGTCTATGATTTGAACCATTCCCGTGACTCTAGTTATAGATTCCGATGCTCCACTTCAGGTGTACTGTATCCCTTGGACCTTCTTATTGACGATGAAACACAGAAATTGCATCGGGATTAAATACAAAAGGCACAATGCCGACTTAAGTACAAGTAGACTGACTCTTCTTACTGTCTATGTTTTGATCCATTCCTGTGACACTAGTTATAGATTCTGATGCTTCACTTCAGGTTAACTGTATCCCTCTGACCTTCTTATTGAGGATGAGACACAGAAATTGCATCGGAATTAAATACAAAAGGCACAATGCCGACTTAAGTACAAGAAGACTGTCTCTTCCTACTGTCTATGTTTTGAACCATTCCTGTAACACTAGTTATTGATTCCGATGCCACACTTCAGGTTTACTGTATCCCTCTGACCTTCTTATTGACGATGAAAAACAGCAATTGCATCGGAATTAAATACAAAAGGCACAATGCCGACTCAAGTACAAGAAGACTGACTCTTCCTACTGTCTATGCTTTGAACCAATCCTGTGACACTAGTTATAGATTCCGATGATTCACTTCAGGTTTACTGTATCCCTCTGACGTTCTTATTGACGATGAAACACAGAAATTGCATCGGATTTAAATAGAAAAGGCACAATGCCGACAAAATTACAAGAAGACTGACTCTTCTCACTGTCTATGATTTGAACCAATCCTGTGACACTAGTTATAGATTCCGAATCTTCCCTTCAGGTGTGCTGTATCCCTTGGACCTTCTTATTGACGATGAAACATAGAAATTGCAACGGAAATTAATAGAAAAGGCACAATGCTTACTTATGTACAAGAAGACTGACTCTTCTCACTGTCTATGTTTTGAACCATTCCTGTGACACTAGTTATAGATCCGATGTTTCACTTCAGGTTTACTGTATCCCTTGGCTTTCATATTGACGATCAAACACAAAAATTGCATCGGAATTAAATACAAAAGGCACAATGCCGACTCAAGTACATAAAGACTGAGTCTTCCTACTGTCTATGTTTTGAACCATCCCTGTGACACTAGTTAGAGATTCCGATGTTTAACTTCAGGTTTACTGTATCCATCTGACCTTATTGACGATAAAACAAAGAAATTGCATCGGAATTAAATAGAAAAGGCACAATGCCGACTTCAGTACAAGAAGACTGACTCTTCTTTTGACTATGTTTTGAACCATTCCTGTGACACTAGTTTTAGGTTCCGATGCTTCACTTTAGGTTTGCTGTATCCCTTGGACCTTCGTATTGACGACGAAATACAGAAAATGCATCGGAATTAAATACAAAAGGCACAATGCCGACTTAAGTACAAGAAGACTGACTCTTTTTACTGTCTATGTTTTTAACCATTCCTGTGACACTAGTTATAGATTCCGATGTTCCACTTCGGGTTTACTGTATCCCTCTGACCTTCTTTTTGACGATGAAACTTAGAAATTGCATCGGAATTAAATACAAAAGGCACAATGCCGACTCAAATACAAGATGAACGGCTCTTCGTACTCTCTACGTTTTGAACCTTTCCTGTGGACCGGTTTTAGATTCCGATGCTTCACTTCAGGTTTACTGTATCCCTTGGAACTTTTTATTGACGACGAAACACAGAAATTGCATCGGAATTAAATACATAAGGCACAATGCCGACTTAAGTACAAGAAGACTGACTCTTCCTACTGTCTTTGTTTTGAACCATTCCTGTGAACCTAGTTATAGGTTCCGAAGCCTCACTTCAGGTTTACTGTATCCCTTGGACCTTCTTATTGACGATCAAACACAGAAATTGCATCGGAATTAAATACTAAAGGCACAATGCCGACTTAGGTACAAGAAGACAGACTCTTCCAACTGTCTATTTTTTGAACCAATCCTGTGACACTTGTTATAGATTCTGATGCTTCACTTCAGGTTTACTGCATCCCTCTGACTTTCTTATTGACGATGAAACAGAGAAATTGTATCGGAATTAAAAAGAAAAGGCACAATGCCGACTTAAGTACAAGAAGACTGACTCTTCCTACTGTCTATGTTTTGAACCATTCCTGTGACACTAGTTATTGATTCCGATGCTTCACTTGAGGTTAACTGTATCCCTCTGACCTTCTTCTTGATGATGAAACCCAGAAATTACATCGGGATTAAATAGAAAAGCACAATGCCGACATAAGTACAAGAAGACTGACTCTTCTTACTGTCTTTGATTTGAACCATTCCTGTGGCACTAGTTATAGATTTCGATTCTTCACATCAGGTGTGCTGTATCCTTTGGACCTTCTTATTGACGATGAAACCCAAAAATTGCATCGGAATTAAATACAAAAGGCACAATGCCGACTTAAGTACAAGAAGACTGACTCTTCTTACTGTCAATGTTATTAACCATTCCTGTGACACTGGTTATAGATTCCGATGCTTCACTTCAGGTTTACTGTATCCCACTGACCTTCTTATTGACGATGAATTTTAGAAATTGCATCGGAATTAAATACAAATGGCACAATTCCGACTAATGTACAAGAAGACTGACTCTTATTACTGTCTATGTTTTGAACCATTCCTGTGACACTAGTTATTGGTTCCGATGCTTCACTTCAGGTTTACTGTATCCCTCTGACCTTCTTATTGACGATGAAACACAGAAATTGCATCGGAATTAAATACAAAGGCACAATGCCGACTTAAGTACAAGAAGACTGACTCATCCTACTGTCTATGTTTTGAACCAATCCTGTGACACTAGTTATAGATTCCGATGATTCACTTCAGGTTTACTGTATCCCTCTGACCTTCTTATTGACGATGAAACACAGAAATTGCATCGGATTTAAATAGAAAAGGCACAATGCCGACAAAAGTACAAAAAGACTGACTCTTCTCACTGTCTATGATTTGAACCACTCCTGTGACACTAGTTATAGATTCCGAATCTTCACATCAGGTGTGCTGTATCCCTTGGACCTTCTTATCGACGATGAAACACAGAAATTGCATCGGAATTAAATACAAAAGGCACAATGCCGATTTAAGTACAAGTAGACTGACTCTTCTTACTGTCTATGATATGAACCATTCCTGTGACACTCGTTATAGATTCTGATGCCTCACTTCAGGTGTACTGTATCCCTCTGACCCTCTTATTGACGATGAAACACAGAAATTGCATCGGAATTAAATAGAAAAGGCACAAAGCCGACTTAAGTACAAGAGGAATGACACCTCCTACTGTCTATTTTTTGATACATTAATGTGACACTTGTTATAGATTCCGATGCTTCACTTCAGGTTTACTGCTTCCCTCTGACCTTCTTATTGACGATAAAACACAGAA
Source organism: Schistocerca serialis cubense (assembly GCF_023864345.2). Classification (NCBI taxonomy): domain Eukaryota; kingdom Metazoa; phylum Arthropoda; class Insecta; order Orthoptera; family Acrididae; genus Schistocerca; species Schistocerca serialis. The sequence goes on from NC_064638.1 coordinate 10,201,499, forward strand.
ATTGCAAAGGAAATTAATAGAAAATGCACAATGCTTACTTATGTACAAGAAGACTGCTTCTTCTTACTGTCTATGTTTTGAACCATTCCTGTGACAGTAGTAATAGATTCCGATGCCTCACTTCAGGTTTACTGTATCCCTTGGACCTTCTTATTGACGATGAAACACAGAAGTAGCATCGGAATTAATTACAAAAGGCACAATGCCGACTTAAGTACAAGAAGACCGACTCTTCCTACTGTCTATGTTTTGAACCATTCCTGTGACACTAGTTATAGATTCCGATGCTTCACATCTGGATTACTGTATCCCTCTGACCTTCTTATTGACGATGAATCATATAAATTGCATCGGAATTAAATAGAAAAGGCACAATGCCGAATTAAGTGCAAGAGGACTGACTCTTCCTACTGTCTATGATTTGAACAATTCCTGTGACACTAGTTATAGATTCCGATGCTTCACTTCAGGTTTACTGTATCCCTCTGACCTTCTTATTGACGATGAAAAACAGAAATTGCATCGGAAGTAAATACAAAAGGCACAATGCCGTCTCAAGTACAAGAAGACTGACTCCTCCTACTGTCTATGTTTAGAACCATTCCTGTGACACTAATTATATATTCCGATGATTCACTTCATGATTACTGTATCCCTCTAACCTTCTTATTGACGACGAAACACAGAAATTGCATCGGATTTAAATAGAAAAGGCACAATGCCGACAAAAGTACAAAAAGACTGACTCTTCTCACTGTCTATGATTTGAACCACTCCTGTGACACTAGTTATAGATTCCGATTCTTCACATCAGGTGTGCTGTATCCCTTGGACCTTCTTATACGGATAAACACAAAAATTGCATCGGAATTAAATACAAAAGGCACAATGCCGACTTAAGTACAAGAATACTGACTCTTCTTACTGTCAATGTTATTAACCATTCCTGTGACACTAGTTATAGATTCCGATGCTTCACTTCAGGTTTACTGTATCCCACTGACCTTCTTATTGACGATGAAACTTAGAAACTGCATCGGAATTAAATACAAAAGGCACAATGCCGACTTAAGTACAAGAAGACTGACTCTTCTTACTGTCAATGTTATTAACCATTCCTGTGACACTAGTTATAGATTCCGATGCTTCACTTCAGGTTTACTGTATCCCTCTGACCTTCTTATTGACGATAAAACACAGAAATTGAATCGGAATTAAATAGAAAAGGCACAATGCTGACTTAAGTACAAGAAGACTGGCTCTTCTTACTCTCTATGTTTTGAACCTTTCCTGTGAGACCGGTTTTAGATTCCGATGCTTCACTTCAGCTTTACTGTATCGCTCGGACCTTCTTATTGACGACGAAACACAGATATTGCATCGGAATTAAATAGAAAAGGCACATTGCCGACTTAAGTACAAGAAGACTGACTCTTCTTACTTACTATGCTTTGAACATTTCCTGTGAGACCAGTTTTAGATTCCGATGCTTCAGTGTATGTTTAGTGTATCCCTTGGACCTTCTTATTGACGACGAAACACAGAAATTGCATCGGATATAAATACTAAAGGCACCATGCCGACTTAAGTACAAGAAGACTGACTCTTCTTACGGACTATGTTTTGAACCATTCCTGTGACACTTGTTATAGATTCCGATACCTCACTTCAGGTATAATGTATCCCTCTGACTTTCTTATTGACGATGAAACAGACAAATTACATCGGAATTAAATAGAAAAGGCACAATGCCGAATTAAGTGCAAGAGGACTGACTCTTCCTACTGTCTATGATTTGAACAATTCCTGTGACACTAGTTATAGATTCCGATGGTTCACTTTAGGTTTACTGTGTCCCTCTGACCTTCTAATTGACGATGAAACACAGAAATTGCATTGGAATTAAATACAAAAAGCACAATGCCGACTAAAGTACAAGATGACTGACTCTTCCTACTATCTACGTTTTGAACCTTCCTGTGAGACTAGTTATACATTCCGATGCTTCACTTCAGGTTTACTGTGTCCCTCTGACCTTCTTCTTGATGATGTAACATAGACATAACATCGGAATTAAATAGAAAAGCACAATGCCGACATAAGTACAAGAAGACTGACTCTTCTTACTGTCTATGATTTGAACCATTCCTGTGACGCTAGTTATAGATTTTGATTCTTCACATCAGGTGTGCTGTATCCTTTTGGACATTCTTATTGACGATGAAACACAAAAATTGCATCGGAATTAAATACAAAAGGCACAGTGCTTACTTAAGTACAAGAAGACTGACTCTTCTTACTGTCAATGTTATTAACCGTTCCTGTGACACTAGTTATAGATTCCGATGCTTCACTTCAGGTTTACTGTATCCCACTGACCTTCTTATTGACGATGAAACTTAGAAATTGCATCGGAATTAAATACAAAAGGCACAATGCCGACTTAAGTACAAGAAGACTGACTCTTCCTACTGTCAATGTTGTGAACCATTCCTGTGACACTAGTTATGGATTCCGATGCTTCACTTCACGTTTACTGTATCCCTCTGACCTTCTTATTGACGATAAAACACAGAAATTACATCGGAATTAAATAGAAAAGGCACAATGCTGACTTAAGTACAAGAAAACTGGCTCTTCTTACTCTCTATGTTTTGAACCTTTCCTGTGAGACCGGTTTTAGATTCCGATGCTTCACTTCAGGTTTACTGTATCCCTTGGACCATCTTATTGACGACGAAACACAGATATTGCATCGGAATTAAATAGAAAAGGCACATTGCCGACTTAAGTACAAGAAGACTGACTCTTCTTACTTACTATGTTTTGAACATTTCCTGTGAGACCAGTTTTAGTTTCCGATGGTTCACTGTATGTTTAGTGTATCCCTTGGACCTTCTTATTGACGACGAAACACAGAAATTGCATCGGATATAAATACTAAAGGCACCATGCCGACTTAAGTTCAAGAAGACAGACTCTTCTTACAGACTATGTTTTGAACCATTCCTGTGACACTTGTTATAGATTCCGATACTACACTTCAGGTATAATGTATCCCTCTGACTTTCTTATTGACGATGAATCAGACAAATTACATCGGAATTACATAGAAGAGGCACAATTCCGACTTAAGTACAAGAAGACTGACTCTTCCTACTGTCAATGTTTTGAACCATACCTGTGACACTAGTTATAGTTTACTGTATCCCTCTGACCTTCTAATTGACGATGAAACACAGAAATTGCATCGGAATTAAATACAAAAGGCACAATGCCGACTAAAGTACAAGAAGACTGACTCTTCCTACTGTCTATGATTTGAACCATTCCTGTGACACTAGTTATAGATTCCGATGCTTCACTTCAGTTTTACTGTATCCCTCTGACCTTCTTATTGACGATGAAACACAGAAATTGCATCGGAATTAAATACAAAAAGCACAATGCCGACTTAAGTACAAGAAGGCTGTCTCTTCCTACTGTCTATGTTTTGAACCATTCCTGTGACACTAGTTATAGATTCCGATGCTTCACTTCAGGTTTACTGTATCCCCCTGACCTTCTTATTGACGATGAAACTTAGAAATTGCATCGGAATTAAATACAAAAGGCACAATGCCGACTCAAATACAAGATGACTGGCTCCTCTTACTCACTATGCTTTGAACTTTTCCTGTGAGACCGGTATTAGATTCCGGTGCTTTACTTCAGGTTTACTGTATCCCTTGGACCTTCTTATTGACGACGAAACACAGAAATTTCATCGGAATTAAATAGAAAAGACACAATGCCGACTTACGTATAAGAAGACTGACTTTTCTTACTGACTATGCTTTGAACATTCCTGTGAGACCAGATTTAGATTCCGATGCTACACTATATAATTACTGTATATCTTGGACCTTCTTATTGACGATGAAACACAGAAATTGCATCGGAATTAAATACAAAAGGCACAATGCCGACTTAAGTACAAGAAGACTGATTATTCCTACTGTCTATGTTTTGAACCATTCCTGTGACACTAGTTATAGATTCCTATGCCTCACTTCAGGTTTACTGTATCCCTCTGACCTTCTTATTGACGATGAAACACAGAAATTGCATCGGAATTAAATAGAAAAGGCACAATGACGACTTAAGTGCAAGAAGACTGACTCTTCTTACAGTCAATGTTTTTAAGCATTCCTGTGACACTAGTTATAGATTCCGATGCTTCACTTTAGGTTTACTGTATCCCACTGACCTTCTTATTGACGATGAAACTTAGAATTTGCATCGGAATTAAACACAAAAGGCACAGTGCCGACTTAAGTACAAGAAGACTGACTCTTCCTACTGTCAATGCTTTGAACCATTCCTGTGACACTAGTTATAGATTCCGATGCTTCACTTAAAGTTTACTGTATCCCTTTGACCTTCTTATTGACGATAAAGAACAGAAATTGCATCGGAATTAGATAGAAAAGGCACATTGCTGACTTGAGTACAAGAAGACTGGCTCTTCTTACTCTCTATGTTTGAACCTTTCCTGTGAGACCGGTTTTAGATTCCGATGCTTCACTTCAGCTTTACTGTATCCCTTGGACCTTCTTATTGATGACGAAACACAGAAATTGCATCGGAATTAAATAGAAAAGGCACATTGCCGACTTAAGTACGAGAAGACTGACTCTTCTTACTTACTATGTTTTGAACATTTCCAGTGAGACCAGTTTTAGATTCGGATGCTTCACTGTATGTTTACTGTATCCCTTGGACCTTCTTATTGACGATGAAACACAGAAATTGCATTGGAATTAAATACAAAAGGCACCATGCCGACTTAAGTACAAGAAGACTGACTCTTCTTACTGACTATGTTTTGGACCATTCCTGTGACACTTGTTATAGATTCCGATGCTTCACTTCAGGTTTACTGTATCCCTTGGACCTTCTTATTGATGACGAAACACAGAAATTGCATTGGAATTAAATACAAAAGGCACAATGCAGACTCAAATACAAGATGACTGGCTCTTCTTACTCACTATGCTTTGAACTTTTCCTGTGAGACCGTTATTAGATTCCGATGCTTCACTTCAGGTTTACTGTATCCCTTGGACCTTCTTATTGACGACGAAACACAGAAATTTCATCGGAATTAAATAGAAAAGGCACAATGCCGACTTAAGTACAAGAAGACTGACTCTTCTAACTGACTGTGCTTTGAACATTTCCTGTGACACCAGTTTTAGATTCCGTTGCTTCACTATATGTTTACTGTATATCGTGGACCTTCTTATTGACGATGAAACACAGAAATTGCATCGGAATTAATTACAAATGGCACCATGCCGACTTAAGTACAAGAAGACTGACTATTCTTACTGACTTTGTTTTGAACCATTCCTGTGACACTAGTTATAGATTCCAATGCCTCACTTCAGGTTTACTGTATCCTTTGGGCCTTCGTATTGATGATGAAACACAGAAATTGCATCGGAATTAAATACAAAAGGCACAATGCCGACTTAAGTACATGAAGACTGACTCTTCCTACTGTCTATGTTTTGAACCATTCCTGTGACACTAGTTATACAATCCGATGCTTCACTTCAGGTTTACTGTATCCCTCTGACCTTCTTCTTGATGATGAAACACAGAAATTGCATCGGAATTAAATACAAAAGGCACAATGCCGACTAAAGTACAAGAAGACTGACTCTTCCTACTGTCTATGATTTGAACCATTCCTGTGACACTAGTTATAGATTCCGATGCTTCACTTCAGTTTTACTGTATCCCTCTGACCTTCTTATTGACGATGAAACACAGAAATTGCATCGGAATTAAATACACAAAGCACAATGCCGACTTAAGTACAAGAAGGCTGTCTCTTCCTACTGTCTATGTTTTGAACCATTCCTGTGACACTAGTTATAGATTCCGATGCTTCACTTCAGGTTTACTGTATCCCCCTGACCTTCTTATTGACGATGAAACTTAGAAATTGCATCGGAATTAAATACAAAAGGCACAATGCCGACTCAAATACAAGATGACTGGCTCCTCTTACTCACTATGCTTTGAACTTTTCCTGTGAGACCGGTATTAGATTCCGGTGCTTTACTTCAGGTTTACTGTATCCCTTGGACCTTCTTAGTGACGACGAAACACAGAAATTTCATCGGAATTAAATAGAAAAGACACAATGCCGACTTACGTATAAGAAGACTGACTTTTCTTACTGACTATGCTTTGAACATTCCTGTGAGACCAGATTTAGATTCCGATGCTACACTATATAATTACTGTATATCTTGGACCTTCTTATTGACGATGAAACACAGAAATTGCATCGGAATTAAATACAAAAGGCACAATGCCGACTTAAGTACAAGAAGACTGATTATTCCTACTGTCTATGTTTTGAACCATTCCTGTGACACTAGTTATAGATTCCTATGCCTCACTTCAGGTTTACTGTATCCCTCTGACCTTCTTATTGACGATGAAACACAGAAATTGCATCGGAATTAAATAGAAAAGGCACAATGCCGACTTCAGTACAAGAGGACTGACTCTTCTTACTGACTATGTTTTGAACCATTCCAGTGACACTAGTTACTGATTCCGATGCTTCACTTTAGGTTTACTGTATCACTAGGACCTTCTTATTGACGATGAACCACAGAAATTGCATCGGAATTAAATAGAAAAGGCACAATGACGACTTAAGTGCAAGAAGACTGACTCTTCTTACAGTCAATGTTTTTAAGCATTCCTGTGACACTAGTTATAGATTCCGATGCTTCACTTTAGGTTTACTGTATCCCACTGACCTTCTTATTGACGATGAAACTTAGAATTTGCATCGGAATTAAACACAAAAGGCACAGTGCCGACTTAAGTACAAGAAGACTGACTCTTCCTACTGTCAATGCTTTGAACCATTCCTGTGACACTAGTTATAGATTCCGATGCTTCACTTAAAGTTTACTGTATCCCTTTGACCTTCTTATTGACGATAAAGAACAGAAATTGCATCGGAATTAGATAGAAAAGGCACATTGCTGACTTGAGTACAAGAAGACTGGCTCTTCTTACTCTCTATGTTTGAACCTTTCCTGTGAGACCGGTTTTAGATTCCGATGCTTCACTTCAGCTTTACTGTATCCCTTGGACCTTCTTATTGATGACGAAACACAGAAATTGCATCGGAATTAAATAGAAAAGGCACATTGCCGACTTAAGTACGAGAAGACTGACTCTTCTTACTTACTATGTTTTGAACATTTCCAGTGAGACCAGTTTTAGATTCGGATGCTTCACTGTATGTTTACTGTATCCCTTGGACCTTCTTATTGACGATGAAACACAGAAATTGCATTGGAATTAAATACAAAAGGCACCATGCCGACTTAAGTACAAGAAGACTGACTCTTCTTACTGACTATGTTTTGGACCATTCCTGTGACACTTGTTATAGATTCCGATGCTTCACTTCAGGTTTACTGTATCCCTTGGACCTTCTTATTGATGACGAAACACAGAAATTGCATTGGAATTAAATACAAAAGGCACAATGCAGACTCAAATACAAGATGACTGGCTCTTCTTACTCACTATGCTTTGAACTTTTCCTGTGAGACCGTTATTAGATTCCGATGCTTCACTTCAGGTTTACTGTATCCCTTGGACCTTCTTATTGACGACGAAACACAGAAATTTCATCGGAATTAAATAGAAAAGGCACAATGCCGACTTAAGTACAAGAAGACTGACTCTTCTAACTGACTGTGCTTTGAACATTTCCTGTGAGACCAGTTTTAGATTCCGTTGCTTCACTATATGTTTACTGTATATCGTGGACCTTCTTATTGACGATGAAACACAGAAATTGCATCGGAATTAATTACAAATGGCACCATGCCGACTTAAGTACAAGAAGACTGACTATTCTTACTGACTTTGTTTTGAACCATTCCTGTGACACTAGTTATAGATTCCAATGCCTCACTTCAGGTTTACTGTATCCTTTGGGCCTTCGTATTGATGATGAAACACAGAAATTGCATCGGAATTAAATACAAAAGGCACAATGCCGACTTAAGTACATGAAGACTGACACTTCCTACTGTCTATGTTTTGAAGCATTCCTGTGACACTAGTTATAGATTCCGATGTCTCACTTCAGGTTCACTGTTTCCCTTGGACCTTCCTATTGACGATGAAACACAGAAATTGCATCGGAATTAAATACAAAAGGCACAATGCCGACTCAAGTACAAGAAGATTGACTCTTCCTAGTGTCTATGTTTTGAACCATTCCTGTGACACTAGTTATACAATCCGATGCTTCACTTCAGGTTTACTGTATCCCTCTGACCTTCTTCTTGATGATGAAACACAGAAATTGCATCGGAATTAAATAGAAAAGGCACAATGCCGACTTAAGTACAAGAAGACTGACTCTTCTTACTGTCTATGATTTGAACCATTCCTGTGGCACTAGTTATAGATTCCGATGCTTCACTTCATGTGTACTGTATCCCTTGGACCTTCGTATTGACGATGAAACACAGAAATTGCATCGGGATTAAATACAAAAGGCACTATGCCGACTTAAGTACAAGTAGACTGACTCTTCTTACTGTCTATGTTTTGAACCATTCCTGTGACACTAGTTATAGATTCTGATGCTTCACATCAGTTTTACTGGATCCCTCTGACCTTCTTATTGACGATGAAACACAGAAATTGCATCGGAATTAAATACAAAAGGCACAATGCCGACTTAAGTACAAGAAGACTGACTCTTCCTACTGTCTACGTTTTGAACCATCCCTGTGACACTAGTTATAGATTCCGATGCCTCACTTCAGGTTTACTGTATCCCTTGGACCTTTTAATTGAAGATGAAACACAGAGGTTGTATCGGAAATAAATACAAAAGGCACAATGCCGACTTAAGTACAAGAAGACTGACTCTTCTTACTGACTATGTTTTGAACCATTCCTGTGACACTAGTTACAGATTCCGATGCTTCACTTTAGGTTTACTGTATCACATGGACCTTCTTATTGACGATGAAACACAGAAATTGCATCGGAATTAAATACAAAAGGCACAATGCGAATCTTAAGTACAAGATGACTGACTCTTCTTACTGTCAATGTTTTTAACCATTCCTGTGACACTAGTTATAGTTTCCGATGCGTCACTTCAGGTTTCCTGTATACCTCTGACCGCCTTATTGACGATGAAACTTAGAAATGGCATCGGAATTAAATACAAGAGGGACAATGCCGACTCAAATACAAGATGTCTGGCTCTTCTTAATCTCTATGTTTTGAACCTTTCCTGTGAGACCGGTTTGAGATTCCGATGCTTCACTTCAGGTTTACTGTATCCCTTGAACCTTCTTATTGACGACGAAACACAGAAATTGCATCGGAATTAAATAGAAAGGGCACAATGCCGGCTTAAGTACAAGAAGACTGACTCATCTTACGGACTATGTTTTGAACATTTCCTGTGAGACCAGTTTTAGATTCCGATGCTTAGCTATATGTTTACTGTATCCCTTGGACCTTCTTATTGACGATGAGACACAGAAATTGCATCGGAATTAAATACAAAAGGCACAATGCCGACTTAAGTACAAGAAGACTGACTCTTCTTACTGTCTATGTTTTGAACCATTCCTGTGTCACTAGTTATAGATTCCGATGCCTCACTTCAGGTTTACTGTATCATTTGGACCTTCTTATGGACGATGAAACACAGAAGTTGCATTGGAATTCAATACAAAAGTCACAATGCCGACTTAAGTACAAGAATACTAACTCTTCCTACTGTCTATGCTTTGAACCATTCCTGTGACACTAGTTATAGATTCTCATGCCTCACTGTAGGTTTACTGTATCCCTCTGACCCTCTTATTGACGATGAAACACAGAAGTTGCATCAGAATTAAATACAAAAATCACAATGCCGACTTACGTACAAGAACATTTACTCTTCCTACTGTCTACGCTTTGAACCATCCCTGTGACACTAGTTATAGATTCCGATGCTTCACTTCAAGTTTACTGTATCCCTCTGACCTTCTAATTGACCATGAATCACAGAAATTGCAGCGGAATTAAATACAAAAGGCACAATGCCGACTTAAGTACAAGAAGACTGTCTCTTGCTACTGTCTATGATTTGAACCATTCCTGTGACACTAGTTATAGATTCTGATGCCTCACTTCAGGTTCACTGTATCCCTCTGACCCTCTTATTGACGACGAAACACAGAAATTGCATCGGAATTAAATACAAAAATCACAGTGCCGACATAAGTACAAGATGACAGATTCCTCCTACTGTCTACGTTTTGAACCATCCCTGTGACACTAGTTATAGGTTCCGATGCTTCACTTCAAGTTTACTGTACCCCTCTGACCTTCTTAATAACGATAAAACACAGAAATTGCATCGGAATTAAATAGAAAAGGCACAATGCTGACTTAAGTACAAGAAGACTGACTCTTCTTACTGACTATGTTTGAACCACTCCTGTGACACTAGTTATAGATTCCGATGCTTCACTTTAGGTTTACTGTATCACTTGGACTATCTTATTGACGATGAAACACAGAAATTGCATCGGAATTAAATACAAAAGGCACGATGCCGACTTAAGTACAAGAAGACTGACTCTTCTTACTGTCAATGTTTTTAACCAGTCCTGTGACACTAGTTATAGATCCCGATGCTTAACTTCAGGTTTACTGTATACCTCTGACCTTCTTATTGACGACGAAACTTAGAAATTGCATCGGAATTAAATACAAAAGGCACAATGCCGACTCAAACACAAGATGACTGGCTCTGCTTACTCTCTATGTTTTGAGCCTTTCCTATGAGACCAGTTTTAGATTCCGATGCTTCACTTCAGGTTTACTGTATCCCTTGGACCTTCTTATTGACGACGAAACACAGAAATGGCATCGGAATTAAATAGAAAAGGCTCAATGCCGACTTATGTACAAGAAGACTGACTCTTCTTACTGACTGTGTTTTGAACATTTCCTGTGACCCCAGTTTTAGATTCCGATGCTTCACTATATGTTTACTGTATCCCTTGGACTTTCTTATTGACAATGAAACACAGAAATTGCATCAGAATTAAGCAGAATAGGCACAATGCTGACTTAAGTACAAGAAGACTGACTCTTCTTACTGTCTATGTTTTGAACCATTCCTGTGACACTAGTAATAGATTCCGATGCCTCACTTCAGGTTTGCTGTATCCCTTGGACCTTCTTATTGCCGATGAATCACAGAAGTTCCATCGGAATTAAATACAAAAAGGACAATGCCGACTTAAGTACAAGAAGACTGACTCTTCCTACTGTCTATGTTTTGAACCAATCCTGTGAAACTAGTTATAGATTCTGACGCCTCACTTCAGGTTTACTGTATCGCTCTGACCCTCTTATTGACGATGAAAACAGAAATTGCATCGGAATTAAATACAAAAATCACAATGCCGACTTAAGTACAAGAAGACTGACTCTTCCTACTCTCTACGTTTTGAACCATTCCTGTGACACTAGTTATAGATTCCGATGCTTCACTTTAGGTTTACTGTATCACTTGGACCTTCTTATTGTCGATGAAACACAGAAATTGCATCGTAATTAAATACAAAAGCCACAATGCCGACTTAAGTACAAGAAGACAGACTCTTCTTACTGTCAATGTTTTTAACTATTCCTGTGACACTAGTTATGGATTCCGATGCTTCACTTCGGGTTTACTGTATACCTCTGTTCTTCTTCTTGACGATGAAACTTAGAAATTGCATCCGTATTAAATACAAAAGGCACAATGCCGACTCAAATACAAGAAGACTGACTCTTCTTACTGACTTTGTTTTGATTCATTCCTGGGACACTAGTTATAGATTGCGATTCTTCACTTCAGGCTTACTGTATCCCTTGGACCTTCTTATTGACGATGAAACACAGAAATTGCATCGGAATTAAATACAAAAGGTACAATGCCGCCTTTAGTACAAAAATACTGACTCTTCCTACTGTCTACGTTTTGAACCATCCCTGTGACACTAGTTATAGATTCCGATGCTTCACTTCAGGTTTACTGTATACCTCTGACCTTCTTATTGACGATAAAACACAGAAATTTCCACGGAATTACGTAGAACGGGCACAATGCCGACTTAAGTACAAGACGACTGACTCTTCTTACTGACAATGTTTTGAACATTTCCTGTGAGACCAGTTTTAGATTCCGATGCTTCGCAATTTGTTTACTGTATCCCTTGGACCTTCTTATTGACGATGAAACACAGAAATTGCATCGGAATTAAATACAAAAGGCACCATGCCGACGTAAGTACAAGAAGACTGACTCTTCTTACTGACTATGTTTTGAACCATTCCTGTGACACTAGTTATAGATTCCGATGACTAACTTCAGGTTTACAGTATCCCTTGGAGACCTTCTTATTGATGATGAAACACAGAAATTGCATCGGAATTAAATACAAAAGGCACCATGCCGACTTAAGTACAAGAAGACTGACTCTTCTTACTGACTATGTTTTGAACCATTCCTGTGACACTAGTTATAGATTCCGATGCCTCGCTTCAGGTTTACTGTATCCCTCTGACCTTCTTATTTACGATGAAACACAGAAATTGCATCGGAATTAAATACAAAAGGCACAATGCCGACTTAAGTACAAGAAGACTGACTCTTCTTACTGTCTATGTTTTGATCCATTCCGGTGACACTAGTTATAGTTTCCGATGCTTCACTTTAGGTTAACTGTATCACTAGGACCTTCTTATTGACGATGAAACACAGAAATTGCATCGGAATTAAATACAAAAGGCACAATGCCAACCCAAGTACAAGAAATCTGACTCTTCCTACTGTCTATGTTTTGAACCATTCCTGTGACACTAGTTATAGATTGCGATTCTTCACTTCAGGCTTACTGTATCCCTTGGACCTTCTTATTGACGATGAAACTCAGAAATTGCATCGGAATTAAATACAAAAGGCACAATGCCGCCTTTAGTACAAAAATACTGACTCTTCCTACTGTCTACGTTTTGAACCATCCCTGTGACACTAGTTATAGATTCCGATGCTTCACTTCAGGTTTACTGTAGACCTATGACCTTCTTATTGACGATAAAACACAGAAATTGCCTCGGAATTACGTAGAACGGGCACAATGCCGACTTAAGTACAAGACGACTGACTCTTCTTACTGACAATGTTTTGAACATTTCCTGTGAGACCAGTTTTAGATTCCGATGCTTCGCAATTTGTTTACTGTATCCCTTGGACCTTCTTATTGACGATGAAACACAGAAATTGCATTGGAATTAAATACAAAAGGCACCATGCCGACGTAAGTACAAGAAGACTGACTCTTCTTACTGTCTATGTTTTGAACCATTCCTGTGACACTAGTTATAGATTCCGATGACTAACTTCAGGTTTACAGTATCCCTTGGAGACCTTCTTATTGATGATGAAACACAGAAATTGCATCGGAATTAAATACAAAAGGCACCATGCCGACTTAAGTACAAGAAGACTGACTCTTCTTACTGACTATGTTTTGAACCATTCCTGTGACACTAGTTATAGATTCCGATGCCTCGCTTCAGGTTTACTGTATCCCTCTGACCTTCTTATTTACGATGAAACACAGAAATTGCATCGGAATTAAATACAAAAGGCACAATGCCGACTTAAGTACAAGAAGACTGACTCTTCTTACTGTCTATGTTTTGATCCATTCCGGTGGCACTAGTTATAGTTTCCGATGCTTCACTTTAGGTTAACTGTATCACTAGGACCTTCTTATTGACGATGAAACACAGAAATTGCATCGGAATTAAATACAAAAGGCACAATGCCAACCCAAGTACAAGAAATCTGACTCTTCCTACTGTCTATGTTTTGAACCATTCCTGTGACACTAGTTATAGATTCCGATGCTTCACTTCGGGTTTACTGTATCCCTCTGACCATCTTATTGACGATCAAACACAGAAATTGCATCGGAATTAAATACAAAAGGCACAATGCCGACTAAAGTACAAGAAGACTGACTCTTTTTACTGTCAATGTTTTTAACAATTCCTGTGACACTAGTTATAGATGCCGATGCTTCACTTCTGGTTTACTGTATTCCTCTGTCTTTCTTATTGACGATGAAACTTAGAAATTGCATCGGAATTAAATACAAAGGGCACAATGCCACTCAAATACAAGATGACTGGCTCTTCATACTCTCTATGCTATGAACCTTTCCTGTGAGACCGGTATTAGATTCCGATGCATCACCTCAGGTTTACTGTATCCCTTGGACCTTCTTATTGACGATGAAACACAGAAATTGCATCGGAATTAAATACAAAAGGCACAATGCTGACTTAAGTACTAGAAGACTTACACTTCCTAATGTCTATGTTTTGAACCATTCCTGTGACACTAGTTATAGTTTCGGATGCCTCACTTCAGGTTTACTGTATCCCTTGGACCTTCATATTGACGATGAAACACAGAATTTGCATCAGAATTAAATGCAAAAGGCACAATGCCGACTCAAGTACAAGAGAACTGACTCTTCCCACTGTCTATGTTTTGAACCATTCCTGTGACACTAGTATACATTCCAATGCTTCACTTTAGGTTTACTGTATCCCTCTGACCTCCGTCTTGATGATGAAACACAGAAATTGCATCGGAATTAAATAGAAAAGGCACAATGCCGACTTAAGTACAAGAAGACTGACTTTTCTTACTGTCTATGTTTTGAACCATTCTTGTGACACTAGTTATAGATTCCGATGCTTCACTTCAGGTTTACTGTATCCCTTGGACCATCTTATTGAAGACGAAACACAGAATTTGCATCGGAATTAAATAGAAAAGGCACAATGCCGACTTAAGTACAAGAAGACTGACTTTTCCTACTGTCTCTGTTTTGAACCATACCTGTGACACTAGCTATAGATTCCGATGCTTCACTTCAGGTTTACTTTAGCCCTCTGAACTTCTTATTGACGATGAAACACAGAAATTGCAGCGGCATTAAATACGAAAGGCACAATGCCGACTCAAATACATATTGACTGGCTCTTCTTACTCTCTATGCTATGAACCTTTCCTGTGAGACCGGTATTAGATACCGATGCTTCACTTCAGGTTTACTGTATCCCTTGGAACTCCTTATTGACGACGAAACACAGAAATTGCATCGGAATTAAATCGAAAAGGCACAATGCCGACTTAAGTACAAGAGGACTGACTCTTCTTACTGGCTATGTTTTGAACATTTCCTGTTAGACCAGTTTTAGATTCCGATGCTTCGCAATTTGTTTACTGTATCCCTTGGACCTTCTTATTGACGATGAAACACAGAAATTGCATCGGAATTAAATACAGAAGGCACCATGCCGACTTAAGTACAAGAAGACTGACTCTTCTTACTGACTATGTTTTGAACCATTCCTGTGACACTAGTTATAGATTCCGATGCCTCGCTTCAGGTTTACTGTATCCCTCTGACCTTCTTATTTACGATGAAACACAGAAATTGCATCGGAATTAAATACAAAAGGCACAATGCCGACTTAAGTATAAGAAGACTGACCCTTCTTACTGTCTATGATTTGATCCATTCCGGTGACACTAGTTATTGATTCCGATGCTTCAATTCAGGTTTACTGTATCTCTTGGACCTTCTCATTGACGACGAAACACAGAAACTGCATCGGAATTAAACAGAAAAGGCACAATGCCGACTAAAGTACAAGAAGACTGCCTCTTTTTACTGTCAATGTTTTTAACCATTCCTGTGACACTAGTTATAGATTCAGATGCTTCACTTCAGGTTTACTGTATCCCTCTGACTTTCTTATTGACGATGAAACTTAGAAATTGCATCGGAATTATATACAAAAGGCACAATGCCACTCAAATACAAGATGACTGGCTCTTCTTACTATCTATGCTATGAACCTTTCCTGTGAGACCGGTATTAGATTCCGATGCTTCACCTCAGGTTTACTGTATCCCTTGGACCTTCTTATTAACGATGAATCACAGAAATTGCATCGGAATTAAATACAAAAGGCACAATGCCGACTTAAGTACTAGAAGACTTACACCTCCTAATGTCTATGTTTTGAACCATTCCTGTGACACTAGTTATAGTTTCGGATGCCTCACTTCAGGTTTACTGTATCCCTTGGACCTTCATATTGACGATGAAACACAGAATTTGCATCGGAATTAAATACAAAAGGCACATGGCCGACTCAAGTACAAGAGAACTGACTCTTCCTACTGTCTATGTTTTGAACCACTCCTGTGACACTAGTATACATTCCAATGCTTCACTTTAGGTTTACTGTATCCCTCTGACCTCCGTCTTGATGATGAAACACAGAAATTGCATCGGAATTAAATAGAAAAGGCACAATGCCGACTTAAGTACAAGAAGACTGACTTTTCTTACTGTCTCTGTTTTGAACCATTTCTGTGACACTAGTTATAGATTCCGATGCTTCACTTCAGGTTTACTGTATCCCTTGGACCACCTTATTGAAGACGAAACACAGAATTTGCATCGGAATTAAATAGAAAAGGCACAATGCCGACTTAAGTACAAGAAGACTGACTCATCCTACTGTCTCTGTTTTGAACCATACCTGTGACACTAGCTATAGATTCCGATGCTTCACTTCAGGTTTACTTTAGCCCTCTGATCTTCTTATTGACGATGAAACATAGAAATTGCAGCGGCATTAAATACGAAAGGCACAATGCCGACTCAAATACATATTGACTGGCTCTTCTTACTCTCTATGCTATGAACCTTTCCTGTGAGACCGGTATTAGATACCGATGCTTCACTTCAGGTTTACTCTATCCCTTGGACCTTCTTATTGACGACGAAACACAGAAATTGCATCGGAATTAAATAGAAAAGGCACAATGCCGACTTAAGTACAAGAGGACTGATTCTTCTTACTGGCTATGATTTGAACATTTCCTGTTAGACCAGTTTTAGATTCCGATGATTCGCAATATGTTTACTGTATCCCTTGGACCTTCTTATTGACGATGAAACACAGAAATTGCATCGGAATTAAATACAAAAGGCACAATGACGACTCAAATACAAGATGACTGGCTCTTCTTACTCTCTATGATGTGAACCTTTCCTGTGAGACCGGTATTAGATTCCGATGCTTCACTTCAGGTTTACTGTATCCCTCTGACCATCTTATTGACGATCAAACACAGAAATTGCATCGGAATTAAATACAAAAGGCACAATGCCGACTTACGTACAAGAAGCCCGACTCATCCTCTGTCTATGTTTTGAACCATTCCTGTGACACTAGTTATTGATTCCGATGCTTCAATTCAGGTTTACTGTATCTCTTGGACATTCTCATTGACGACGAAACACAGAAACTGCATCGGAATTAAACAGAAAAGGCACAATGCCGACTAAAGTACAAGAAGACTGACTCTTTTTACTGTCAATGCTTTTAACCATTAATGTGACACTAGTTATAGATTCCGATGCTTCACTTCAGGTTTACTGTATCCCTCTGACCCTCTTATTGACGATGATACACAGAAATTGCATCGGAATTAAATACAACGGGCACAATGCCGACTTAAGTACAAGAATACTGACTCTTCCTACTGTCCACGTTTTGAATCATCCCTGTGACACTAGTTATAGATTCCGATGCTTCACTTCAGGTTTACTGTATCCCTCTGACCTTCTTATTGACGATAAAACACAGAAATTGCATCGGAATTAAATAGAAAATGCGCAATGCCACTCAAATACAAGATGACTAGCTCTTCTTACTCTCTATGCTATGAACCTTTCCTGTGAGACCGGTATTAGATTCCGATGTTTCACTTCAGGTTTACCGTATCCCTTGGACCTTGTTATTGACGACGAAATACAGATATTGCATCGGAATTAAATAGAAAAGGCACAATGACGACGTAAGTACAAGAGGACTGACTCTTCTTACTGACTATGTTTTGAACATTTCCTGTGAGACCAGTTTTAGATTCCGATGCTTCACAATATGTTTACTGTATGCCTTGGACCTTCTTATTGACGATGAAACACAGAAATTGCATCGCAATTAAATACAGAAGGCACCATGCCGACTTAAGTACAAGAAGACTGACTCTTCTTACTGACTATGTTTTGAACCACTCCTGGAACACTTGTTCTAGATTCCGATGCCTCACTTCAGGTTTACTGTATCCCTTGGACCGTCTTATTGATGATGAAACACAGAAATTGCATCGGAATTAAATACAAAAGGCACAATGCCGACTTAAGTGCTAGAAGACTTACTGTTCCTACTGTCTATGTTTTGAACCATTCCTGTGACACTAGTTATAGTTTCCGATGCCTCACTTCAGGTTTACTGTATCCCTTGTACCTTCATATTGACGATGAAACACAGAAATTGAATCGGAATTAAATACAAAAGGCACAATGCCGACTTTAGTACAAGAAGACTGACTCTTCCTACTGTCTCTTTTTTGAACCATTCCTGTGACACTTGTTATAGATTCCGAAGCTTCACTTCAGGTTTACTGTATCCCACTGGCCTTTTTATTTACGATGAAACACAGAAATTGCATCGGAATTAAATACAAAAGGCACAATGCTGACTCAAGTACAAGAGAACTGACTCCTCCTACTGTCTATGTTTTGAACCATTCCTGTGACACTAGTATACATTCCGATGCTTCACTTTAGGTTTACTACATCTTTCTGACCTTCTTCTTGATGATGAAACACAGAAATTGCATCGGAATTAAATAGAAAAGGCACAATGCCGACTTAAGTACAAGAAGACTGACTTTTCTTACTGTCTATGTTTTGAGCCATTCCTGTGACACTAGTTATAGATTCTGATGCTTCACTTCAGGTTTACTGTATCCCTTGGACCATATTATTGACGTCGAAACACAGAATTTGCATCGGAATTAAATACAAAAGGCACAATGCCGACTTAAGTACAAGAAGACTGACTCTTCCTACTGTCTCTGTTTTGAACCATACCTGTGACACTAGCTATAGATTCCGATGCTTCACTTCAGGTTTACTTTGGCCCTCTTATCTTCTTATTGACGATGAAACACAGAAATTGCAGCGGCATTAAATACAAAAGGCACAATGCCGACTCAAATACATATTGACTGGCTCTTCTTACTCTCTATGCTATGAACCTTTCCTGTGAGACAGGTATTAGATTCCGATGCTTCACTTCAGGTTTACTGTATCCCTTGGACCTTCTTATTGACGACGAAACACAGAAATTACATCGGAATTAAATAGAAAAGGCACAATGCCCTTTTAAGTACAAGAGGACTGACTCTTCTTACTGGCTATGTTTTGAACATTTCCTGTTAGACCAGTTTTAGATTCCGATGCTTCGCAATATGTTTATTGGATCCCTTGGACCTTCTTATTGACGATGAAACACAGAAATTGCATCGGAATTAAATACGAAAGGCAGAATGCCGACTTAAGTACAAGAAGACTGACTCTTCCAAGTGTCTATTTTTTCAACCATTCCTGTGACACTTGTTATAGATTCCGATGCTTCACTTCAGGTTTACTGTATCCCTCTGACCTTCTTATTGTCGATGAAACACAGAAATTGCATCGGATTTAAATAGAAATGGCGCAATGCCGACTAAAGTACAAGAGGACTGACTCTTCTTACTGACTATGATTTGAACCATTCCTGTGACACTAGCTATAGATTCCGATGCTTCACTTCAGGTTTAATGTAGCCCTCTGACCTTCTTATTGACGATGAAACACAGAAATTGCATCGGAATTAAATACAAAAGGCACAATCCGACTCAAATACAAGATGACTGGCTCTTCTTACTCTCTATGCTATGAACCTTTCCTGTGAGACCGGTATTAGACTCCGATGCTTCACTTCAGGTTTACTGTATCCATTGGACTTTCTTATTGACGACGAAACACAGAATTTGCATCGGAATTAAATAGAAAAGGCACAATGCCGACTTAAGTACAAGAAGACTGACTTTTCTTACTGTCTATGTTTTGAACCATTCCTGTGACACTAGTTATAGATTCCGATGCTTCACTTCAGGTTTACTGTATCCCTTGGACCATCTTATTGAAGACGAAACACAGAATTTGCATCGGAATTAAATAGAAAAGGCACAATGCCGACTTAAGTACAAGAAGACTGACTCTTCCTACTGTCTCTGTTTTGAACCATACCTGTGACACTAGCTATAGATTCCGATGCTTCACTTCAAGTTTACTTTAGCCCTCTGATCTTCTTATTGACGATGAAACATAGAAATTGCAGCGGCATTAAATACGAAAGATACAATGCCGACTCAAATACATATTGACTGGCTCTTCTTACTCTCTATGCTATGAACCTTTCCTGTGAGACCGGTATTAGATACCGATGCTTCACTTCAGGTTTACTCTATCCCTTGGACCTTCTTATTGACGACGAAACACAGAAATTGCATCGGAATTAAATAGAAAAGGCACAATGCCGACTTAAGTACAAGAGGACTGACTCTTCTTACTGGCTATGATTTGAACATTTCCTGTTAGACCAGTTTTAGATTCCGATGATTCGCAATATGTTTACTGTATCCCTTGGACCTTCTTATTGACGATGAAACACAGAAATTGCATCGGAATTAAATACAGAAGGCACCATGCCGACTTAAGTACAAGAAGACTGACTCTTCTTACTGTCTATTTTTGAACCATTCATGTGAAACTAGTTATAGATTCCGATGCCTCACTTCAGGTTTACAGTATCCCTCTGACCTTCTTATTGATGATGAAACACAGAAATTGCATCGGAATTAAATACAAAAGGCACAATGCCGACATAAGTACTAGAAGACTTACTCTTCCTACTGTCAATGTTTTAAACAATTCCTGTGACACTAGTTATAGATTCCGATGACTAACTTCAAGTTTACTGTATCCCTTGGACCTTCTTATTGATGATGAAACACAGAAATTGCATCGGAATTAAATAGAAAAGGCACAATGCCGACTTAAGTACAAGAAGACTTACTCTTCTTACTGACTATGTTTTGAACCATTCCTGTGACACTAGTTATAGATTCCGATGACTAACTTCAGGTTTACAGTATCCCTTGGACCTTCTTATTGATGATGAAACACAGAATTTGCATCGGAATTAAACACAAAAGGCACAATGCCGACTTAAGTACTAGAAGACTTACTCCACCTACTGTCTATGTTATGAACCATTCCTGTTACACTAGTTATAGATTCCGATGCCTCACTTCAGGTTTACTGTATCCCTTGGACCTTCTTATTGACGATGAAACAAAGAAATAGCATCGGAATTAAATACAAAAGGCATAATGCCGACTTTAGTACAAGAAGACTGTTTCTTCCTACTGTCTATTTTTTGAACGATACCTGTGACACTTGTTATAGATTCCGATGCTTCACTTCAGGTTTACTGTATCCCTGTGACCTTCTTATTGTCGATGAAACACAGAAATTGCATCGGAATTAAATACAAAAGGCACAATGCCGACTCAAATACAAGATGACTGGCTCTTCTTACTCTCTATGCTGTGAACCTTTCCTGTGAGACCGGTATTAGATTCCGATGCTTCACTTCAGGTTTACTGTATACCTTGGACCTTCTTATTGACGACGAAACACAGAAATTGCATCGGAATTAAATATAAAAGGCACAATGCCGGCTTAAGTACAAGGGGACTGACTCTTCTTACTGGCTATGTTTTGAACAATTCCTGTGAGACCAGTTTTAGATTCCGATGCTTCACAATATGTTTACTGTATCCCTTGGACCTTCTTAATGATGATGAAACACAGAAATTGCATCGGAATTAAATACAAAAGGCACAATGCCGACTTAAGTACAAGAAGACTGACTCTTCTTACTGTCTATGTTTTGATCCATTCCGGTGACACTAGTTATAGTTTCCGATGCTTCACTTTAGGTTTACTGTATCACTAGGACCTTCTTATTGACGATGAAACACTGAAATTGCATCGGAATTAAATAGAAAAGTCCCAATGCCGACTCAAGTACAAGAAATCTGACTCTTCCTACTGTCTATGTTTTGAACCATTCATGTGACACTAGTTATACATTCCGATGCTTCACTTCAGGTATACTGTATCCCTCTGATCTTCTAATTGACGATGAAACACAGAAATTGCACCGGAATTAAATACAAAAGGCACAGTGCCGACCTAACTATAAGAAGACTGACTCTTCCTAATCTCAATATTTTGAACCATTCCCGTGACACTAGTTATAGATTCCGGTGCTTCACTTCACGTTTACTGTATCCCTCTGACCATCGTATTGACGATGATACACAGAAATTGCATCGGAATTAAATACAAAAGGCACAATGCCGACTTACGTACAAGAAGCCCGACTCATCCTCTGTCTATGTTTTGAACCATTCCGGTGACACTAGTTATAGATTCCGATGCTTCAGCTCAGGTTTACTGTATCTCTTGGACATTCTCATTGACGACGAAACACAGAAACTGCATCGGAATTAAACAGAAAAGGCACAATGCCGACTAAAGTACAAGAAGACTGACTCTTTTTACTGTCAATGCTTTTAACCATTCCTGTGACACTAGTTATAGATTCCGATGCTTCACTTCAGGTTTACTGTATCCCTCTGACCCTCTTATTGACGATGATACACAGAAATTGCATCGGAATTAAATACAAAGGGCACAATGCCGACTTAAGTACAAGAATACTGACTCGTCCTACTGTCCACGTTTTGAATCATCCCTGTGATACTAGTTATAGATTCCGATGCTTCACTTCAGGTTTACTGTATCCCTCTGACCCTCTTATTGACGATGATACACAGAAATTGCATCGGAATTAAATACAAAGGGCACAATGCCGACTTAAGTACAAGAATACTGACTCGTCCTACTGTCCACGTTTTGAATCATCCCTGTGACACTAGTTATAGATTCCGATGCTTCACGTCAGGTTTACTGTATCCCTCTGACCTTCTTATTGACGATAAAACACAGAAATTGCATCGGAATTAAATAGAAAATGCGCAATGCCACTCAAATACAAGATGACTAGCTCTTCTTACTCTCTATGCTATGAACCTTTCCTGTGAGACCGGTATTAGATTCCGATGCTTCACTTCAGGTTTACTGTATCCCTTATACCTTCTTATTGACGACGAAATACAGAAATTGCATCGGAATTAAATAGAAAAGGCACAATGCCGACTTAAGTACAAGAGGACTGACTCTTCTTACTGACTATGTTTTGAACATTTCCTGTGAGACCAGTTTTAGATTCCGATGCTTCACAATATGTTTACTGTATCCCTTGGACCTTCTTATTGACGATGAAACACAGAAATTGCATCGCAATTAAATACAGAAGGCACCATGCCGACTTAAGTACAAGAAGACTGACTCTTCTTACTGACTATGTTTTGAACCACTCCTGGAACACTTGTTATAGATTCCGATGCCTCACTTCAGGTTTTCTGTATCCCTTGGACCATCTTATTGATGATGAAACACAGAAATTGCATCGGAATTAAATACAAAAGGCACAAAGCCGACTTAAGTGCTAGAAGACTTACTGTTCCTACTGTCTATGCTTTGAACCATTCCTGTGACACTAGTTATAGTTTCCGATGCCTCACTTCAGGTTTACTGTATCCCTTGGACCTTCATATTGACGATGAAACACAGAAATTGAATCGGAATTAAATACAAAAGGCACAATGCCGACTTTAGTACAAGAAGACTGACTCTTCCTACTGTCTCTTTTTTGAACCATTCCTGTGACACTTGTTATAGATTCCGAAGCTTCACTTCAGGTTTACTGTATCCCACTGACCTTTTTATTTACGATGAAACACAGAAATTGCATCGGAATTAAATACAAAAGGCACAATGCTGACTCAAGTACAAGAGAACTGACTCTTCCTACTGTCTATGTTTTGAACCATTCCTGTGACACTAGTATACATTCCGATGCTTCACTTTAGGTTTACTACATCCCTCTGACCTTCTTCTTGATGATGAAACACAGACATTGCATCGGAATTAAATAGAAAAGGCACAATGCCGACTTAAGTACAAGAAGACTGACTTTTCTTACTGTCTATGTTTTGAGCCATTCCTGTGACACTAGTTATAGATTCCGATGCTTCACTTCAGGTTTACTGTATCCCTTGGACCATATTATTGACGACGAAACACAGAATTTGCATCGGAATTAAATAGAAAAGGCACAATGCCGACTTAAGTACAAGAAGACTGACTCTTCCTACTGTCTCTGTTTTGAACCATACCTGCGACACTAGCTATAGATTCCGATGCTTCACTTCAGGTTTACTTTGGCCCTCTTATCTTCTTATTGACGATGAAACACAGAAATTGAATCGGAATTAAATAGAAAAGGCACAATGCCGACTTAAGTACAAGAGGACTGACTCTTCTTACTGGCTATATTTTGAACATTTCCTGTGAGACCAGTTTTAGATTCCGATGCTTCACAATATGTTTACTGTATCCCCTGGACCTTCTTATTGACGTTGAAACACAGAAATTGCATCGGAATTAAATACAAAAGGCACCATGCCGACTTAAGTACAAGAAGACTGACTCTTCTTAGTGACTATGTTTTGAACCATTCCTGGGACACTAGTTATAGATTCCGATGCCTCACTTCAGGTTTACTGTATCCCTCTGACCTTCTTATTGATGATGAAACACAGAAATTGCATCGTAATTAAATACAAAAGGCACAATGCCGACTTAAGTACAAGAAGACGTACTTTTCCTACTGTCTATGTTTTGAACCATTCCTGTGACACTACTTATAGATTCCGATGCCTCACTTCAGGTTTACTGTATCCCTTGGAGCTTCTTATTGACGATGAAACACAGAAATTGCATCGGAATTAAATACAAAAGGCAGAATGCCGACTTAAGTACAAGAAGACTGATTCTTCCTACTGTCTATTTTTTGAACCATTCCTGTGACACTTGTTATACATTCCGATGCTTCACTTCAGTTTTACTGTATCCCTCTGACCTTCTTATTGATGATTAAACACAGAAATTGCATCGGAATTAAATACAAAAGGCACAAGCCGACTCAAGTACAAGAAATCTGACTCTTCCTACTGTCTATGATTTGAACCATTCCTGTGACACAAGTTATACATTCCGATGCTTCTCTTCAGTTTTACTGTATCCCTCTGACCTTCTTATTGTCGATGAAACACAGAAATTGCATCGGAATTAAATACAAAAGGCACAATGCCGACTCAAATACATATTGACTGGCTCTTCTTACTCTCTATGCTATGAACTTTTCCTGTGAGACAGGTATTAGATTCCGATGCTTCACTTCAGGTTTACTGTATCCCTCCGACCTTCTTATTGACGATAAAACACAGAAATTGCATCGGAATTAAATTCAAAAGGCACAATGCCGACTCAAGTACAAGAAAACTGACTCTTCCTACTGTCTATGTTTTAAACCATTCCTGTGACTCTAGTTATACATTCCGATGCTTCACTTCAAGTTTACTGTATCCGTCTGACCTTCTTCTTGATGATGAAACAAAGAAATTGCATCGGAATTAAATAGAAAAGGGACAATGCCGACTTAAGTACAGGAAGACTGACTTTTCTTAGTGTCTATGCTTTGAACCATTCCTGTGACAGTAGTTATAGATTCCGATGCTTCACTCCAGGTTTACTGTATCCCTCCGACCTTCTAATTGACGATGAAACACAGAAATTGCACCGGAATTAAATACAAAAGGCACAGTGCCGACTTAAATCTAAGAAGACTTACTCTACCTAATCTCTATGTTTTGAACCATTCCCGTGATACTAGTTATAGATTCCGATGCTTCACTACAGGTTTACTGTATCCCTTGGACATTCTTATTGACGATGAAACACAGAAATTGCATCGGAAATAAATACAAAAGGCACAATGCCGACTTACGTACAAGAAGACTGACTCATCCTTATGTCTATGTTTTGAACCATTCCTGTGACACTAGTTATAGATTCCGATGCTTCACTTCAGGTTTACTGTATCCCTTGGATCTTCTCATTGACGACGAAACACAGAACCTGCATCGGAAATAAATAGAAAAGGCACAATGCCGACTGAAGTCCAAGAAGACTGACTCTTCTAACTTTCTACGTTTTTAACCATTCCTGTGACATTAGTTATAGATTCCGATGCTTCACTTCAGGTTTACTGTATCCCTCTGACCTTCTTATTGTCGATGAAACACAGAAATTGCATCGGATTTAAATAGCAAAGGCGCAATGCCGACTCAAATACAAGATGACTGTCTCTTCTTACTCTCTATGCTATGAACCTTTCCTATGAGACCGGTATTAGTTTCCGATGCTTCACTTCAGGTTTACTGTATCCCTTGGACCTTCTTATTGACGACGAAACACAGAAATTGCATCGGAATTAAATAGAAAAGGCACAATGCCGACTTAAGTACAAGAGGACTGACTCTTCTTTCTGACTATGATTTGAACCATTCCTGTGACACTAGCTATAGATTCCGATGCTTCACTTCAGGTTTAATGTAGCCCTCTGACCTTCTTATTGACGATGAAACACAGAAATTGCATCGGAATTAAATACAATAGGCACAATGCCGACTCAAATACAAGATGACTGTCTCTTCTTACTCTCTATGCTATGAACCTTTCCTGTGAGACCGGTATTAGATTCCGATGCTTCACTTCAGGTTTACTGTATCCCTTGGACCTTCTTATTGACGACGAAACACAGAAATTGCATCGGAATTAAATAGAAAAGGCACAATGCCGACTTAAGTACAAGAGGACTGACACTTCATACTGGCTATATTTTGAACATTTCCTGTGAGACCAGTTTTAGATTCCGATGCTTCACAATATGTTTACTGTATCCCCTGGACCTTCTTATTGACGATGAAACACCGAAATTGCAACGGAATTAAATACAAAAAGCACCATGCCGACTTAAGTACAAGAAGACTGACTCTTCTTACTGACTATATTTGAACCATTCCTGGGACACTAGTTATAGGTTCCGATGCCTCACTTCAGGTTTACTGTATCCCTCTGACCTTCTTATTGATGATGAAACGCAGAAATTGCATCGTAATTAAGTACAAAAGGCACAATGCCGACTTAAGTACAAGAAGACGTACTCTTCCTACTGTCTATGTTTTGAACCATTCCTGTGACACTACTTATAGATTCCGATGCCTCACTTCAGGTTTACTGTATCCCTTGGACTTTCTTATTGACGATGAAACACAGAAATTGCATCGGAATTAAATACAAAAGGAAGAATGCCGACTTAAGTACAAGAAGACTGACTCTTTGTACTGTCTATTTTTTGAACCATTCCTGTGACACTTGTTATAGATTCCGATGCTTCACTTCAGGTTTCCTGTATCCCTTGGACCTTCTTAATGACGATGAAACACAGATATTGCATCGGAATTAAATAGAAAAGGCAAAATGCCGACTTAAGTACAAGAAGACTGACTTTTCTTACTGTCTATGTTTTGAACCATTCCCGTGACACTAGTTATACATTCCGATGCTTCACTTCAGGTTTACTGTATCCCTCCGACCTTCTAATTGACGATGAAACACAGAAATTGCATCGGAATTAAATACAAAAGGCACAGTGACGACTTAAATCTAAGAAGACTGACTCTTCCTAATCTCTATGTTTTGAACCATTCCCGTGATACTAGTTATAGATTACGATGCTTCACTTCAGGTTTACTGTATCCCTTGGGCATTCTTATTGACGATGAAACACAGAAATTGCATCGGAATTAAATACAAAAGGCACAATGCCGACTTACGTACAAGAAGACTGACTCATCCTTCTGTCTATGTTTTGAACCATTCCTGTGACACTAGTTATAGATTCAGATGCTTCACTTCAGGTTTACTGTATACCTTGGACCTTCTCATTGAAGACGAAACACAGAAACTGCATCGGAAATAAATAGAAAAGGCACAATGCCGACTTAAGTCCAAGAAGACTGACTCATCCAACTTTCTACGTTTTGAACCAATCCTGTGACGTTAGATATAGATTCCGATGCTTCACTTCAGGTTTACTGCATCCCTCTGACCTTCTTATTGTCGATGAAACAGAGAAATTGCATCGGATTTAAATACAAAAGGCGCAATGCCGACTTAAGTACAAGAGGACTGACTCTTCTTACTGACTATGTTTTGAACCATTCCTGTGACACTAGCTATACATTCCGATGCTTCACTTCAGGTTTAATGTAGCCCTCTGACCTTCTTATTGACGATGAAACACAGAAATTGCATCGGAATTAAATACAAAAGGCTCAATGCCGACTCAAATACAAGATGACTGGCTCTTCTTACTCTCTATGCTATGAACCTTTCCTGTGAGACCGGTATTAGATTCCGATGCTTCACTTCAGGTTTACTGCATCCCTTCGACCTTCTTATTGACGACGAAACACAGAAATTGCATCGGAATTAAATAGAAAAGGCACAATGCCGACTTAAGTACAAGAGGACTGACTCTTCTTACTGGCTATGTTTTGAACATTTCCTGTGAGACCAGTTTTAGATTCCGATGCTTCATATATGTTTACTGTATCCCTTGGACCTTCTTATTGACGATGAAACACAGAAATTGCATCGGAATTAAATACAAAAGGCACCATGCCGACTTAAGTACAAGAAGACTGACTCTTCTTCCTGACTGTGTTTTGAACCACTCCTGTGACACAAGCTATAGATTCCGATGCCTCACTTCAGGTTTACTGTATCCCTCTGACCTTCTTATTGATGATGAAACACAGAAATTGCATCGTAAATAAATACAAAAGGCACAATGCCGACTTAAGTACAAGAAGACGTACTCTTCCTACTGTCTATGGTTTGAACCATTCCTGTGACACTACTTATAGATTCCGATGCCTCACTTCAGGATTACTGTATCCCTTGGACCTTCTTATTGACGATGAAACACAGAAATTGCATCGGAATTAAATACAAAAGGCACCATGCCGACTTAAGTACAAGAAGACTGACTCTTCCTACTGTCTATTTTTTGAACCATTCCTGTGACACTTGTTATAGATTCCGATGCTTCACTTCAGTTTTACTGTATCCCTCTGACCTTCTTATTGACGATGAAACACAGAAATTGCATCGGAATTAAATACAAAAGGCAGAATGCCGACTTAAGTACAAGAAGACTGACTGTTCCAACTGTCTATTTTTTCAACCATTCCTGTGACACTTGTTATAGATTCCGATGCTTCACTTCAGGTTTACTGTATCCCTCTGACCTTCTTATTGACGATGAAACACAGAAATTGCATCGGAATTAAATTCAAAAGGCACAATGCCGACTCAAGTACAAGAAAACTGACTCTTCCTACTGTCTATGTTTTAAACCATTCCTGTGACTCTAGTTATACATTCCGATGCTTCTCTTCAGGTTTACTGTATCCCTCTGACCTTCTTATTGTCGATGAAACACAGAAATTGCATCGGAATTAAATTCAAAAGGCACAATGCCGACTCAAGTACAAAAAAACTGACTCTTCCTACTGTCTATGTTTTAAACGATTCCTGTGACTCTAGTTATACATTCCGATGCTTCACTTCAGGTTTACTGTATCCTTCTGACCTTCTTCTTGATGATGAAACAAAGAAATTGCATCGTAATTAAATAGAAAAGGCACAATGCCGACTTAAGTACAGGAAGACTGACTTTTCTTAGTGTCTATGTTTTGAACCATTCCTGTGACACTTGCTATAGATTCCGATTCTTCACTCCAGGTTTACTGTATCCCGCCGACCTTCTAATTGACGATGAAACACAGAAATTGCACCGGAATTAAATACAAAAGGCACAGTGCCGACTTAAATCTAAGAAGACTTACTCTTCCTAATATCTATGTTTTGAACCATTCCCGTGATACTAGTTATAGATTCCGATGCTTCACTTCAGGTTTACTGTATCCCTTGGACCTTGTTATTGACGATGAAACACAGAAATTGCATCGGAATTAAATACAAAAGGCACAATGCCGACTTACGTACAAGAAGACTGACTCATCCTTCTGTCTATGTTTTGAACCATTCCTGCTACACTAGTTATAGATTCCGATGCTTCACTTCAGGTTTATTGTATCCCTTGGACCTTCTCATTGACGACGAAACACAGAAACTGCATCGGAAATAAATAGAAAAGGCACAATGCCGACTTAAGTCCAAGAAGACTGACTCTTGTAACTTTCTACGTTTTGAACCATTCCTGTGACATTAGTTATAGATTCCGATGCTTCACTTCAGGTTTACTGTATCCCTCTGACCTTCTTATTGTCGATGAAACACAGAAATTGCATCGGATTTAAATAGAAAGGGCGCAATGCCGACTTAAGTACAAGAGGACTGACTCTTCTTACTGACTATGATTTGAACCATTCCTGTGACACTAGCTATAGATTCCGATGCTTCACTTCAGGTTTAATGTAGCCCTCTGACCATCTTATTGACGATGAAACACAGAAATTGCATCGGAATTAAATACAAAAGGCACAATGCCGACTCAAATACAAGATGACTGGCTCTTCTTACTCTCCATGCTATGAACCTTTCCTGTGAGACCGGTATTAGATTCCGATGCTTCAGTTCAGGTTTACTGTGTCCATTGGACCTTCTTATTGACGTCGAAACACAGAAATTGCATCGGAATTAAATAGAAAAGGCACAATGCCGACTTAAGTACAAGAGGACTGACTCTTCATACTGGCTATATTTTCAACATTTCCTGTGAGACCAGTTTTAGATTCCGATGCTTCACAATATGTTTACTGTATCCCCTGGACCTTCTTATTGACGATGAAACACCGAAATTGCATCGGAATTAAATACAAAAGGCACCATGCCGACTTAAGTACAAGAAGACTGACTCTTCTTACTGACTATGTTTTGAACCATTCCTGGGACACTAGTTATAGATTCCGATGCCTCACTTCAGGTTTACTGTATCCCTCTGACCTTCTTATTGATGATGAAACGCAGAAATTGCATCGTAATTAAATACAAAAGGCACAATGCCGACTTAAGTACAAGAAGACGTACTCTTCCTACTGTCTATGTTTTGAACCATTCCTGTGACACTACTTATAGATTCCGATGCCTCACTTCAGGTTTACTGTATCCCTTGGACTTTCTTATTGACGATGAAACACAGAAATTGCATCGGAATTAAATACAAAAGGCAGAATGCCGACTTAAGTACAAGAAGACTGACTCTTTGTACTGTCTATTTTTTGAACCATTCCTGTGACACTTGTTATAGATTCCGATGCTTCACTTCAGGTTTCCTGTATCCCTTGGACCTTCTTAATGACGATGAAACACAGAAATTGCATCGGAATTAAATAGAAAAGGCAAAATGCCGACTTAAGTACAAGAAGACTGACTTTTCTTACTGTCTATGTTTTGAACCATTCCTGTGCCACTACTTATAGATTCCGATGCCTCACTTCAGGTTTACTGTATCCCTTGGACCTTCTTATTGACGATGAAACACAGAAATTGCATCGGAATTAAATAGAAAAGGTAGAATGCCGACTTAAGTACAAGAAGACTGACTCTTCGTACTGTCTACTTTTTGAACCATTCCTGTGACACTTGTTATACATTCCGATGCTTCACTTCAGGTTTCCTGTATCCCTTGGACCTTCTTAATGACGATGAAACACAGAAATTGCATCGGAATTAAATTCAAAAGGCACAATGCCGACTCAAGTACAAGAAAACTGATTCTTCCTACTGTCTATGTTTTAAACCATTCCTGTGACACTAGTTATACATTCCGATGCTTCACTTCAAGTTTACTGTATCCCTCTGACCGTCTTCTTGATAATGAAACACAGAAATTGCATCGGAATTAAATAGAAAAGGCACAATGCCGACTTAAGTACAGGAAGATCGACTTTTCTTACTGTCTATGTTTTGAACCATTCCTGTGACACTAGTTATACATTCCGGTGCTTCACTTCAGGTTTACTGTATCCCTCCGACCTTCTAATTGACGATGAAACACAGAAATTGCATCGGAATAAAATAAAAAAGGCACAATGCCGGTTTACGTACAAGAAGACTGACTCATCCTTCTGTCTATGTTTTCAACCATTCCTGTGACACTAGTTATAGATTCCAATGCTTCACTTTAGGTTTACTGTATTCCTTGGACCTTCTCATTGACGACGAAACACAGAAACTGCATCGGAAATAAATAGAAAAGGCACAATGCCGACTTAAGTCCAAGAAGACTGACTCTTCCAACTTTCTACGTTTTGAACCAATCCTGTGACATTAGTTATAGATTCCGATGCTTCACTTCAGGTTTACTGTATCCCTCTGACCATCTTATTGTCGATGAAACACAGAAATTGCATCGGATTTAAATACAAAAGGCGCAATGCCGACTTAAGTACAAGAGGACTGACTCTTCTTACTGACTATGTTTTGAACCATTCCTGTGACACCAGCTTTAGATTCCGATGCTTCACTTCAGGTTTAATGTAGCCCTCTGACCTTCTTATTGACGATGAAAGACAGAAATTGCATCGGAATTAAATACAAAAGGCTTAATGCCGACTCAAATACAAGATGACAGGCTCTTCTTACTCTCTATGCTATGAACCTTTCCTGTGAGACCGGTATTAGATTCCGATGCTTCACTTCAGGTTTACTGTATCCCTTGGACCTTCTAATTTACGACGAAACACAGAAATTGCATCGGAATTAAATAGAAAAGGCACAATGCCGACTTAAGTACAAGAGGACTGACTCTTCTTACTGGCTATGTTTTGAACTTTTCCTGTGAGACCAGTTTTAGATTCCGATGCTTCACGATATGTTTACTGTATCCCTTGGACCTTCTTATTGACGATGAAACACAGAAATTGCATCGGAATTAAATACATAAGGCACCATGCCGACTTAAGTACAAGAAGACTGACTCTTCTTACTGACTGTGTTTTGAACCATTCCTGTGACACTACCTATAGATTCCGATGCCTCACTTCAGGTTTACTGTATCCCTCTGACCTTCTTATTGATGATGAAACACAGAAATTGCATCGTAATTGAATACAAAACGCACAATGCCGACTTAAGTACAAGAAGACGTACTCTTAATACTGTCTATGTTTTGAACCATTCCTGTGACACTTGTTATAGATTCCGATGCTTCACTTCAGGTTTACTGTATCCCTCTGACCTTCTTATTGACGATGAAACACAGAAATTGCATCGGAATTAAATACAAAAGGCACAATGCCTACTTAAGTACAAGAAGACTGACAATTCTTACTATGTTTAGAACCAAATACGGTGACACTAGTTATAGTTTCCGATGCTTCACTGTAGGTTTACTGTATCACTTGGACCTTCTTATTGACGATGAAACACAGAAATTGCAGCGGTATTAAATACAAAAGGCACAAGACGACTCAAGTACAAGAAATCTGACTCTTCCTACTGTCTATGATTTGAAACATTCCTGTGACACTAGTTATAGATTCCGATGCCTCACTTCAGGTTTACTGTATCCCTTGGACCTTCTTATTGATGATGAAACACAGAAATTGCATAGGAATTAAATACAAAAGGCACAATGCCGACTTAAGTACAAGAAGACTGTCTCTTCCTACTGTCTATGTTTGAACCATTCCTGTGACGCTAGTTATAGATTCTGATGCCTCACTTCAGGTTTACTGTATCCCTTGGACCTTCTTATTGACGATGAAACACAGAAATTGCATCGGAATTAAATACAAAAGGCACAATGCTGACTTAAGTACAAGAAGACTGACTCTTCGTACTGTCTATTTTTTGAGCCATTCCTGTGACACTTGTTATAGATTCCGATGCTTCACTTCAGGTTTCCTGTATCCCTTGGACCTTCTTAATGACGATGAAACACAGAAATTGCATCGGAATTACATACAAAATGCACAATGCCGACTTAAGTACAGGAAGACTGACTCTTCTTACAGTCTATGATTTGAATCATCCCATTGACACTAGTTATAGATTCCGATGGTTCACTCCAGGTTTACTGTATCCCTTTGACCTTGTTATTGACGATGAAACACAGAAATTGCATCGGAATTAAATCGAAAAGGCACAATGTCGATATAAGTATAAGAAGACTGACTCTTCTTACTGACTATGTTTTGAACCATTCCTGTGACACTAGTTATGGATTCCGATGATTTACTTCAGGTTTACTGTAACCCTTGTACTTTCTTATTGACGATGAAACACAGAAATAGCATCGGGATTAAATACAAAAGGCACAATGCCGACTTAAGTACAAGTAGACTGACTCTTCTTACTGTCAATGATTTGAACCATTCCTGTGACACTAGTTATAGATCCCGATGCTCACTTCAGTTTTACTGTATCCCTATGACCTTCTTATTGACGTGAAACACAGTAATTGCATCGGAATAAAAATACAAAAGCCACAATGCCGACTAAACTACAAGAAGACTGTCTCTTCCTACTGTCTATGTTTTGAACCATTCCTGTGACACTAGTTATAGATTCCAATGCTTCACTTCCGGTTTACTGTATCCCTTGGACCTTCTTAATGACGCTGAAAGACAGAAATGGCGTCGGAATTAAACAGAAAAGGCACAATGCCGACTTATGTACAAGAAAACTGACTCTTCTTACTGTCTATGTTTGGAACCATTCCTGTGACACTAGTTATAGATTCCGATGCCTCACTTCAGGTTTACTGTATCCCTTGGACCTTCTTATTGACGATGAAACACAGAAGTTGCATCGGAATTAAATATAAAGGGCACAATGCCGACTTAAGTACAAGAAGTCTGATACTTCCTACTGTCTCTGTCTTGAACCATTCCTGTGACACTAGTTATAGATTCCGATGCTTCACTTCAGGTTTACTGTATCCCTCTGACATTCTGATTGACGATGAAACACAATAATTGCATCGGAATTAAATACAAAAGGCACAATGCCGACTTAGGTACAAGAAGACTGTCTCTTCTTTCTGACTATGTTGTGAACATTTCCTGTGAGACCAGTTTTTGATTCCGATGCTTCACTATATGTTTATTGTATCCCTTGGACCTTCTTATTGATGATGAAACACAGAAATTGCATCGGAATTAAATACAAAAGGCACAATGCCGACTTAAGTACAAGAAGACTGACTCATATTACTGTCTATGTTTAGAACCATCCCTGTGACACTAGTTACAGATGCCGTAGCTTCACTTCAGGTTTACTGTATCCCTCTGACCTTCTTATTTACGATGAAACACAGAAATTGCATCGGAATTAAATACGAAAGGCACAATGCGAGTTAAGTACAAGAAGACTGACTCTTCTTACTGTCTATGTTTTGAACCATTCCGGTGACACTAGTTATAGTTTCCGATGCTTCACTTTAGGTTTACTGTATCACTTGGACCTTCTTACTGACGATGAAACACAGAAATTGCATCGGAATTACATACAAAAGGCACAATGCCGACTCAAGTACAAGAAGACTGGCTCTTCCTACTGTCTATGTTTTGAACAATTCCTGTGACACTAGTTATACATTCCGATGCTTCACTTCAGGTTTACTGTATCCCTCTGACCTTCTTGTTGATGATCAAACACAGAAGTTGCATCGGAATTAAATAGAAAAGGCACAATGCCGACTTAAGTACAAGGTGACTGACTCTTCTTACTGTCTATGATTTGAACCATTCCTATGACACTAGTTATAGATTCCGATTCTTCACTTCAGGTTTACTATATCCCTTGGACTTTATTATTGACGATGACACACAGAAATTGCATCGGAATTAAATAGAAAATGCGCAATGCCGACTTAAGTACAAGAAGACTGACTCTCCTTACTGTCTATGTTTTGAACCATTCCTGTGTTACTAGTTATAGATTCCGATGCTTCACTTCAGGTTTAGTGTATCCCTCTGAAAATCTTATTGACGATGAAACACAGAAATTGCATCGTAATCAAATAGAAATGGCACAATGCCAACTTATGTACAAGGAGACTGACTCTCCTTACTGTCTATGTTTTGAACCATTCCTGTGACACTAGTTATAGATTCCGATGCTTGACTTCAGGTTTACTGTATCCCTCTGACCTTCTTATTGACGTTAAAACACTGAAATTGCATCGGAATTAAATAGAAAATGCACAATGCTGACTTAAGTACGAGCAGACTGACTCTTCTTACTCACTATGTTTTGAACTACTCCTGAGACACTAATTATAGATTCCGATGCTACACTTTGGGTTTACTGTATCACTTGGAACTTCTTATTGACGATGAAACACAGAAATTGCATCGGAATTAAATACAAAAGGCACAATGCCGACTTAAGTACAAGAAGACTGACTCTTCTTACTGTCAATGTTTTTAACCATTCCTGTGACACTAGTTATAGATTCCGATGCTTCATTTCAGGTTTACTGTATCCCTTGGACCATCTTATTGACGACGAAACACAGAATTTGCATCGGAATTAAATACAAAAGGCACAATGCCGATTTAAGTACAAGAAGACTGACTCTTCCTACTGTCTCTGTTTTGAACCGTACCTGTGACACCAGCTATAGATATCGATGCTTCACTTCAGGTTTACTTTAGCCCTCTGATCTTCTTATTGACGATGAAACACAGAAATTGCAGCGGCATTAAATACAAAAGGCACAATGCCGACTCAAATACATATTGACTGGCTCTTCTTACTCTCTATGCTATGAACCTTTCCTGTGAGACCGGTATTAGATTCCGATTCTTCACTTCAGGTTTACTGTATCCCTTGGACCTTCTTATTGACGACGAAACACAGAAATTGCATCGGAATTAAATAGAAAAGGCACAATGCCGACTTTAGTACAAGAGGACTGACTCTTCTTACTGGCTATGTTTTGAACAATTCCTGTTAGACCAGTTTTAGATTCCGATGCTTCGCAATATGTTTACTGCATCCCTTGGACCTTCTTATTGACGATGATACACAGAAATTGCATCGGAATTAAATACAGGAGGCACCATGCCGACTTCAGTACAATAGGACTGACTCTTCTTACTGACTACGTTTTGAACCATTCCTGTGAAACTAGTTATAGATTCCGATGCCTCACTACAGGTTTACTGTATACCTCTGAAATTCTTATTGATGATTAAACACAGAAATTGCATCGGAATTAAATACATAAGGCACAATGCCGACTTAAGTACAAGAAAACTGACTCTTCCTACTGTCTATGTTTTAAACCATTCCTGTGACACAAGTTATACATTTCGATGCTTCACTTCAGGTTTACTGTATCCCTCTGACCTTCTTCTTGATGATGAAACACAGAAATTGCATCGGAATTAAATAGAAAAAGCACAATGCCGACTTAAGTACAGGAAGACTGACTTTTCTTACTGTCTATGTTTTGAACCATTCCTGTGACACTAGTTATAGATTCCGATGCTTCACTTCAGGTTTACTGTATCCCTCAGACCTTCTAATTGACGATGAAACACCGAAATTGCATCGGAATTAAATTCAAGAGGCACAATGCCGACTCAAGTACAAGAAAACTGACTCTTCCTACTGCCTATGTTTTAAACCATTCCTGTGACACTAGTTATACATTTCGATGCTTCACTTCAGGTTTACTGTATCCCTCTGACCTTCTTCTTGATGATGAAACACAGAAATTGCATCGGAATTAAATACAAAAGGCAGAATGCCGACTTAAGTACAAGAAGACTGACTCTTCCTACTATCTATTTTTTGAACCATTCCTGTGACACTTGTTATAGATTCCGATGCTTCAATTCAGGTTTACTGTATCCCTCTGACCTTCTTATTGACGATGAAACACCGAAATTGCATCGGAATTAAATTCAAGAGGCACAATGCCGACTCAAGTACAAGAAAACTGACTCTTCCTACTGTCTATGTTTTAAACCATTCCTGTGACACTAGTTATACATTTCGATGCTTCACTTCAGGTTTACTGTATCCCTCTGACCTTCTTCTTGATGATGAAACACAGAAATTGCATCGGAATTAAATAGAAAAAGCACAATGCCGACTTAAGTACAGGAAGACTGACTTTTCTTACTGTCTATGTTTTGAACCATTCCTGTGACACTAGTTATAGATTCCGATGCTTCACTTCAGGTTTACTGTATCCCTCAGACCATCTAATTGACGATGAAACACAGAAATTGCATCGGAATTAAATACAAAAGGCACAATGCCGATTTAAGTACAAGAAGACTGACTCTTCCTACTGTCTCTGTTTTGAACCGTACCTGTGACACCAGCTATAGATTTCGATGCTTCACTTCAGGTTTACTTTAGCCCTCTGATCTTCTTATTGACGATGAAACACAGAAATTGCATCGGAATTACATACAAAAGGCACAATGCCGACTCAAGTACAAGAAGACTGGCTCTTCCTACTGTCTATGTTTTGAACAATTCCTGTGACACTAGTTATACATTCCGATGCTTCACTTCAGGTTTACTGTATCCCTCTGACCTTCTTGTTGATGATCAAACACAGAAGTTGCATCGGAATTAAATAGAAAAGGCACAATGCCGACTTAAGTACAAGGTGACTGACTCTTCTTACTGTCTATGATTTGAACCATTCCTATGACACTAGTTATAGATTCCGATTCTTCACTTCAGGTTTACTATATCCCTTGGACTTTATTATTGACGATGACACACAGAAATTGCATCGGAATTAAATAGAAAATGCGCAATGCCGACTTAAGTACAAGAAGACTGACTCTCCTTACTGTCTATGTTTTGAACCATTCCTGTGTTACTAGTTATAGATTCCGATGCTTCACTTCAGGTTTAGTGTATCCCTCTGAAATTCTTATTGACGATGAAACACAGAAATTGCATCGTAATCAAATAGAAATGGCACAATGCCAACTTATGTACAAGGAGACTGACTCTCCTTACTGTCTATGTTTTGAACCATTCCTGTGACACTAGTTATAGATTCCGATGCTTGACTTCAGGTTTACTGTATCCCTCTGACCTTCTTATTGACGTTAAAACACTGAAATTGCATCGGAATTAAATAGAAAATGCACAATGCTGACTTAAGTACAAGCAGACTGACTCTTCTTACTCACTATGTTTTGAACTACTCCTGAGACACTAATTATAGATTCCGATGCTACACTTTGGGTTTACTGTATCACTTGGAACTTCTTATTGACGACGAAACACAGAAATTGCATCGGAATTAAATACAAAAGGCACAATGCCGACTTAAGTACAAGAAGACTGACTCTTCTTACTGTCAATGTTTTTAACCATTCCTGTGACACTAGTTATAGATTCCGATGCTTCACTTCAGGTTTACTGTATCCCTTGGACCATCTTATTGACGACGAAACACAGAATTTGCATCGGAATTAAATACAAAAGGCACAATGCCGATTTAAGTACAAGAAGACTGACTCTTCCTACTGTCTCTGTTTTGAACCGTACCTGTGACACCAGCTATAGATTTCGATGCTTCACTTCAGGTTTACCTTAGCCCTCTGATCTTCTTATTGACGATGAAACACAGAAATTGCAGCGGCATTAAATACAAAAGGCACAATGCCGACTCAAATACATATTGACTGGCTCTTCTTACTCTCTATGCTATGAACCTTTCCTGTGAGACCGGTATTAGATTCCGATTCTTCACTTCAGGTTTACTGTATCCCTTGGACCTTCTATTGACGACGAAACACAGAAATTGCATCGGAATTAAATAGAAAAGGCACAATGCCGACTTAAGTACAAGAGGACTGACTCTTCTTACTGGCTATGTTTTGAACAATTCCTGTTAGACCAGTTTTAGATTCCGATGCTTCGCAATATGTTTACTGCATCCCTTGGACCTTCTTATTGACGATGATACACAGAAATTGCATCGGAATTAAATACAGGAGGCACCATGCCGACTTCAGTACAATAGGACTGACTCTTCTTACTGACTACGTTTTGAACCATTCCTGTGAAACTAGTTATAGATTCCGATGCCTCACTACAGGTTTACTGTATACCTCTGAAATTCTTATTGAAGATTAAACACAGAAATTGCATCGGAATTAAATACATAAGGCACAATGCCGACTTAAGTACAAGAAAACTGACTCTTCCTACTGTCTATGTTTTAAACCATTCCTGTGACACTAGTTATACATTTCGATGCTTCACTTCAGGTTTACTGTATCCCTCTGACCTTCTTCTTGATGATGAAACACAGAAATTGCATCGGAATTAAATAGAAAAAGCACAATGCCGACTTAAGTACAGGAAGACTGACTTTTCTTACTGTCTATGTTTTGAACCATTCCTGTGACACTACTTATAGATTCCGATGCTTCACTTCAGGTTTATTGTATCCCTCAGACCTTCTAATTGACGATGAAACACCGAAATTGCATCGGAATTAAATTCAAGAGGCACAATGCCGACTCAACTACAAGAAAACTGACTCTTCCTACTGTCTATGTTTTAAACCATTCCTGTGACACTAGTTATACATTTCGATGCTTCACTTCAGGTTTACTGTATCCCTCTAACCTTCTTCTTGATGATGAAACACAGAAATTGCATCGGAATTAAATACAAAAGGCAGAATGCCGACTTAAGTACAAGAAGACTGACTCTTCCTACTATCTATTTTTTGAACCATTCCTGTGACACTTGTTATAGATTCCGATGCTTCAATTCAGGTTTACTGTATCCCTCTGACCTTCTTATTGACGATGAAACACCGAAATTGCATCGGAATTAAATTCAAGAGGCACAATGCCGACTCAAGTACAAGAAAACTGACTCTTCCTACTGTCTACGTTTTAAACCATTCCTGTGACACTAGTTATACATTTCGATGCTTCACTTCAGGTTTACTGTATCCCTCTGACCTTCTTCTTGATAATGAAACACAGAAATTGCATCGGAATTAAATAGAAAAAGCACCATGCCGACTTAAGTACAGTAAGACTGACTTTTCTTACTGTCTATGTTTTGAACCATTCCTGTGACACTAGTTATAGATTCCGATGCTTCACTTCAGGTTTACTGTATCCCTCAGACCTTCTAATTGACGATGAAACACAGAAATTGCATCGGAATTAAATACAAAAGGCACAATGCCGATTTAAGTACAAGAAGACTGACTCTTCCTACTGTCTCTGTTTTGAACCGTACCTGTGACACCAGCTATAGATTTCGATGCTTCACTTCAGGTTTACTTTAGCCCTCTGATCTTCTTATTGACGATGAAACACAGAAATTGCAGCGGCATTAAATACAAAAGGCACAATGCCGACTCAAATACATATTGACTGGCTCTTCTTACTCTCTATGCTATGAACCTTTCCTGTGAGACCGGTATTAGATTCCGATTCTTCACTTCAGGTTTACTGTATCCCTTGGACCTTCTTATTGACGACGAAACACAGAAATTGCATCGGAATTAAATAGAAAAGGCACAATGCCGACTTAAGTACAAGAGGACTGACTCTTCTTACTGGCTATGTTTTGAACAATTCCTGTTAGACCAGTTTTAGATTCCGATGCTTCGCAATATGTTTACTGTATCCCTTGGACCTTCTTATTGACGATGATACACAGAAATTGCATCGGAATTAAATACAGGAGGCACCATGCCGACTTCAGTACAATAGGACTGACTCTTCTTACTGACTACGTTTTGAACCATTCCTGTGAAACTAGTTATAGATTCCGATGCCTCACTACAGGTTTACTGTATACCTCTGAAATTCTTATTGATGATTAAACACAGAAATTGCATCGGAATTAAATACATAAGGCACAATGCCGACTTAAGTACAAGAAAACTGACTCTTCCTACTGTCTATGTTTTAAACCATTCCTGTGACACTAGTTATACATTTCGATGCTTCACTTCAGGTTTACTGTATCCCTCTGACCTTCTTCTTGATGATGAAACACAGAAATTGCATCGGAATTAAATAGAAAAAGCACAATGCCGACTTAAGTACAGGAAGACTGACTTTTCTTACTGTCTATGTTTTGAACCATTCCTGTGACACTAGTTATAGATTCCGATGCTTCACTTCAGGTTTACTGTATCCCTCAGACCATCTAATTGACGATGAAACACCGAAATTGCATCGGAATTAAATTTAAGAGGCACAATGCCGACTCAAGTACAAGAAAACTGACTCTTCCTACTGTCTATGTTTTAAACCATTCCTGTGACACTAGTTATACATTTCGATGCTTCACTTCAGGTTTACTGTCACCCCCTGACCTTCATCTTGATGATGAAACGCAGAAATTGCATCGGAATTAAATACAAAAGGCAGAATGCCGACTTAAGTACAAGAAGACTGACTCTTCCTACTGTCTATTTTTTGAACCATTCCTGTGACACTTGTTATAGATTCCGATGCTTCAATTCAGGTTTACTGTATCCCTCTGACCTTCTTATTGACGATGAAACACCGAAATTGCATCGGAATTAAATTCAAGAGGCACAATGCCGACTCAAGTACAGGAAAACTGACTCTTCCTACTGTCTATGTTTTAAACCATTCCTGTGACACTAGTTATACATTTCGATGCTTCACTTCAGGTTTACTGTATCCCTCTGACCTTCTTCTTGATGATGAAACACAGAAATTGCATCGGAATTAAATAGAAAAAGCACATTGCCGACTTAAGTACAGGAAGACTGACTTTTCTTACTGTCTATGTTTTGAACCATTCCTGTGACACTAGTTATAGATTCCGATGCTTCACTTCAGGTTTACTGTATCCCTCAGACCTTCTAATTGACGATGAAACACAGAAATTGCATCGGAATTAAATACAAAAGGCACAGTGCCGACTTAAATCTAAGAAGACTGACTCCTCCTAATCTCTATGTTTTGAACCATTCCCGTGATACTAGTTATAGATTCCGATGCCTCACTTCAGGTTTACTGTACCATTGGACATTCTTATTGACGATGAAACACAGAAATTGCATCGGAATTAATTACAAAAGGCACAATGCCGACTTACGTACAAGAAGACTGACTCATGCTTCTGTCTGTGGTTTGAACCATTCCTGTGACACTAGTTATAGATTCCGATGCTTCACTTCAGGGTTACTGTATCCCTTGGACATTCTCATTGACGACGAAACACAGAAACTGCATCGGAAATAAATAGAAAAGGCACAATGCCGACTTAAGTCCAAGAAGACTGACTCTTCCAACTTTTTACGTTTTGAACCATTCCTGTGACATTAGTTATAGATTCCGATGCTTCACTTCAGGTTTACTGTATCCCTCTGACCTTCTTATTGTCGATGAAACACAGAAATTGCATCGGATTTAAATACAAAAGGCGCAATGCCGACTTAAGTACAAGAGGACTGACTCTTCCTACTGACTAAGTTTTGAACCATTCCTGTGTCACTAGCTATAGATTCCGATGCTTCACTTCAGGTTTAACGTAGCAATCTGACCTTCTTATTGACGATGAAACACAGAAATTGCATTGGAATTAAATACAAAAGGCACAATGCCTTCTCAAATACAAGATGACTGGCTCTTTTTACTCTCTATGCTATGAACATTTCCTGTGAGACCGGTATTAGATTCCGATGCTTCACTTCAGGTTTACTGTATCCCTTGGACCATCTTATTGACGACGAAACACAGAAATTGCATCGGAATTAAATGGAAAAGGCACAATGCCGACTTAAGTACAAGAAGACTGACTCTTCTTACTGACTAAGTTTTGAACTTTTCCTGTGAGACCAGTTTTAGATTCCGATGTTTCACTATATGTTTACTGTATCCCTTGGACCTTCTTATTGACTATGAAACACAGAAATTGCATCGGAATTAAATACAAAAGGCACCATGCCGACTTAAGTACAAGAAGACTGACTCCTCTTACTGACTATGTTTTGAACCATTCCTGTGACACTAGTTATTGATTCCGATGCCTCACTTCAGGTTTACTGTATCCCTTGGGCCTTCTTATTGTTGATGAAACACAGAAATTGCATCGGAATTAAATACAAAGGGCACAATGCCGACATAAGTACAAGAAGACTGACTCTTTCTACTGTCTATGTTTTGAACCATTCCTGTGACGCTAGTTATAGATTCCGATGCCTCACTTCAGGTTTACTGTATCCCTTGGACCTTCTTATTGACGATGAAAGACAGAAATTGCATCGGAATTAAACAGAAAAGCACAATGCCGACTTAAGTACAAGAAAACTGACTCTTCTTACTGTCTATGTTTTGAACCATTCCTGTGACACTACTTATAGATTCCGATGCCTCACTTCAGGTTTACTGTA
The DNA here is from genome assembly GCF_023864345.2 of Schistocerca serialis cubense. Lineage (NCBI taxonomy): Eukaryota > Metazoa > Arthropoda > Insecta > Orthoptera > Acrididae > Schistocerca > Schistocerca serialis. The sequence continues at coordinate 10,246,133 of NC_064638.1, forward strand.
TCCCTTGGACCTTCATATTGACGATGAAACACAGTAATTGCATCGGAATTAAATACAAAAAGCACAATGCCGACTTAAGTACAAGAAGACTGACTCTTCCTACTGTCTATATTTTGAACCATTCCTGTGACACCTGTTATAGATTCCGATGCTTCACTTCAGGTTTACTGAATCCCTCTGACCTTCTTATTGACGATGAAACACAGAAATTGCATCGGAATTAAATACAAATGGCACAATGCCTACTTAAGCACAAGAAGACTGACTATTCTTACTGTCTATGTTTTAAACCAAATACGGTGACACTAGTAATAGTTTCCGATGCTTCACTTTAGGTTTACTGTATCACTTGGACCTTCTTATTGGCGATGAAACACAGAAATTGCATCGGAATTAAATACAAAAGGCACAAGCCGACTCAAGTACATGAAATCTGACTCTTCCTACTGTCTATGATTTGAACCATTCCTGTGACACAAGTTATACATTCCGATGCTTCTCTTCACTTTTACTGTATCCCTCTGACCTTCTTATTGTCGATGAAACACAGAAATTGCATCGGAATTAAATATAAAAGGCACAATGCCGCCTTAAGTACAGGAAGACTGACTCTTCCTACTGTCTCTGTCCTGTACCATTCCTGTGACACTAGTTATAGATTCCGATGCTTCACTTCAGGTTTACTGTATCCCTCTGACCTTCTTATTGACGATGAAACACAGAAATTGCATCGGAATTAAATACAAAAGGCACAATGCCGACTTAAGTACAAGAAGACTGACTCTTCTTACTGTCAATGTTTAGAACCATCACTGTGACACTAGTTACAGATTCCGTAGCTTCACTTCAGGTTTACTGTATCCCTCTGACCTTCTTATTTACGATGAAACACAGAAATTGCATCGGAATTATATACAAAAGGCACATTGCCGACTTAAGTACAAGAAGACTGACTCTTCCAACTGTCTATGCTTTGAACCATTCCTGTGACACTAGTTATAGATTCCTTTGCTTCACTTCAGGTTTACTGTATCCCTCTGAATTTCTTATTGACGATGAAACACAGAAATTGCATCGTAATTAAATAGAAAATGCACAATGCCGACTTAAGTACAAGGTGACTGACTCTTCTTACTGTCTATGATTTGAACCATTCCTATGACACTAATTATAGATTCCGATTCTTCACTTCAGGTTTACTATATCCCTTGGACTTTATTATTGACGATGACACACAGAAATTGCATCGGAATTAAATAGAAAATGCACAATGCCGACTTAAGTACAAGAAGACTGACTCTCCTTACTGTCTATGTTTTGAACCATTCCTGTGACACTAGGTATAGATTCCGATGCTTCACTTCAGGTTTACTGTATCCCTCTGACCTTCTTATTGACGATGACACAGAAATTGCATCGTAATTAAATACAAAAGGCACAATGCCTACTTAAGTACAAGAAGACTGACTATTCTTACTGTCTATGTTTTGAACCAAATCCGGTGACACTAGTTATAGTTTCCGATGCTTCACTTTAGGTTTACTGTATCACTTGGACCTTCTTATTGACGATGAAACACAGAAATTGCATCGGAATTAAATACAAAAGGCACAATGCCGACTCAAATACAAGATGACTGGCTCTACTTACTCTCTATGTTTTGAACCTTTCCTGTGAGAACGGTTTTAGATTCCGATGCTTCACTTCAGGTATACTGTATCCCTTGGACCTTCTTATTGACGATGAAACACAGAAGTTGCATCGGAATTAAATATAAAAGGCACAATGCCGACTTAAGTACAAGAAGACTGACTCTTCCTACTGTCTCTGTCCTGAACCATTCCTGTGACACTAGTTATAGATTCCGATGCTTCACTTCAGGTTTACTGTATCCCTCTGACCTTCTTATTGACGATGAAACACAGAAACTGCATCGGAATTAAATACAAAAGGCACAATGCCGACTTAAGTACAAGAAGACTGTCTCTTCTTCCTGACTATGTTGTGAACATTTCCTGTGAGACCAGTTTTAGATTCCGATGCTTCACTATATGTTTATTGTATCCCTTGGACCTTCTTATTGACGATGAAACACAGAATTGCATCGGAATTAAATACAAAAGGCACAATGCCGACTCAAATAAAAGATGACTGGCTCTTCTTACTCTCTATGTTTTGAACCTTTCCTGAGAGACCGACTTTGGATTCCGGTGCTTCACTTCAGGTTTACTGTATCACTTGGACGTTCTTATTGACGACGAAACACAGAAATTACATAGAAAAGGCACAATGCCGACTTAAGTACAAGAAGACTGACTCTTCTTACTGCCTATGATTTGAACATTTCCTGTGAGACCAGTTTTGGATTCCGATGCTTCACTATGTGTTTACTGTACCCCATGGACCTTCTTATTGACGATGAAACACAGAAATTGCATCGAAATTAAATACAAAAGTCACAATGCCGACTTATGTACAAGAAGACTGACTCTTCTTACTGTCTATGTTTTGAACCATTCCTGTGACACTAGTAATAGATTCCGATGCTTCACTTAAGGTTTACTGTATCCCTCTGACCATCGTATTCACGACGAAACATAGAAACTGCATCGGAATTAAATAGAAAAGGCACAATGCCGACTTAAGTACAAGAAGAGTGACTTTTCCTACTGTCTATGTTTTGAACCTTTTCTGTGATACTAGTTATAGATTCCGATGCTTCACTTCAGGTTTACTGCATCCCTCTGACCTTCTTCTTGATGGTGAAACACAGAATTTGCATCGGAATTAAATAGAAAAGGCACAATGCCGACTTACATACAAGAAGACTGGCTCATCTTACTGTCTATTTTCTGAACCATTCCTGTGACACTAGTTATAGATTCCGAAGCTTCACTTCAGGTTTACTGTATCCCTCTGACCCTCTTATTGACGATGAAACACAGAAATTGCATCGGAATTAAATAGAAAAGGCACAATGCCGACTTAAGTACAAGAAGACTGTCTCTTCTTTCTGACTATGTTGTGAACATTTCCTGTGAGACCAGTTTTAGATTCCGATGCTTCACTATATGTTTATAGTATCCCTTGGACCTTCTTATTGACGATGAAACACAGAAATTGCATCGGAATTAAATACAAATGCAGAATGCCGACTTAAGTACAAGAAGACTGACTCTTCTTACTGTCTATGTTTTGAACCATTCCTGTGACACTAGTTATAGATTCCGATGCTTCACTTCAGGTTTACTGTATCCCTCTGACCTTCGTATTTACGATGAAACACAGAAATTGCATCGGAATTAAATACAAAAGGCACAATGCCGACTTAAGTACACGAAGACTGACTCTTCTTACTGTCTATGCTTTGAACCATTCCGGTGACACTAGTTATAGTTTCCGATGCTTTACTTCAGGTTTACTGTATCACTTGGACCTTCTTATTGACGATGAAACACAGAAATTGCATCGGAATTAAATACAAAAGGCACAATGCCGACTATAATACAAGATGACTGACTTTTCCTACTGTCTATGTTTTGAACCATTCCTGTGACACTAGTTATACATTCCGATGCTTCACCTCAGGTGTACTGTATCCCTCTGACCTTGTTATTGACGATAAAACACAGAAATCACATCGGAATTAAATACAAAAGGCACAACGCCGACTTAAGTACAAGAAGACTGTCTCTTCTTTCTCCTATGGTGTGAACACTTCCTGTGAGACCGGTTATAGATTCCGATGCTTCACTATATGTTTATTGTATCCCTTGGACCTTCATATTGACGATGAAACACAGAAATTGCATCGGAATTAAACACAAAAGGCACAATGCCGACTTAAGTACAAGAAGACTGACTCTTCTTACTGTCTATGTTTAGAACCATTCCTGTGACACTAGTTACAGATTCCGATGCTTCACTTCAGGTTAACTGTATCCCTCAGACCTTCTTATTTACGATGAAACACAGAAATTGCATCGGAATTAAATACAAAAGGTACAATGCCGACTTAAGTACAAGAAGACTGACTCTTCTTACTGTCTATGTTTTGAACCTTTCCAGTGACACTAGTTATAGTTTCCGATGATTCACTTCAGGTTTACTGTATCACTTGGACCTTCTTATTGACGATGAAACACAGAAATTGCATCGGAATTAAATACAAAAGGCTAAATGCCGATTTAAGTACAGGAAGACTGACTCTTCTTACTGTCTATGTTCTGAACAATTCCTGTGACACTAGTTATAGATTCCGATGCTTCACTTCAGGTTTACTGCATCCCTTGGACCTTCTTATTGACGGCGAAACACAGAAATTGCATCGGAATTAAATAGGAAAGGCACAATGCCGACTTAAGTACAAGAAGAGTGACCCTTCCTATTGTCTATGTTTTGAATCATTCCAGTGACACTAGTTATAGATTCCGATGCTTCACTTCAGGTTTACTGTATCCCTTGGACCTTCTTATTGACGACGAAACACAGAAATTGCATCGGAATTAAATACAAAAGGCACAATGCCGACTTAAGTACAAGAAGATTGATTCGTCTTACTGTCTATGTGTTGAACCATTCCTGTGACACTAGTTATAGATTCCGATGCTTCACTTCAGGTTTACTGTATCCCTTGGACCTTCTTATTGACGACAAAACACAGAATTTGCATCGGAATTAAATAGAAAAGGCACTATGCCGACTTAAGTACAAGAAGACTGACTCTTCCTACTGTCTATGCTTTGAACCATTCCTGTGTCACTAGTTATAGATTCCGATGCTTCACTTCAGGTTTACTGTATCCCTCTGACCTTCTTATTGACGATGAAACACAGAAATTGCGTCGGAATTAAATACAAAAGGCACAATGCCGACTTAAGTACAAGAAGACTGTCTTTTCATTCTGACTGTGTTGTGAACATTTCCTGTGAGACCAGTTTTAGATTCCGATGCTTCACTATATGTTTATTGTATCCCATAAACCTTCTTATTGACGGCGAAACACAGAAATTGCATCGGAATAAAATACAAAAGGCACAATGCTGACTTAAGTCCAAGAAGACTGACTCTTCTTACTGTCTGTGTTTTGAACAATTCCTGTGACATTAGTTATAGATTCCGTTGCTTCACTATATGTTTTCTGTATCCCTTGCACCTTCTTATCGACGATGAAACACAGAAATTCCATCGGAATTAAATACAAGAGGCACAATGCCGAAATAAGTACAAGACGACTGACTCTTCTTACTGTCTATGTTTTGAACCATTCCTGTGACACTAGTTATAGATTCCGATGCATCACTTCAGGTTTACTGTATCCCTTGGACGTTCGTATTGACGATGAATCACACAAATTGCATCGGAATTTAATACAAAAGGCACAATGCCGACCTAAGTACAAGAGGACTGACTCTTCTTACTGACTATGTTGTGAACATTTCCTGTGAGACCAGTTTAAGATTCCGATGCTTCACTATATGTTTACTGTATCCCTTGGAATTTCTTATTGACGATGAAACACAGAACTTGCATCGGAATTAATTAGAAAAGGCACAATGCCGACTTAAGTACAAGAAGACTGGCTCTTCCTACTGTCTATGTTTTAACCATTCCTGTGACACTAGTTATAGACTCCGATGCTTCACTTCAGGTTTACTGATTCCCTCTGACCTTCTTATTGACGATGAAACACAGAAACTGCATCCGAATTTAATTCAAAAGGCACAATGCCGACTCAAATACAAGATGACTGGCTCTTCTTACTCTCTACGTTTTGAACCTTTCCTGAGAGACCGATTTTGGATTCCGGTGCTTCACTTCAGGTTTACTGTATCCCTTTGACGTTCTTATTGACGACGAAACACAGAAATTGCATCGGAATTACATAGAAAAGGCCCAATGCCGACATAAGTACAAGACGACTGACTCTTCTTACTGACTATGATTTGAACATTTCCTGTGAGACCAGATTTGGATTCCGATGCTTCACTATGTGCTTACTGTATCACTCTGACCTTCTTATTGACGACGAAACACAGAAATTGCATCGAAATTAAATACAAAAGGCACAATGCCGACTTAAGTACAAGAAGACTGACTCTTCTTACTGTCTATGTTTTGAACCGTTCCTGTGACACTAGTTATAGATTCCGATGCTTCACTTCAGGTTTACTGTAACCCTCGGAGCTTCTTATTGTCGATGAAACACAGAAATTGCATCGGAATTAAATACAAAAGGCACAATGCCGACTTAAGTACAAGAAGACTGACACTTCCACCTGTCTATTTTTTGAACCATTCCTGTGGCACTAGTTATAGATTCCGATGCATCACTTCAGGTTTACTGTATCCCTTGGACGTTCGTATTGACGATGAAACACACAAATTGCATCGGAATTAAATACAAAAGGCACAATGCCGACCTAAGTACAAGAAGACTGACTCTTCTTGCTGTGTATGTTTTGAACCATTCCTGTGACACTAGTTATAGATTCCGATGCTTCACTTAAGGTTTACTGTATCCCTCTGTCCTTCGTATTGACGACGAAACACAGAAACTGCATCGGAATTAAATAGAAAAGGCACAATGCCGACTTAAGTACAAGAAGACTGACTCTTCCTACTGTCTATGCTTTGCACCATTCCTGTGACACTAGTTATAGATTCCGATGCTTCACTTCCGGTTTACTGTATCCCTCAGAACTTCTTATTGACGATGAAACACAGAAATTGCATCGGAATTAAGTACAAAAGGCACAATGCCGACTTAAGTACAAGACGACAGACTCTTCTTACGGTCAATGGTTTGAACCTTTTCTGTGACACTAGTTATTGATTCCGACGCTTCACTTCAGGTTTACTGCATCCCTCTGACCTTCTTCTTGTTGATGAATTACAGAAATTGCATCGGAATTAGATAGAAAAGGCACAATGCCGACTTAAGTACAAGAAGACTGAATCTTCTTACTGTCTATGATATAAACCATTCCTGTGACACTAGTTACAGATTCCGATGCCTCACTTCAGGTGCACTGCATCCCTTGGACCCTCTTATTGACGACGAAACACAGAAATTGCATCGGAATTAAATACAAAAGGCACAATGCCGACTTAAGTACAAGTAGACTGACTCTTCTTACTGTCTATTTTTTGAACCATTCCTGTGACACTAGTTATAGATTCTGATGCTTCACTTCAGTTTTACTGTATCCCTCTGACATTCTTATTGACGATGAAACACAGAAATTGCATCGGAATTAAATACAAAAGGCACAATGCCGACTTAAGTACAAGAAGACTGACTCTTCCTACTGTCTATTTTTTGAACCATTCCTGTGACACTAATTATAGATTCCGATGCTTTACTTCAGGTTTACTGTATCCCTTGGACCTTCCCATTGACGACGAAATACAGAAATTGCATCGAAATTAAATAGAAAAGGCACAATGCCGACTTAAGTACAAGAAGACTGACTCTTCCAACTGTCTATGTTTTGAACCATTCCTGTGACACTAAGTATAGATTCCGATGCTTCACTTCAGGTTTACTGTGACCCTCTGATCCTCTTATTGACGATGAAACACAGAAATAGCATCGGAATTAAATAGAAAATGCACAATGCCGACTTAAGTACAAGAAGACTGACTCTTCTTACTGTCTATGCTTTGAACCATTCCTGTGACACTAGTTATAGATTCCGATGCTTCACTTCAGGTTTACTGTATCCCTCTGACCTTCTTATTGACGATGAAACACAGAAATTGCGTCGGAATTAAATACAAAAGGCACAATGCCGACTTAAGTACAATAAGACTGCCTTTTCACTCCGACTGTGTTGTGAACATTTCCTGTGAGACCAGTTTTAGATTCCGATGCTTCACTATATGTTTATTGTATCCCATAAACCTTCTTATTGACGACGAAACACAGAAATTGCATCGGAATAAAATACAAAAGGCACAATGCTGACTTAAGTCCAAGAAGACTGACTCTTCTTACTGTCTATGATTTGAACAATTCCTGTGACATTAGTTATAGATTCCGATGCTTCACTATATGGTTTCTGTATCCCTTGCACCTTCTTATCGACGATGAAACACAGAAATTCCATCGGAATTAAATACAAGAGGCACAATGCCGAAATAAGTACAAGACGACTGACTCTTCTTACTGTCTATGTTTTGAAACATTCCTGTGACACTAGTTATAGATTCCGTTGCTTCATTTTAGGTTTACTGTATCCTTTTGACCTTCTTATTGCCTGCGAAACACAGAAATTGCATCGGAATTAAATAGAAAAGGCACAATGCCGACTCAAGTACAAGAAGACTGACTCTTCCTACTGTCTATGTTTTGAACCATTCCTGTGACACTAGTTATAGATTCCGTTGCTTCACTTCAGGTTTACTGTATCCCTCTGACCTTCTTATTGATGATGAAACACAGAAATTGCATCGGAATTAAATACAAATTGCACAATGCCGACTAAAGTACAAGAAGACTGACCCTTCTTACTGACTATGTTGTGAACATTTCCTGTGAGACCAGTTTAAGATTCCGATGCTTCACTATATGTTTACTGTATCCCATGGAATTTCTTATTGACGATGAAACACAGAACTTGCATCGGAATTAATTAGAAAAGGCACAATGCCGACTTAAGTACAAGAAGACTGACTCTTCTTACTGACTATGATTTGAACATTTCCTGTGAGACCAGATTTGGATTCCGATGCTTCACTATGTGCTTACTGTATCCCTCTGACCTTCTTATTGACGACGAAACACAGAAATTGCATCGAAATTAAATACAAAAGGCACAATGCCGACTTAAGTACAAGAAGACTGACTCTTCCTACTGTCTATTTTTTGAACCATTCCTGTGACACTAATTATAGATTCCGATGCTTTACTTCAGGTTTACTGTATCCCTTGGACCTTCTCATTGACGACGAAATACAGAAATTGCATCGAAATTAAATAGAAAAGGCACAATGCCGACTTAAGTACAAGAAGACTGACTCTTCTTACTGTTTATGTTTTGAACCATTCCTGTGACACTAGTTATAGATTCCGATGCTTCACTTCAGGTTTACTGTAACCCTCGGACCTTCTTATTGTCGATGAAACACAGAAATTGCATCGGAATTAAATACAAAAGGCACAATGCCGACTTAAGTACAAGAAGACTGACACTTCCACCTGTCTATTTTTTGAACCATTCCTGTGGCACTAGTTATAGATTCCGATGCATCACTTCAGGTTTACTGTATCCCTTGGACGTTCGTATTGACGATGAAACACACAAATCGCATCGGAATTAAATACAAAAGGCACAATGCCGACATAAGTACAAGAAGACTGACTCTTCTTGCTGTGTATGTTTTGAACCATTCCTGTGACACTAGTTATAGATTCCGATGCTTCACTTAAGGTTTACTGTATCCTTCTGTCCTTCGTATTGACGACGAAACACAGAAACTGCATCGGAATTAAATAGAAAAGGCACAATGCCGACTTAAGTACAAGAAGACTGACTCTTCCTACTGTCTATGCTTTGCACCATTCCTGTGACACTAGTTACGGATTCCGATGCATCACTTCAGGTGTACTGTATCCCTTGGACCCTCTTATTGACGATGAAACACAGAAATTGCATCGGGATTAAATACAAAAGGCACAATGGCGACTTAAGTACAAGTAGACTGACTCTTCTTACTGTCTATGATTTGTTCCATTCCTGTGACACTAGTTATAGATTCTGATGCTTCACTTCAGTTTTACTATATCCCTCTGACCTTCTTACTGACGACGAAACACAGAAATTGCATCGGAATTAATTACAAATGGCACAATGCCGACTTAAGTACAAGAAGACTGTCTCTTCCTACCGTCTATTTTTTGAACCATTCCTGTGACACTAATTATAGATTCCGATGCTTTACTTCAGGTTTACTGTATCCCTCGGACCTTCTCATTGACGACGAAATACAGAAATTGCATCGAAATTAAATAGAAAAGGCACAATGCCGACTTAAGTACAAGAAGACTGACTCTTCCAACTGTCTATGTTTTGACCATTCCTGTGACACTAAGTATAGATTCCGATGCCTCACTTCAGGTTTACTGTATCCCTCTGACCTTCTTATTGTCGATGAAACACAGAAATTGCATCGGAATTAAATACAAAAGGCACAATGCCGACTTAAGTACATGAGGGCTGACTCTTCTTACTTTCTATGTTTTGAACCATTCCTGTGACACTAGTTATAGATTCCGATGCTTCACTTCAGGTTTACTGCATCCCTTGGACCTTCTTATTGACGACGAAAAACAAAAATTGCATCGGAATAAAATAAGAAAGGCACAATGCCGACTTATGTACAAGAAGACTGACCCATCCTACTGTCTATGTTTTGAACGATTCCTGTGACACTAGTTATAGATTCCGATGCTTCACTTCAGGTTTACTGTATCCCTCTGACCTTCTTATTGACGATGAAACACAGAAATTGCATCGGAATTAAATACAAAAGGCACAATTTCGACTTAAGGACAAGACGACAGACTCTTCTTACTGTCTATGTTTTAACAATTTCTGTGACACTAGTTACAGATTCCGATGTTTCACTTCAGGTATACTGCATCCCTCTGCCCTTCTTCTTGATGATGGAACACAGAAATTGCATCGGAACTAAATAGAAAAGGCACAATGCAGACTTAAGTACAAGAAGACTGATCCTTCTTACTGTCTATGATTTGAACCATTCCTGTGACACTGGTTACGGATTCCGATGCATCACTTCAGGTGTACTGTATCCCTTGGACCCTCTTATTGACGATGAAACACAGAAATTGCATCGGGATTAAATACAAAAGGCACAATGGCGACTTAAGTACAAGTAGACTGACTCTTCTTACTGTCTATGATTTGTTCCATTCCTGTGACACTAGTTATAGATTCTGATGCTTCACTTCAGTTTTACTATATCCCTCTGACCTTCTTACTGACGACGAAACACAGAAATTGCATCGGAATTAATTACAAATGGCACAATGCCGACTTAAGTACAAGAAGACTGACTCTTCCTACTGTCTAAGTTTTGAACCATCCCTGTGACACTAGTTAGAGATTCCGATGCTTCACTTCAGGTGTACTGTATCCCTCTGACCTTCTTATTGACGATGAAACACAGAAATTGCATCGGAATTAAATAGGATAGGCACAATGCCGACTTAAGTACAAGAAGACTGACTCTTCTTACTAACTATGTTTTGAACCATTCCTGTGACACTAGTTATAGATTCCGATGCTTTATTCAGGTTTACTGTATCCCTTGGACCTTCTTATTGACGATGAAACACAGAAATTGCATCGGAATTAAATACATAAGGCACCTTGCCGACTTAAGTACAAGAAGAATGACTCTTACTACTGTCTATGTTTTGAACCATTCCTGTGACACTACTTATACATTCTGATGCTTCACCTCAGTTTTACTGTATCCCTCTGACCTTCTTATTGACGATGAAACTTAGAAATTGCATCGGAATAAATAGGAAAGCCACAATGCCGACTAAAGTACAAGAAGACTCACTCTTCTTACTGACTATGATTGAACCATTCCTGTGACCTTAGTTATAGATTCCGATGCTTCACTTCAGGTTTACTGTATCCCTTGGACCTTCTTATTGACGATGAAACATAGAAATTGCATCGGGATTTAATAAAAAGGCACAATGCCAAGTTAAGTACAAGAAGACTGACTCTTCTTACTGACTAAGTTTTGAACAGTTACTGTGACACTACTTATGGATTCCGATGCTTCACTTCAGGTTTACTGTATCCCACTGACCTTCTTATTGACGATGAAACACAGCAATTTATTCGGAATTACATAAAAAAGGCACAGTGCCGACTTAAGTATAAGAAGACTGACTCTTCCTACTCTCTATGTTTTGAACCATTCCCGTGACTCTAGTTATAGATTACGATGCTTCACTTCAGGTTTACTGTATCCCTCTGACCTTCATATTGACGATGAAACACAGAAATTGCATCGGAATTAAATACAAAAGGCACAATGCCTACTTACGTACAAGTGGACTGACTCATCTTACTGTCTAAGTTTGGTACCATTCCTGTGACACTAGTTATAGATTCCGATGCTTCACTTCAGGTTTACTGTATCCCTCAGAACTTCTTATTGACGATGAAACACAGAAATTGCATCGGAATTAAGTACAAAAGGCACAATGCCGACTTAAGTACAAGACGACAGACTCTTCTTACGGTCTATGGTTTGAACCTTTTCTGTGACACTAGTTATAGATTCCGATGCTTCACTTCACGTTTACTGCATCCCTCTGAATTTCTTCTTGATGATGAATTTTTAGAAATTGCATCGGAATTAAATAGAAAAGGCACAATGCCGACTTAAGTACAAGAAGACTGACTCTTCTTACTGTCTATGATATAAACCATTCCTGTGACACTAGTTATAGATTCCGATGCCTCACTTCAGGTGCATTGCATCCCTTGGACCTTCTTCTTCACGACGAAACACAGAAATTGCATCAGAATTAAATACAAAAGGCACAATGCCAACTTAAGTACAAGTAGACTGTCTCTTCTTACTGTCTATTTTTTGAACCATTCCTGTGACACTAGTTATAGATTCTGATGCTTCACTTCAGTTTTACTGTATCCTTCTGGCCTTCTTATTGACGATGAAACACAGAAATTGAATCGGAATTAAATACAAAAGGGCACAATGCCGACTTAAGTACAAGAAGACTGACTCTTCCTACTGTCTATGTTTTGAACCATCCCTGTAACACTAGTTAGAGATTCCGATGCTACACTTCAGTTTTTCTGTATCCCTCTGACCCTCTTATTGACGATGAAACACAGAAATTGGATCGGAATTACATTGAATAGGCACAATGCCGACTTAAGTACCAGAAGACTGACTCTTCTTACTAACTATCTTTTGAACCGCTCCTGTGACACTAGTTATTGATTCCGATGCTTTACTTCAGGTTTACTGTACCTCTCTGACTTTCTTATTGATGATGAAACACAGAAATTGCATCGGAATTAAATACAAAATGCACAATGCCGACTTAAGTACAAGAAGACTGACTCATCTTACTGACTATGTTGTGAACATTTCCTGTGAGACCAGTTTTAGATTCCGATGCTTCACTATATGATTACTGTATCCCTTGGACCTTCTTAGTGACGATGAAACTCAGAAATTGCATCGGAATCAAATACCAAAGGCACAATGCCGACTTACGTACAAGAACACTGACTCATCTTACTGTCTATTTTTTGAACCATTCCTGTGACACTAATTATAGATTCCGATGCTTCACTTCAGGTTTACTGTATCCCTTGGACCTTCTCATAGACGACGAAATACAGAAATTGCATCGAAACTAATTAGAAAAGGCACAATGCCGACTTAAGTACAAGAAGACTGACACTTCCAACTGTCTATGTTTTGAACCATTCCTGTGACACTAATTATAGATTCCGATGCCTCACTTCAGGTTTACTGTATCCCTCTGACCTTCTTATTGTCGATGAAACACAGAAATTCCATCGGAATTAAATACAAAAGGCACGATGCCGACTTAAGTACATGAGGACTGACTCTTCTTACTCTCTATGTTTTGAACCATTCCTGTGACACTTGTTATAGATTCCGATGCTTCACTTCAGGTTTACTGCATCGCTTGGACCTTCTTATTGACGACGAAACACAGAAATTGCATCGGAATAAAATAGGAAAGGCACAATGCCGACTTAAGTACAAGAAGACTGACCCTTCCTATTGTCTATGTTTTTAACGATTCCTGTGACACTAGTTATAGATTCCGATGCTTCACTTGAGGTTTACTGTTACCCTCTGACCCTCTTATTGACGATGAAACACAGAAATAGCATCCGAATTAAATAGAAAAGGCACAATGCCGACTTAAGTACAAGAAGACTGACTCTTCTTACTGTCTATGCTTTGAACCATTCCTGTGACACTAGTTATAGATTCCGATGCTTCACTTCAGGTTTACTGTATCCCTCTGCCCTTCTTATCGACGATGAAACACAGAAATTGCATCGGAATTAAATACAAAAGGCACAATTTCGACTTAAGTACAAGACGACAGACTCTTCTTACTGTCTATGTTTTAACCATTTTGGTGACACTAGTTACAGATTCCAATGTTTCACTTCAGGTATACTGCATCCCTCTGCCCTTTTTCTTGATGATGGAACACAGAAATTGCATCGGAACTTATTTGAAAAGGCACAATGCAGACTTAAGTACAAGAAGACTCACTCTTCTTACTGACTATGATTGAACCATTCCTGTGACACTAGTTATAGATTCCGATGCTTCACTTCAGGTTTACTGTATCCCTTGGACCTTCTTATTGACGATGAAACATAGAAATTGCATCGGGATTTAATAAAAAGGCACAACGCTAACTTAAGTACAAGAAGACTGACTCTTCTTACTGACTAAGTTTTGAACCATTACTGTGACACTACTTATGAATTCCGATGCTTCACTTCAGGTTTACAGTATCCCACTGACCTTCTTATTGACGATGAAACACAGAAATTTATTCGGAATTACATAAAAAAGGCACAGTGCCGACTTAAGTATAAGAAGACTGACTCTTCCTACTCTCTATGTTTTGAACCATTCCCGTAACTCTAGTTATAGATTCCGATGCTTCACTTCAGGTTTACTGTATCCCTCTGACCTTCATATTGACGATGAAACACAGAAATTGCATCGGAATTAAATACAAAAGGCACAATGCCGACTTAAGTACAAGAGGACTGACTCATCTTACTGTCTAAGTTTGGAACCATTCCTGTGACACTAGTTATAGATTCCGATGCTTCACTTCAGGTTTACTGCATCCCATGACCCTTTTTATTGACGACGAAACACAGAAACTGCATCGGAATTAAATAGGAAAGGCACAATGCCGACTTAAGTGCAAGAAGACCGACTCTTCTTACTGTCTATGTTTTGAACCATTCCTGTGACACTAGTTATAGATTCCGATGCTTCACTTCAGGTTTACTGTATCCCTCTGACCTTCTTATTGACGATGAAACACAGAAATTGCATCGGAATTAAAAAGAAAAGGCACAATGCCGACTTAAGTACAAGAAGACTGACTCTTCTTACTGTCTATGTTTTGAACCATTCCTGTGACACTAGTTATAGATTCCGATGCTTCACTTCAGGTTTACTGTATCCCACTGACCTTCTTATTGACGATGAAACACAGAAATTTATTCGGAATTACATAAAAAAGGCACAGTGCCGACTTAAGTATAAGAAGACTGACTCTTCCTACTCTCTATGTTTTGAACCATTCCCGTGACTCTAGTTATAGATTCCGATGCTTCACTTCAGGTTTACTGTATCCCTCTGACCTTCATATTGACGATGAAACACAGAAATTGCATCGGAATTAAATACAAAAGGCACAATGGCGACTTAAGTACAAGAGGACTGACTCATCTTACTGTCTAAGTTTGGAACCATTCCTGTGACACTAGTTATAGATTCCGATGCTTCACTTCAGGTTTACTGCATCCCATGACCCTTCTTATTGACGACGAAACACAGAAACTGCATCGGAATTAAATAGGAAAGGCACAATGCCGACTTAAGTGCAAGAAGACTGACTCTTCTTACTGTCTATGTTTTGAACCATTCCTGTGACACTAGTTATAGATTCCGATGCTTCACTTCAGGTTTACTGTATCCCTCTGACCTTCTTATTGACGATGAAACACAGAAATTGCATCGGAATTAAAAAGAAAAGGCACAATGCCGACTTAAGTACAAGAAGACTGACTCTTCTTACTGTCTATGTTTTGAACCATTCCTGTGACACTAGTTATAGATTCCGATGCTTCACTTCAGGTTTACTGTATCCCTTGGACCTTCTTATTGACGACAAAACACAGAATTGGCATCGGAATTAAATAGAAAAGCACAATGCCGACTTAAGTACAAGAAGACTGACTCTTCCTACTGTCTCTGTTTCGTACCATTCCTGTGACACTAGTTATAGATTCCGATGCTTCACTTCAGGTTTACTGAATCCCTCTGACCGTCTTATTGACGATGAAGCACAGAAATTCCATCGGAATTAAATACAAAAGGCACCATGCCGACTTAAGTACAAGAAGACTGACTCTTCTTTCTGACTATGTTGTGAACATTTCCTGTGAGACCAGTTTTAGATTCCGATGCTTCACTATATATTTTCTGTATCCCTTGGACCTTCTAATTGACGATGAAACACAGAAATTCCATCGGAATTAAATACAAAAGGCACAATGCCGACTTAAGTACAAGAAGACTGATTCTTCTTACTGTCTATGTTTAGAACCATTCCTGTGACACTAGTTATAGATTCCGATGCTTCACTTCAGGTTTACTGTATCCCTCTGACCTTCTTATTTAAGATGAAACACAGAAATTGCATCGGAATTAAATACAAAAGGCACAATGCCGACTTAAGTACAAGAAGACTGACTCTTCTTACTGTCTATGATTTGAACCATTCCTGTGACACTAGTTATAGTTTCCGATGCTTCACTTCAGATTTACTGTATCTGTTGGACCTTCTTATTGACGATGAAACACAGAAATAGCATCGGAATTAAATACAAAAGGCACAATGCCGACTTAAGTACAAGAAGACTGACCCTTCCTATTGTCTATGTTTTGAACCAATCTTGTGACACTAGTTATGGATTCCGATGCTTCACTTCAGGATACTGTATCCCTCTGACCTTCTTTTTGACGATGAAACACAGAAATTGCATCGGAATTAAGTAGAAAAGGCACAATGTGGACTTAAGTATAAGAAGACTGACTCTTCTTGCTGACTATGATTTGAAAATTTTCTGTGAGGCCAGTTTTAGATTCCGATGCTTCACTATATGTTTACTGTATCCCTTGGACCTTCTTATTGACGATGAAACACAGAAATTGCATCGGAATTAAATACAAAAGGCACAAGGCCGACTTAAGTACAAGAAGATTGACTCTTCTTGCTGTGTATGTTTTGAACCATTCCTGTGACACTAGTTATAGATTCCGATGCTTCACTTCAGGTTTACTGTATCCATTGGACCTTCATATTGACGACGAAACACAGTAATTGCATCCGAATTAAATACAAAAAGCACAATGCCGACTTAAGTACAAGAAGACTGACTCTTCCGTGTCTATATTTTCAACCATTCCTGTGACACTAGATATAGATTCCGATGCTTCACTTCTGGTTTACTGTATCCCTTGGACCTTCTTATTGACGACGAAACACAGAAATTGCATCGGATTTAAATAGAAAAGGCATAATGCCGACTTAAGTATAAGAAATCTGACTCTTCCAACTGTCTATGTTTTGAACCATTCCTGTGACACTAGTTATAGATTCCGAAGCTTCACTTCAGGTTTACTGTATCCTTTGGACCTTCTTATTGACGATGAATCACAGAATTTGCATCGGAATTAAACACAAAGGGCCCAATGCCGACATAAGTACACGAAGACTGACTCTTCTTACTGTCTATGCTTTGAGCAATTCCTGTGACACTTGTTATTGATTCCGATGCTTCACTTCAGGTTTACTGTATCCCTTGCACCTTCTTATCGACGATGAAACACAGAAATAGCATCGGAATTAAATACAAAAGGCACAATGCCGACTTAAGTGCAAGAAGACTGACCCTTCTTACTGTCTATGTTTTTAGCAATTCCTGTGACACTAGTTATAGTTTCCGATGCTTCACTTCAGGTTTACTGTATCCCGTGGACCTTCTTATTGACGATGAAAGATAGAAATTGCATCGGGATTTAATAAAAAGGCACAATGCCAACTTAAGTACAAGAAGACTGACTCTTCTTACTGACTAAGTTTTGAACCATTACTGTGACACTACTTATAGATTCCGATGCTTCACTTCAGGTTACTGTTTCCCTCTGACCTTCTTGTTGACGATGAAACACAGAAATTTCTTCGTAATTACATAAAAAAGGCACAGTGCCGACTTAAGTATAAGAAGACTGACTCTTCCTACTCTCTATGTTTTGAACCATTCCCGTGACTCTAGTTATAGATTCCGATGCTTCACGTCGGGTTTACTGTATCCCTCTGACCTTCATATTGACTATGAAACACAGAAATTGCATCGGAATTAAATACAAAATGCACAATGCCGACTTACGTACAAGAAGACTGACTCATCTTACTGTCTAAGTTTTGAACCATTCCTGTGACACTAGTTATAGATTCCGATGCTCCCGTTCAGGTTTACTGTATCCCTAGGACCTTCTTATTGACGACAAAACTTAGAAATTGCATTGGAATTAAATACAAAGGGCACAATGCTAACTTAAGTACAAGATGACCGACTCTTCCCGCTGTCTATGTTTTGAACCGTTCCTGTGACACTAGTTATAGATTCCGATGCTTCACTTCAGGTTTACTGTATCCCTCTGACCTTCTTATTGACGATGAAACACAGATATTGCATCGGCATTAAATACAAAAGGCACAATGCCGACTTAAGAACAAGAGGACTGACTCTTCTCACTGTCTATGTTTTGAACCATTCCTGGGACACTAGTTATGGATTCCGATGCTTCACTTCAGGTTTACTGCATCCCATGACCCTTCTTATTGAGGACGAAACACAGAAATTGCATCGGAATTAAATAGGAAAGGCACAATGCCGACTTAAGTACAAGAAGACTGACTCTTCTTACTGTCTATGTTTTGAACCATTCCTGTGACACTAGTTATAGATTCCGATGCTTCAATTCAGGTTTACTGTATCCCTCTGACCTTCTTATTGACCTTGAAAC
The DNA here is from genome assembly GCF_023864345.2 of Schistocerca serialis cubense. Classification (NCBI taxonomy): domain Eukaryota; kingdom Metazoa; phylum Arthropoda; class Insecta; order Orthoptera; family Acrididae; genus Schistocerca; species Schistocerca serialis. Next base: position 10,265,054 of record NC_064638.1, read on the forward strand.
ACTGAAATTACATCGGAATTAAAATGAAAAGGCACAATGCCGACTTAAGTACAAGAAGACTGACTCTTCTTACTGTCTATGTTTTGAACCATTCCTGTGACACTAGTTATAGATTCCGATGCTTCACTTCAGGTTTACTGTATCCCTTGGACCTTCTTATTGACGACGAAACACAGAATTGGCATCGGAATTAAATAGAAAAGCAGAATGCCGACTTAAGTACAAGAAGACTGACTCTTCCTACTGTCTCTGTTACGTTCCATTCCTGTGACGCTAGTTATAGATTCCGATGCTTTACTTCAGGTTTACTGAATCCCTCTGACCATCTTATTGACGATGCAACACAGAAATTGCATCGGAATTAAATACAAAAGGCACAATGCCGATTTAAGTACAAGAAGACTGACTCTTCCTACTGTGTATGTTTTAACCATTCCTGTGACACTAGTTATAGATTCCGATGCTTCACTTCAGGTTTACTGTATCCCTCTGACCTTCTTATTGACGATGAAACACAGAATTTGATCGGAATTAAATACAAAAGGCACAACGCCGACTCAAATACAAGATGGCTGGCTCTTGTTACTCTCTATGTTTTGAACCTTTCCTGTGAGACCAGTTTTAGATTCCGATGCTTCACTTCAGGTTTACTGTATCCCGTCGACCTTCTTATTGACGACGAAACACAGACATTGCATCGGAATTAAGTAGAAAAGCCACAATGCCGACTTAAGTATAAGAAGACTGACTCTTCTTACTGACTACGATTTGAACATCTCCTGTGAGACCACTTTCAGATTCCGATGCTCACTATATGTTTACTGTATCCCTTGGACCTTCTTATTGACGATGAAACACAGAAATTGCATCGGAATTAAATACAAAAGGCACAACGCCGACTTATGTACAAGAAGACTGACTCTTCTTACTGTCTATGTTTTGAGCAATTCCTGTGACACTAGTTATAGATTCCGATGCTTCACTTCAGGTTTACTGTATCCCTTGGACCTTCTTATTGACGATGAAACATAGAAATTGCATCGGGATTTAATAAAGAGGGCACAATGCCAACTTAAGTACTAGAAGACTGACTCTTCTTACTGTCTATGTTTTGAGCAATTCCTGTGACACTTGTTATAGATTCCGATGCTTCACTTCAGGTTTACTGTATCCCTTGGACCTTCTTATCGACGATGAAACACAGAAATAGCATCGGAATTAAATACAAAAGGCACAATGCCGACTTAAGTGCAAGAAGACTGACTCTTCTTACTGACTATGTTTTGAGCAATTCCTGTGACACTAGTTATAGATTCCGATGCTTCACTTCAGGTTTACTGTATCCCTTGGACCTTCTTATTGACTATGAAACATAGAAATTGCATCGGGATTTAATAAAAAGGCACAATGCCAACTTAAGTACAAGAAGACTGACTCTTCTTACTGACTAAGTTTTAAAACCATTACTGTGACACTACTTATAGATTCCGATGCTTCACTTCAGGTTTACTGTATCCCTCTGACCTTCTTGTTGACGATGAAACACAGAAATTTCTTCGGAATTACATAAAAAAGGCACAGTGCCGACTTAAGTATAAGAAGACTGACTCTTCCTACTCTCTATGTTTTGAACCATTCCCGTGACACTAGTTATAGATTCCGATGCTTCACTTCAGGTTTACTGTATCCCTCTGACCTTCTTATTGACGATGAAACACAGATATTGCTTCGGAATTAATTACAAAAGGCACAATGCCGACTTAAGTACAAGAGGACTGACTCTTCTCACTGTCGATGTTTTGAACCATTCCTGTGACACTAGTTATGGATTCCGATGCTTCACTATATGTTTACTGTATCCCTTGGACCTTCTTAGTGACGATGAAACACAGAAATTGCATCGGAATTAATTACAAAAGCATAATGCCGTCTTAAGTACAAGAAGACTGACTCTTCCAACTGTCTATGTTTTGAACCATTCCTGTGGTGCTACTTATAGATTCCGATGCTTCACTTCAGGTTTACCGTATCCCTCTGACACTCTTATTGTCGATGAAACACAGAAATTCCTTCGGAATTAAATACAAACGGCACAATGCCGACTAAAGTACAAGAAGACTGATTCTTCGTACTGTCTATGTTTTGAACCATTCCTGTGACACTAGTTATAGATTCCGAAGCTTCACTTCAGGTTTACTGTATCCTTTGGACCTTCTTCTTGACGATGAAACACAGAATTTGCATCGGAATTAAATACAAAAGGCACAATGCCGACTTAAGTACAAGAAGACTGACTCTTCTTACTGTCTATGTTTTGAGCAATTCCTGTGACACTTGTTATAGATTCCAATGCTTCACTTCAGGTTTACTGTATCCCTTGGATCTTCTTATCGTCGATGAAACACAGAAATAACATCGGAATTAAATACAAAAGGCACAATGCCGACTTAAGTGCAAGAAGACTGACTCTCCTTACTGTCTATGTTTTGAGCAATTCCTGAGACACTAGTTATAGATTCCGATGCTTCACTTTAGGTTTACTGTATCTCTTGGACCATCTTATCGACAACGAAACACAGAACTAGCATCGGAATGAGATACAAAAGGCACAATGACGACATAAGTACAAGAAGACTGACTCTTCTTACTGCCTATGTTTTGAACCATTCCTGTGACACTAGTTATAGATTCCGATGCTTCGCTTCAGGTTTACTGTATCCCTCTGACCATCTTATTGACGTTGAAACACAGAAATTGCATCGGAATTAATTACAAAATGCGCAATTGCCGACTTAAGTACAAGAAGACTGACTCTTCTTACTGACTATGTTGTGAACATTTCCTGTGAGACCAGTTTTCTATTCCGATGCTTCACTACATGTTTACTGTATCCCTTGGACCTTCTTATTAACGATGAAACACAGAAATTGCATCGGAATTAAATACAAAAGGCACAATGCCGATTTAAGTACAAGAAGACTGACTCTTCCTACTGTCTATGTTTTAACCATTCCTGTGACACTAGTTATAGATTCCGATGCTTCACTTCAGGTTTACTGTATCCCTCTGATCTTCTTATTGACGATGAAACACAGAAGTTGATTGGAATTAAATACAAAAGGGAAAATGCCGACTCAAATCCAAGATGGCTGGCTCTTCTTACTCTCTATGTTTTGAACCTTTCCTGTGAGACCGGTTTTAGATTCCGATGCTTCACTTCAGGTTTACTGTATCCCTTGGACCTTCTTATTGACGATGAAACACAGAAATTGCATCGGAATTAAATACAAAAAGCACAATGCCGACTTAAGTACAAGAAGACTGACTCTTCCGTGTCTATGTTTTCAACCATTCCTGTGACACTAGATATAGAATCCGATGCTTCACTTCTGGTTTACTGTATCCCTTGGACCTTCTTATTGACGACGATACACAGAAATTGCATCGGAATTAAATAGAAAAGGCATAATGCCGACTTAAGTGCAAGAAGACTGACTCTTCCAACTGTCTATGTTTTGAACCATTCCTGTGATGCTACTTATAGAATCCGATGCTTCACTTCAGGTTTACTGTATCCCTCTGACACTCTTATTGACGATGAAACACAGAAATTGCATCGTAATTAAATACAAACGGCACAATGCCGACTAAAGTACAAGAAGACTGATTCTCTGTACTGTCTATGTTTTGAACCATTCCTGTGACACTAGTTATAGATTCCGAAGCTTCACTTCAGGTTTACTGTATCCTTTGGACCTTCTTATTGACGATGAAACACAGAATTGCATCGGAATTAAATACAAAAGGCACAATGCCGACTTAAGTACAAGAAGACTGACTCTTCTTACTGTCTATGTTTTGAGCAATTCCTGTGACACTTGTTATAGATTCCGAAGCTTCACTTCAGGTTTACTGTATCCCTTGGACCTTCTTATCGACGATGAAACACAGAAATAGCATCGGAATTAAATACAAAAGGCACAATGCCGACTTAAGTGCAAGAAGACTGACTCTTCTTACTGTCTATGTTTTGAGCAATTCCTGTGACACTAGTTATAGATTCCGATGCTTCACTTTAGGTTTACTGTATCCCTTGGACCATCTTATCGACGACGAAACACAGAACTAGCATCGGAATTAAATACAAAAGGCACAATGCCAACTTAAGTACAAGAAGACTGACTCTTCTTACTGTCTATGTTTTGAACCATTCCTGTGACACTAGTTATAGATTCCGATGCTTCGCTTCAGGTTTACTGTATCCCTCTGACCATCTTATTGACGATGAAACACAGAAATTGCATCGGAATTAAAAACAAAAAGCAAAATGCCGACTCAATTACAAGATGGCTGGCTCTTCATACTCTCTATGTTTTGAACCTGTCCTGTGAGACCGGTTTTAGATTCCGATGCTTCACCTCAGGTTTACTGCATCCCTTGGACCTTCTTATTGACGACGAAACACAGTAATTGCATCGGAATTAAATACAAAAGGCTCAATGCCGACTTAAGTACAAGAAGACTGACTCTTCCAACTGTCTATGTTTTGAACCATTCTTGTGATACTTGTTATAGATTCCGATGCTTCACTCCAGGTTTACTGTATCCCTCTGACATTCTTATTGTCGATGAAACACAGAAATTGCATCGGAAATAAATAGAAAATTCACAATGCCGTATTAAGCACAAGAAGACTGACTCTTCTTACAGTCTATGTTTTGAAAAATTCCTGTAACAATAGTTATAGATTCCGATGCTCCACTTCAAATTTACTGTATCCCTCTGACCTTCTTATTGACGATGAATCACAGTAATTGCATCGGAATTAAATACAAAAGGCACAATTCCGACTTAAGTACAAGAAGACTGACTCTTCTTACTGTCTATGTTTTGAACCATTCCTGTGACACTAGTTATAGATTCCGATGCTTCACTTAAGGTGTCCTGTATCCCTTAAACCTTCTTATCGACGATGAAACACAGAAATTGCATCGGAATTAAATACAAAAGGCACAATGCCGACTTAAGTACAAAAAGACTGACTCTTCTTACTGTCTATGATTTGAACCATTCCTGTGACACTAGTTATAGCTTCCGATGCTTCACTTCGGGTTTACTGTATCCCTTGGACCTTGTTATTGACGATGAAACACAGAAATTGCATCGGACTTAAATATAAAATGCACAATGCCGACTTAAGTACAAGAAGACTGACTCTTCTTACTGACTATGTTGTGAACATTTCCTGTGAGACCAGTTTTAGATTCCGATGCTTCACTATATGTTTACTGTATCCCTTGGACCTTCTTATTAACGATGAAACACAGAAACTGCATGGGAATTAAATACAAAAGGCACAATGCCGATTTAAGTACAAGAAGACTGACTCTTCCTACTGTCTATGTTTTAACCATTCCTGTGACACTAGTTATAGATTCCGATGCTTCACTTCAGGTTTACTGTATCCCTCTGACCTTCTTATTGACGATGAAACACAGAATTTGATCGGAATTAAATACAAAAGGCACAATACCGACTCAAATACAAGATGGCTGGTTCTTCTTACTCTCAATGTTTTGAACCTTTCCTGTGAGACCGGTTTTAGATTCCGATGCTTCACTTCAGGTTTACTGTATCCCGCGGACCTTCTTATTGACGACGAAACACAGACATTGCATCGGAATTAAGTACAAAAGCCACAATGCCGACTTAAGTATAAGAAGACTGACTCTTCTTACTAACTACGATTTGAACATTTCCTGTGAGACCACTTTCAGATTCCGATGCTCACTATATGTTTACTGTATCCCTTGGACCTTCTTATTGACGATGAAACACAGAAATTGCATCGGAATTAAATACAAAAGGCACAACGCCGACTTAAGTACAAGAAGACTGACTCTTCCCACTGTCTATGTTTTAACCATTCCTGTGACACTACTTATAGTTTCCGATGCTTCACTTCAGATTTACTGTATCCTTTGGACCTTCTTATTGACGATGAAACACAGAAGTTGCATCGGAATTAAACAGAAAAGGCATAATGGCGACTTAAGTACAAGATGACTGGCTCTTCTTACTCTCTATGCTTTGAACCTTTCCTGTGAGACCGGTTTTAGATTCCGATGCTTCACTTCAGGTTTACTGTATCCCGTGGACCTTCTTATTGACGACGAAACACAGAAATTGCATCGGAGTTAAGTAGAAAAGGCACAATGTCGACTTAAGTATAAGAAGACTGACTCTTCTTACTGACTATGATTTGAACATTTCCTGTGAGACCAGTTTTAGATTCCGATGCTTCACTTCAGGTTTACTGTATCCCTTGGACCTTCTTATTGACGATAAAACATAGAAATTGCATCGGGATTTAATAAAGAGGGCACAATGCCAACTTAAGTACAAGAAGACTGACTCTCCTTACTGTCTATGTTTTGAGCAGTTCCTGTGACACTTGTTATAGATTCCGATGCTTCACTTCAGGATTACTGTATCCCTTGGACCTTCTTATCGACGATGAAACACAGAAATAGCATCGGAAATAAATACAAAAGGCACAATGCCGAATTAAGTGCAAGAAGACTGACTCTTCTTACTGTCTATGTTTTGAGCAATTCCTGTGACACTAGTTATAGATTCCGATGCTTCACTTCAGGTTTACTGTATCCCTTGGACCTTCTTATTGACGATGAAACATAGACATTGCATCGGGATTTAATAAAAAGGCACAATGCCAACTTAAGTACAAGAAGACTGACTCTTCTTACTGACTAAGTTTTAAAACCATTACTGTGACACTACTTATAGATTCCGATGCTTCACTTCAGGTTTACTGTATCCCTCTGACCTTCTTGTTGACGATGAAACACAGAAATTTCTTCGGAATTACATAAAAAAGGCACAGTGCCGACTTAAGTATAAGAAGACTGACTCTTCCTATTCTCTATGTTTTGAACCATTCCCGTGACTCTAGTTATAGATTCCGATGCTTCACTTCAGGTTTACTGTATCCCTCTAACCTTCTTATTGACGATGAAACACAGATATTGCATCGGAATTAATTACAAAAGGCACAATGCCGACTTAAGTACAAGAGGACTGACTCTTCTCACTGTCGATGTTTTGAACCATTCCTGTGACACTAGTTATGGATTCCGATGCTTCACTCCAGGTTTACTGTATCCCTTGGACCTTCTTATTGACGACGAAACACAGAATTGGCATCGAAATTAAATAGAAAAGCACAATGCCGACTTAAGTACAAGAAGACTGACTCCTCCTACTGTCTCTGTTTCGTACCATTCCTGTGACACTAGTTGTAGATTCCGATGCTTCACTACAGGTTTACTGAATCCCTCTGACGTTCTTATTGACGATGAAACACAGAAATTCCATCGGAATTGAATACAAAAGGCACCATGCCGACTTAAGTACAAGAAGACTGACTCTTCTTTCTGACTATGTTGTGAACATTTCCTGTGAGACCAGTTTTAGATTCCGATGCTTCACTATATATTTTCTGTATCCCTTGGACCTTCTAATTGACGATGAAACACAGAAATTCCATCGGAATTAAATACAAAAGGCACAATGCCGACTCAAATACAAGATGACTGGCTCTTCTTACTCCCTATGTTTTGAACCTTTCCTGTGAGACCGGTTTTAGATTCCGATGCTTCACATCAGGTTTACTGTATCCCGTGGACCTTCTTATTGACGACGAAACACAGAAATTGCATCGGAATTAAGTAGAAAAGGCACAATGCCGACCTAAGTATAAGAAGACTGACTCTTCTTGCTTACTATAATTTGAACATTTCCTGTGAGACCAGTTTTAGATTCCGATGCTTCACTATATGTTTACTGTATCCCTTGGACCTTCTTATTGACGATGAAACACAGAAATTGCATCGGAATTAAGTACAAAAGGCGTAATGCCGACTTAAGTACAAGAAGACTGACTCTTCCAACTGTCTATGTTTTGAACCATTCCTGTGATGCTACTTATAGATTCCGATGCTTCCCTTCAGGTTTACCGTATCCCTCTGACACTCTTATTGACGATGAAACACACAAATTGCTTCGGAATTAAATACAAACGGCACAATGCCGACTAAAGTACAAGAAGACTGATTCTTCGTACTGTCTATGTTTTGAACCATTCCTGTGATACTAGTTATAGATTCCGAAGCTTCACTTCAGGTTTACTGTATCCTTTGGACCTTCTTCTTGACGATGAAACACAGAATTGGCATCGGAATTAAATACAAAAGGCACAATGCCGACTTAAGTACAAGAAGACTGACTCTTCTTACTGCCTATGTTTTGAGCAATTCCTGTGACACTAGTTATAGATTCCAATGCTTCACTTCAGGTTTACTGTATCCCTTGGACCTTCTTATCGACGATGAAACACAGAAATAACATCGGAATTAAATACAAAAGGCACAATGCCGACTTAAGTGCAAGAAGACTGACTCTCCATACTGTCTATGTTTTGAGCAATTCCTGTGACACTAGTTATAGATTCCGATGCTTCACTTTAGGTTTACTGTATCCCTTGGACCATCTTATCGACGACGAAACACAGAACTAGCATCGGAATTAAATACAAAAGGCACAATGCCGACTTAAGTACAAGAAGACTGACTCTTCTTACTGTCTATGTTTTGAACCATTCCTGTGACACTAGTTATAGATTCCGATGCTTCGCTTCAGGTTTACTGTATCCCTCTGACCATCTTATTGACGATGAAACACAGAAATTGCATCGGAATTAAATACAAAATGCACAATGCCGACTTAAGTACAAGAAGACTGACTCTTCTTACTGACTATGTTGTGAACATTTCCTGTGAGACCAGTTTTAGATTCCGATGCTTCACTACATGTTTACTGTATCCCTTGGACCTTCTCATTAACGATGAAACACAGAAATTGCATCGGAATTAAATACAAAAGGCACAATGCCGATTTAAGTACAAGAAGACTGACTCTTCCTACTGTCTATGTTTTAACCAATCCTGTGACACTAGTTATAGATTCCGATGCTTCACTTCAGGTTTACTGTATCCCTCTGATCTTCTTATTGACGATGAAACACAGAATTTGATTGGAATTAAATACAAAAGGCACAATGCCGACTCAAATCCAAGGTGGCTGGCTCTTCTTACTCTCTATGTTTTGAACCTTTCCTGTGAGACCGGTTTTAGATTCCGATGCTCCACTTCAGGTTTACTGTATCCCGTGGACCTTCTTATTGACGACGAAACACAGAAATTGCATCGGAATGATGTAGAAAAGGCACAATGCCGACTTAAGTATAAGAAGACTGACTCCTCTTACTGACTTCGATTTGAACATTTCCTGTGAGACCAGTTTTAGATTCCGATGCTTCACTATATGTTTGCTGTATCCCTTGGACCTTCTTATTGACGATGAAACACAGATATTGCATCGGAATTAAATACAAAAGGCACAACGCCGACTTAAGTACAAGAATACTGACTCTTCCTACTGTCTATGTTTTAACCATTCCTGTGACACTAGTTATAGTTTCCGATGCTTCACTTCAGGTTTACTGTATTCCTCTGAAGTTCTCATTGACGATGAAACACAGAAATTGCATCGGAATTAAATACAAAAGGCACAACGCCGACTTAAGTACAAGAGGACTGACTCTTCCCACTGTCTATGTTTTAACCATTCCTGTGACACTAGTTATAGTTTCCGATGCTTCACTTCAGATTTACTGTATCCTTTGGACCTTCTTATTGACGATGAAACACAGAAGTTGCATCGGAATTAAACAGAAAAGGCATAATGGCGACTTAAGTACAAGATGACTGGCTCTTCTTACTCTCTATGCTTTGAACCTTTCCTGTGAGACCGGTTTTAGATTCCGATGCTTCACTTCAGGTTTACTGTATCCCGTGGACCTTCTTATTGACGACGAAACACAGAAATTGCATCGGAATTAAGTAGAAAAGGCACAATGTCGACTTAAGTATAAGAAGACTGACTCTTCTTACTGACTATGATTTGAACATTTCCTGTGAGACCAGTTTTAGATTCCGATGCTTCACTTCAGGTTTACTGTATCCCTTGGACCTTCTTATTGACGATAAAACATAGAAATTGCATCGGGATTTAATAAAGAGGGCACAATGCCAACTTAAGTACAAGAAGACTGACTCTTCTTACTGTCTATGTTTTGAGCAATTCCTGTGACACTTGTTATAGATTCCGATGCTTCACTTCAGGATTACTGTATCCCTTGGACCTTCTTATCGACGATGAAACACAGAAATAGCATCGGAAATAAATACAAAAGGCACAATGCCGAATTAAGTGCAAGAAGACTGACTCTTCTTACTGTCTATGTTTTGAGAAATTCCTGTGACACTAGTTATAGATTCCGATGCTTCACTTCAGGTTTACTGTATCCCTTGGACCTTCTTATTGACGATGAAACATAGACATTGCATCGGGATTTAATAAAAAGGCACAATGCCAACTTGAGTACAAGAAGACTGACTCTTCTTACTGACTAAGTTTTATAACCATTACTGTGACACTACTTATAGATTCCGATGCTTCACTTCAGGTTTACTGTATCCCTCTGACCTTCTTGTTGACGATGAAACACAGAAATTTCTTCGGAATTACATAAAAAAGGCACAGTGCCGACTTAAGTATAAGAAGACTGACTCTTCCTATTCTCTATGTTTTGAACCATTCCCGTGACTCTAGTTATAGATTCCGATGCTTCACTTCAGGTTTACTGTATCCCTCTGACCTTCTTATTGACGATGAAACACAGATATTGCATCGGAATTAATTACAAAAGGCACAATGCCGACTTAAGTACAAGAGGACTGACTCTTCTCACTGTCGATGTTTTGAACCATTCCTGTGACACTAGTTATGGATTCCGATGCTTCACTCCAGGTTTACTGTATCCCTTGGACCTTCTTATTGACGACGAAACACAGAATTGGCATCGAAATTAAATAGAAAAGCACAATGCCGACTTAAGTACAAGAAGACTGACTCCTCCTACTGTCTCTGTTTCGTACCATTCCTGTGACACTAGTTGTAGATTCCGATGCTTCACTACAGGTTTACTGAATCCCTCTGACGTTCTTATTGACGATGAAACACAGAAATTCCATCGGAATTGAATACAAATGGCACCATGCCGACTTAAGTACAAGAAGACTGACTCTTCTTTCTGACTATGTTGTGAACATTTCCTGTGAGACCAGTTTTAGATTCCGATGCTTCACTATATATTTTCTGTATCCCTTGGACCTTCTAATTGACGATGAAACACAGAAATTCCATCGGAATTAAATACAAAAGGCACAATGCCGACTCAAATACAAGATGACTGGCTCTTCTTACTCAATATGTTTTGAACCTTTCCTGTGAGACCGGTTTTAGATTCCGATGCTTCACATCAGGTTTACTGTATCCCGTGGACCTTCTTATTGACGACGAAACACAGAAATTGCATCGGAATTAAGTAGAAAAGGCACAATGCCGACCTAAGTATAAGAAGACTGACTCTTCTTGCTTACTATAATTTGAACATTTCCTGTGAGACCAGTTTTAGATTCCGATGCTTCACTATATGTTTACTGTATCCCTTGGACCTTCATATTGACGATGAAACACAGAAATTGCATCGGAATTAAATACAAAAGGCGTAATGCCGACTTAAGTACAAGAAGACTGACTCTTCCAACTGTCTATGTTTTGAACCATTCCTGTGATGCTACTTATAGATTCCGATGCTTCACTTCAGGTTTACCGTATCCCTCTGACACTCTTATTGACGATGAAACACACAAATTGCTTCGGAATTAAATACAAACGGCACAATGCCGACTAAAGTACAAGAAGACTGATTCTTCGTACTGTCTATGTTTTGAACCATTCCTGTGATACTAGTTATAGATTCCGAAGCTTCACTTCAGGTTTACTGTATCCTTTGGACCTTCTTCTTGACGATGAAACACAGAATTGGCATCGGAATTAAATACAAAAGGCACAATGCCGACTTAAGTACAAGAAGACTGACTCTTCTTACTGCCTATGTTTTGAGCAATTCCTGTGACACTAGTTATAGATTCCAATGCTTCACTTCAGGTTTACTGTATCCCTTGGACCTTCTTATCGACGATGAAACACAGAAATAACATCGGAATTAAATACAAAAGGCACAATGCCGACTTAAGTGCAAGAAGACTGACTCTCCATACTGTCTATGTTTTGAGCAATTCCTGTGACACTAGTTATAGATTCCGATGCTTCACTTTAGGTTTACTGTATCCCTTGGACCATCCTATCGACGACGAAACACAGAACTAGCATCGGAATTAAATACAAAAGGCACAATGCCGACTTAAGTACAAGAAGACTGACTCTTCTTACTGTCTATGTTTTGAACCATTCCTGTGACACTAGTTATAGATTCCGATGCTTCGCTTCAGGTTTACTGTATCCCTCTGACCATCTTATTGACGATGAAACACAGAAATTGCATCGGAATTAAATACAAAATGCACAATGCCGACTTAAGTACAAGAAGACTGACTCTTCTTACTGACTATGTTGTGAACATTTCCTGTGAGGCCAGTTTTAGATTCCGATGCTTCACTACATGTTTACTGTATCCCTTGGACCTTCTTATTAACGATGAAACACAGAAATTGCATCGGAATTAAATACAAAAGGCACAATGCCGATTTAAGTACAAGAAGACTGACTCTTCCTACTGTCTATGTTTTAACCAATCCTGTGACACTAGTTATAGATTCCGATGCTTCACTTCAGGTTTACTGTATCCCTCTGATCTTCTTATTGACGATGAAACACAGAATTTGATTGGAATTAAATACAAAAGGCACAATGCCGACTCAAATCCAAGGTGGCTGGCTCTTCTTACTCTCTATGTTTTGAACCTTTCCTGTGAGACCGGTTTTAGATTCCGATGCTTCACTTCAGGTTTACTGTATCCCGTGGACCTTCTTATTGACGACGAAACACAGAAATTGCATCGGAATGATGTAGAAAAGGTACAATGCCGACTTAAGTATAAGAAGACTGACTCCTCTTACTGACTTCGATTTGAACATTTCCTGTGAGACCAGTTTTAGATTCCGATGCTTCACTATATGTTTGCTGTATCCCTTGGACCTTCTTATTGACGATGAAACACAGATATTGCATCGGAATTAAATACAAAAGGCACAACGCCGACTTAAGTACAAGAAGACTGACTCTTCCTACTGTCTATGTTTTAACCATTCCTGTGACACTAGTTATAGTTTCCGATGCTTCACTTCAGGTTTACTGTATTCCTCTGAAGTTCTTATTGACGATGAAACACAGAAATTGCATCGGAATTAAATACAAAAGGCACAACGCCGACTTAAGTACAAGAGGACTGACTCTTCTCACTGTCGATGTTTTGAACCATTCCTGTGACACTAGTTATGGATTCCGATGCTTCACTTCAGGTTTACTGCATCCCATGACCCTTCTTATTGACGACGAAACACAGAAATTACATCGGAATTAAAAAGAAAAGGCACAATGCCGACTTAAGTACAAGAAGACTGACTCTTCTTACTGTCTATGTTTTGAACCATTCCTGTGACACTAGTTATAGATTCCGATGCTTCACTTCAGTTTTACCGTATCCCTCTGACACTCTTATTGACGATGAAACACTGAAATTGCTTCGGAATTAAATACACACGCCACAATGCTGACTAAAGTACAAGAAGACTGATTCTTCGTACTGTCTATGTTTGAACCATTCCTGTGACACTAGTTATAGATTCCGAAGCTTCACTTCAGGCCTACTATATCCTTTGGACCTTCTTATTGACGATGAAACACAGAATTTGCATCGGAATTAACTACAAAAGGCACAATGCCGACTTAAGTACAAGAAGTCTGACTCTTCTTAATGTCTATGTTTTGAGCAATTCCTGTGACACTTGTTATAGATTACGATGCTTCACTTCAGGTTTACTGTATCACTTGGACCTTCTTATCGACGATGAAACAAAGAAATAGCATCGGAATTAAATACAAAAGGCACAATGCCGACTTAAGTGCAAGAAGACTGACTCTTCTTACTGTCTATGTTTTGAGCAATTCCTGTGACACTAGTTACAGATTCCGATGCTTCACTTTAGGTTTACTGTATCCCTTGGACCATCTTATCGACGACGAAACACAGAACTAGCATCGGAATTAAATACAAAAGGCACAATGCCGACATAGGGACAAGAAGACTGACTCTTCTTACTGTCAATGTTTTGAACCATTCCTGTGACACTAGTTATAGATTCCGATGCTTCGCTTCAGGTTTACTGTATCCCTCTGAGGATCTTATTGACGATGAAACACAGAAATTGCATCGGAATTAAATACAAAATGCACAATGCCGACTTAAATACAAGAAGACTGACTCTTCTTACTGACTGTGTTGTGAACATTGCCTGTGAGACCAGTTTTAGATTCCGATGTTTCACTATATGTTTACTGTATCCCTTGGACCTTCCTATTAACGATGAAACACAGAAATTGCATCGGAATTAAATACAAAAGGCACAATGCCGATTTAAGTACAAGAAGACTGACTCTTCCTACTGTCTATGTTTTAACCATTCCTGTGACACTAGTTATAGATTCCGATGCTTCACTTCAGGTTTACTGTATCCCTCTGATATTCTTACTGACGATGAAACACAGAATTTGATCGGAATTAAATACAAAAGGCACAATGCCGACTCAAATCCAAGATGGCGGGCTCTTCTTACTCTCTATGTTTTGAAAATTTCCTGTGAGACCGGTTTTAGATTCTGATGCTTCACTTCAGGTTTACTGTATCCCGTGGACCTTCTTATTGACGACGAAACACAGAAATTGCATCGGAATTATGTAGAAAAGGCACAATGCCGACTTAAGTATAAGAAGACTGACTCTTCTAACTGACTACGATTTGAACATTTCCTGTGAGACCAGTTTTAGATTCCGATGCCTCACTATATGTTTGCTGTATCCTTTGGACCTTCTTATTGACGATGAAACACAGAAATTGTATCGGAATTAAATACAAAAGGCACAACGCCGACTTAAGTACAAGAAGACTGACTCTTCCTACTGTCTATGTTTTAACCATTCCTGTGACACTAGTTATAGATTCCGATGCTTCACTTCAGGTTTACTGTATCCCTCTGAAGTTCTTTTTGACGATGAAACACTGAAATTGCATCGGAACTAAATACAAAAGGCACAATGCCGAGTCAAATACATGATGACTGGCTCTTCTTACTCTCTATGTTTTGAACCTTTACTGTGAGACCGGTTTTAGATTCCGATGCTTCACTTCAGGTTTACTGTATCCCTTGGACCTTCTTCATGACGACGAAACACAAAAATTGCGTCGGAATTAAATAGAAAAGGCACAACGCCGACTTAAGTACAAGTAGACTGACTCATCCAACTGTCTATGTTTTGAAAAATTCCTGTGACACTAGTTATAGATTCCGATACTTCACTTCAGGTTTACTGTATCCCGTGGACCTTCTTATTGACGACGAAACACAGAAATTGCATCGGAATTAAGTAGAAAAGGCACAATGTCGACTTAAGTATAAGAAGACTGACTCTTCTTACTTACTATGATTTGAACATTTCCTGTGAGACCAGTTTTAGATTCCGATGCTTCACTATATGTTTACTGTATCCCTTGGACCTTCTTATTGACGATGAATTACAGAAATTGCATCGGAATAAAATACAAAAGGCACAAGGCCGACATAAGTACAAGAAGACTGACTCTTCTTACGGTCCATGTTTTGAACCATTCCTGTGACACTAGTTATAGATTCCGATGCTTCACTTCAGGTTTACTGTATCCCTTGGACCTTGATATTGACGATGAAACACAGAAATTGCATCGGAATTCAATACAAAAGGCACAATGTCGACTTCAGTACAAGAAGACTGACTCTTCCGACTGTCTATGTTTTAAACCATTCCTGTGACACTAGTTAAAGATTCCGATGCATCACTGCAGGTTTACTGTATCCCTTGGACCTTCGTATTGACGATGAAACACAGAAATTGCATCGGAATTAAATACAAAAGGCACAATGCCGACCTAAGTACAAGAAGAATGACTCTTCTTGCTGTGTATGTTTTGAACCATTCCTGTGACACTAGTTATAGATTCCGATGCTTAACTTCAGGTTTACTGTATCCCACTGACCTTCTTATTTTCGACGAAACATAGAAATTGCTTCGGAATTAAATAGAAAAGGCACAATGCCAACTTAAGTACAAGAAGACTGACTCTCCCTACTGTCTATGTTTTGTACCATTCCTGAGACTCTAGTTATAGATTCCGATGCTTCACTTCACGTTTACTGTAGCCGTCTGTCTTTCTTATTGTCGATGAAACACAGAAATTGCATCGGAATCAAATACAAAGGGCACAATGCCGACTTAAGTACAAGAAGACTGACTCTTCTTACTGTCTATGTTTTGAACTTTTCTGTGACACTAGTTATGGATTCCGATGCTTCACTTCAGGTTTACTGTATCCCTTGGACCTTCATATTGACGACGAAACACAGAAATTGCATCGGAATTAAATACAATTGCACAATGCCGACTTAAGCACAAGAAGACTGACTCTTCCGTGTCTACGTTTTCAACCATTCCTGTGACACAAGATATAGATTCCAATGCTTCACTTCAGGTATGCTGTATCCCTTGGACCTTCGTATTGACGACGAAACACAGAAATTGCACCTGAATTAAATAGAAAAGGCACAATGCCGACTTAAGTACAAGAAGACTGACTCTTCTTACTGTCTATGTTCGAACCATTCCAGTGACACTGGTTGTGGATTCCGAAGCTTCACTTCAGGTTTACCGTATCCTTTGCACCTTCTTATTGACGATGAAGCACAGAATTTGCATCGGAATTCAATACAAAGGCACAATACCGACTTAAGTACAAGAAGACTGACTCTTCTTAAGGTCTATGTTTTGAGCAATTCCCTTGACACTAGTTATAGATTCCGATGCTTCACTTCAGGTTTACCGTACCCCTTGGATCTTCTTATCGACGATGAAACACAGAAATAGCATCGGAATTAAATACAAAAGGCACAATGCCGACTTAAGTACAAGAAGACTGACACTTCTTACTCTCTATGTTTTGACCCATTCCTGTGACACTAGTTATAGATTCCGATGCTTCAGTTCAGGTTTACTGTATCCCTTGGACCTTCTTATTGACGACGAAACACAGAAATTGCATCGGGATTAAATACAAAAGGCACAATGCGGACTTAAGTGCAAGAAGACTTACTCTTCCTACTGTCTATGTTTTAACCATTCCTGTGACACTAGTTATAGATACCGATGCTTCACTTCAGGTTCACTGTATCCCTCTGACCTTCTTATTGACGATACAACACAGAAATTGCATCGGAATTAAATACAGAAGGCACAATGTTGACATATGTGCAAGAAGACTGACTCTTCTTACTCTCTATGTTTTGAACCATTTATGTGACACTAGTTATAGATTCCGAAGCTTCAATTCAGGTTTACTGTATCCTTTGGACCTTCTTATTGACAATGAAACACAGAATTTGCATCGGAATTAAATACAAAAGGCACAATGCCGACTTAAGTGCAAGAAGACTGACTCTTCCTACTGTCTATGTTTTGAACCATTCCTGTGACACTAGTTATAGATTCCGATGCTTCGCTTCAGGTTTACTGTATCCCTCTGACCATCTTATTGACGATGAAACACAGAAATTGCATCGGAATTCAATACAAAAGACACAATGCCGACTCAATTACAAGATGGCTGGCTCTTCATACTCTCCATGTTTTGAACCTTTCCTGTGAGACCGGTTTTAGATTCCGATGCTTCACTTCAGGTTTACTGTATCCCCTGGACCTTCTTATTGACGACGAAACACAGAAATTGCATCGGAATTATGTAGAAATGGCACAATGCCGACTTAGTATAAGAAGACCGACTCTTCTTACTGACTACGATTTGAACATTTCCTGTGAGCCCGGTTTTAGATTCCGATGCTTCACTATATGTTTGCTGTATCCCCTGGACCTTCTTATTGACGATGAAACACAGAAATTGTATCGGAATTAAATACAAAAGGCACAACGCCGACTTAAGTACAAGAAGACTGACTCTTCCTACTGTCTATGTTTTAACCATTCCTGTGACACTAGTTATAGATTCCGATGCTTCAATTCAGGTTTACTGTATCCCTCTGAAGTTCTTATTGACGATGAATCACAGAAATTGCATCGGAATTATATACAAAAGGCACAATGCCGACTCAAATACAAGATGACTCGCTCTTCTTACTCTCTATGTTTTGAACCTTTACTGTGAGACCGGTTTTAGATTCCCATGCTTCACTTCGGGTTTACTGTATCCCTTGCACCTTCTTAATGACGACGAAACACAGAAATTGCACCGGAATTAAATATAAAAGGCACAACGCCGACTTATGTAAAAGAAGACTGACTCATCCAACTGTCTATGTTTTGAAAAATTCCTGTGACACTAGTTATAGATTCCGATGCTTCACTTCAGATTTACTGTATCCTTTGGACCTTCTTATTGACGATGAAACACAGAAGTTGCATCGGAATTAAATAGAAAAGGCATAATGCCGACTCAAGTACAAGATGACTGGCTCTTCTTACTCTCTATGTTTTGAACCTTTCCTGTGAGACCGGTTTTAGATTCCGATGCTTCACTTCAGGTTTACTGTATCCCGTGGACCTTCGTAGTGACGACGAAACACAGAAATTGCATCGGAATTAAGTAGAAAAGGCACAATGTCGACTTAAGTATAAGAAGACTGACTCTTCTTACTTACTATGATTTGAACATTTCCTGTGAGACCAGTTTTAGATTCCGATGCTTCACCTTATGTTTACTGTATCCCTTGGACCTTCTTATTGACGATGAATTACAGAAATTGCATCGGAATTAAATACAAAAGGCACAATGCCGACTTAAGTACAAGAAGAATGACTCTTCTTGCTGTGTATGTTTTGAACCATTCCTGTGCCACTAGTTATAGATTCCGATGCTTAACTTCAAGTTTATTGTATCCCTCTGACCTTCTTATTTTCGACGAAACATAGAAATTGCTTCGGAATTAAATAGAAAAGGCACAATGCCGACTTAAGTACAAGAAGACTGACTCTTCCTACTGTCTATGTTTTGAACCATTCCTGAGACTCTAGTTATAGATTCCGATGCTTCACTTCACGTTTACTGTATCCCTCTGACCTTCTTATTGACGATGAAACACAGAAATTGCATCGGAATTAAATACAAAGGGCACAATGCCGACATAAGTACAAGAAGACTGACTCTTCTTACTGTCTATGTTTTGAACTTTTCTGTGAGACTAGTTATGGATTCCGATGCATCACTTCAGGTTTACTGTATCCCTTGGACCGTCATATTCACGACGAAACACAGAAATTGCATCGGAATTAAATACAATTGCACAATGCCGACTTAAGCACAAGAAGACAGACTCTTCAGTGTCTATGTTTTCAACCATTCCTGTGAGACAAGATATAGATTCCAAAGCTTCACTTCAGGTTTGCTGTATCCCTTGGACCTTCGTATTGACGACGAAACACAGAAATTGCATCGGAATTAAATTGAAAAGGCACAATGCCGACTTAAGTACAAGAAGACTGACACTTCTTACTCTCTATGTTTTGACCCATTCCTGTGACACTAGTTATAGATTCCGATGCTTCAGTTCAGGTTTACTGTATCCCTTGGACCTTCTTATTGACGACGAAACACAGAAATTGCATCGGGATTAAATACAAAAGGCACAACGCGGACTTAAGTTCAAGAAGACTGACTCTTCCTACTGTCTATGTTTTAACCATTCCTGTGACACTAGTTATAGATACCGATGCTTCACTTCAGGTTCACTGTATCCCTCTGACCTTCTTATTGACGATGAAACACAGAAATCGCATCGGAATTAAATACAAAAGGCACAATGCTGACTCAAATACAAGATGACTGGCTCTTCTTACTCTCTATGTTTTGAACCTTTCCTGTGAGACCGGTTTTAGATTCCGATGCTTCACTTCAGGTTTACTGTATACCTTGGACCTTCTTATTGACGACGAAAAACAGAAATTGCATCGGCATTAAATAGAAAAGGCACAATGCCGACTTAAGCACAAGAAGACTGGCTCTTCCTAGTGTCTATGTTTTGAACCGTTCCTGTGACACTAGTTGTAGATTCCGATGCTTCACTTCAGGTTTACTGTATCCCTCTGACATTCTTATTGTCGATGAAACACAGAAATTGCATCGGAATTAGATAGAAAAGGCACAATGCCGTATTAAGTACAAGAAGACTGACTCATCTTACTGTCTATGTTTTGAACCATTCCTGTGACACTAGTTATGGATTGCGATGCTTCACTTCAGGTTTACTGTATCCCTCTGACATTCTTATTGACGACGATGCACAGAAATTGCATCGGAATTAAATGCAAACGGCACAGTGCCGACTTAAGTACAAGAAGACTGACTCTTCTTACTGACTATGTTTTGAACATTTCCTATGAGACCAGTTTCAGATTCCGATGCTTCACTATACGTTTACTGTATCCCTTGGACCTTCTTATTGACGATGAAACAGAGAAAAAACATCGGAATTAAATACAAAAGGCACAATGCCGACACAAATACAAGATGACTGGCACTTCTTACTCTCTATGTTTTGAACCTTTACTGTGAGACCGGTTTTAGATTCCGATGCTTCACTTCAGGTTTACTGTATCCCTTGGACCTTCTTCATGACGACGAAACACAAAAATTGCATCGGAATTAAATAGAAAATGCACAACGCCGACTTAAGTACAAGTAGACTGACTCATCCAACTGTCTATGTTTTGAAAAATTCCTGTGACACTAGTTATAGATTCCGATACTTCACTTCAGGTTTACTGTATCCCGTGGACCTTCTTATTGACGACGAAACACAGAAATTGCATCGGAATTAAGTAGAAAAGGCACAATGTCCACTTAAGTATAAGAAGACTGACTCTTCTTACTTACTATGATTTGAACATTTCCTGTGAGACCAGTTTTAGATTCCGATGCTTCACTATATGTTTACTGTATCCCTTGGACCTTCTTATTGACGATGAATTACAGAAATTGCATCGGCATAAAATACAAAAGGCACAAGGCCGACATAAGTACAAGAAGACTGACTCTTCTTACGGTCCATGTTTTGAACCATTCCTGTGACACTAGTTATAGATTCCGATGCTTCACTTCAGGTTTACTGTATCCCTTGGACCTTGATATTGACGATGAAACACAGAAATTGCATCGGAATTCAATACAAAAGGCACAATGTCTACTTAAGTACAAGAAGACTGACTCTTCCGACTGTCTATGTTTTAAACCATTCCTGTGACACTAGTTAAAGATTCCGATGCATCACTGCAGGTTTACTGTATCCCTTGGACCTTCGTATTGACGATGAAACACAGAAATTGCATCTTAATTAAATACAAAAGGCACAATGCCGACTTAAGTACAAGAAGAATGACTCCTCTTGCTGTGTATGTTTTGAACCATTCCTGTGACACTAGTTATAGATTCCGATGCTTAACTTCAGGTTTACTGTATCCCACTGACCTTCTTATTTTCGACGAAACATAGAAATTGCTTCGGAATTAAATAGAAAAGGCACAATGCCAACTTTAGTACAAGAAGACTGACTCTTCCTACTGTCTATGTTTTGAACCATTCCTGAGACTCTAGTTATAGATTCCGATGCTTCACTTCACGTTTACTGTAGCCCTCTGACTTTCTTATTGTCGATGAAACACAGAAATTGCATCGGAATCAAATACAAAGGGCACAATGCCGACTTAAGTACAAGAAGACTGACTCTTCTTACTGTCTATGTTTTGAACTTTTCTGTGACACTAGTTATGGATTCCGATGCTTCACTTCAGGTTTACTGTATCCCTTGGACCTTCATATTGACGACGAAACACAGAAATTGCATCGGAATTAAATACAATTGCACAATGCCGACTTAAGCACAAGAAGACTGACTCTTCCGTGTCTATGTTTTCAACCATTCCTGTGACACAAGATATAGATTCCAATGCTTCACTTCAGGTTTGCTGTATCCCTTGGACCTTCGTATTGACGACGAAACACAGAAATTGCACCGGAATTAAATAGAAAAGGCACAATGCCGACTTAAGTACAAGAAGACTGACTCTTCCAACTGTCTATGTTTTGAACCATTCCTGTGATACTAGTTATAGATTCCGATGCTTCACTTCAGGTTTACTGTATCCCTCTGACATTCTTATTGACGATGAAACACAGAAATTGCATCGGAATTTAATACAAAATGCCGAATGCCGACTTAAGTACAAGAAGACTGACTCCTCTTACGGTCTATGTTTTGAGCAATTCCTGTGACACTAGTTATAGATTCCGATGCTTCACTTCAGGTTTACCGTATCCCTTGGATCTTCTTATCGACGATGAAACACAGAAATAGCATCGGAATTAAATACAAAAGGCACAATGCCGACTTAAGTACAAGAAGACTGACACTTCTTACTCTCTATGCTTTGACCCATTCCTGTGACACTAGTTATAGATTCCGATGCTTCAGTTCAGGTTTACTGTATCCCTTGGACCTTCTTATTGACGACGAAACACAGAAATTGCATCGGGATTAAATACAAAAGGCACAATGCGGACTTAAGTACAAGAAGACTGACTCTTCCTACTGTCTATGTTTTAACCATTCCTGTGACACTAGTTATAGATACCGATGCTTCACTTCAGGTTCACTGTATCCCTCTGACCTTCTTATTGACGATACAACACAGAAATTGCATCGGAATTAAATACAGAAGGCACAATGTTGACATATGTGCAAGAAGACTGACTCTTCTTACTCTCTATGTTTTGAACCATTTATGTGACACTAGTTATAGATTCCGAAGCTTCAATTCAGGTTTACTGTATCCTTTGGACCTTCTTATTGACAATGAAACACAGAATTTGCATCGGAATTAAATACAAAAGGCACAATGCCGACTTAAGTGCAAGAAGACTGACTCTTCCTACTGTCTATGTTTTGAACCATTCCTGTGACACTAGTTATAGATTCCGATGCTTCGCTTCAGGTTTACTGTGTCCCCCTGACCATCTTATTGACGATGAAACACAGAAATTGCATCGGAATTAAATACAAAAGACACAATGCCGACTCAATTACAAGATGGCTGGCTCTTCATACTCTCCATGTTTTGAACCTTTCCTGTGAGACCGGTTTTAGATTCCGATGCTTCACTTCAGGTTTACTGCATCCCTTTGACCTTCTTATTGACGACGAAACACAGTAATTGCATCGGAATTAATTACAAAAGGCACAATTCCGACTTAAGTACAAGAAGACTGACTCTACTTGCTGTCTATGTTTTGAACCATTCCTGTGATACTTTTTAGAGATTCCGATGCTTCACTTCAGGTTTACTGTATCCCTCTGACACTCTTATTGACGATGAAACACAGAAATTGCATCGGAATTACATGGAAAAGGCACAATGCCGACTTAAGTACAAGAAGACTGACTCTTCCTAGTTTTATGTTTGAACCGTTCCTGTGACACTAGTTATAGATTCCGATGCTTCACTCCAGGTTTACTGTATCCCTCTGACATTCTTATTGTCGATGAAACACAGAAATTGCATCGTAAATAAATAGAAAATTCACAATGCCATATTAGGCACAAGAAGACTGACTCGTCTTACAGTCTATGTTTTGAAAAATTCCTGTAACAATAGTTATAGATTCCGATGCTCCACTTCAAATTTACTGTATCCCTCTGACCTTCTTATTGACGATGAAACGCAGTAATTGCATCGGAATTAAATACAAAAGGCACAATTCCGACTTAAGTACAAGAAGACTGACTCTACTTGCTGTCTATGTTTTGAACCATTCCTGTGACACTAGTTATAGATTCCGATGCTTGACTTCAGGTTTCCTGTATCCCTTGGACCTTCTTATCGACGATGAAACACAGAAATTGCATCGGAATTAAATACAAAAGGCACAATGCCGACTTAAGTACAAGAAGACTGACTCTTCTTACTGACTATGTTGTGAACATTTCCTGTAAGACCAGTTTTAGATTCCGATGCTTTACTATATGTTTACTGTATCCCTTGGACCTTCTTATTAACGATGAAACACAGAAATTGCATCGGAATTAAATACAAAAGGCACAATGCCGATTTAAGTACAAGAAGACTGACTCTTCCTACTGTCTATGTTTTAACCATTCCTGTGACACTAGTTATAGATTCCCATGCTTCACTTCAGGTTTACTGTATCCCTCTGACCTTCTTATTGACGATGAAACACAGAATTTGATCGGAATTCAACACAAAAGGCACAATGCCGACTCAAATACAAGATGGCTGGCTCTTCTTACTCTCTATGTTTTGAACCTTACCTGTGAGACCGGTTTTAGATTCCGATGCTTCACTTCAGGTTTACTGTATCCCCTGGACCTTCTTATTGACGACGAAACACAGAAATTGCATCGGAATTATGTAGAAATGGCACAACGCCGACTTAGTATAAGAAGACCGACTCTTCTTACTCACTACGATTTGAACATTTCCTGTGAGCCCAGTTTTAGATTCCGATGCTTCACTATATGTTTGCTGTATCCCCTGGACCATCTTATTGACGATGAAACACAGAAATTGTATCGGAATTAAATACAAAAGGCACAACGCCGACTTAAGTACAAGAAGACTGACTCTTCCTACTGTCTATGTTTTAACCATTCCTGTGACACTAGTTATAGATTCCGATGCTTTACTTCAGGTTTACTGTATCCCTCTGAAGTTCTTATTGACGATGAATCACAGAAATTGCATCGGAATTATATACAAAAGGCACAATGCCGACTCAAATACAAGATGACTGGCTCTTCTTACTCTCTATGTTTTGAACCTTTACTGTGAGACCGGTTTTAGATTCCCATGCTTCACTTCGGGTTTACTGTATCCCTTGCACCTTCTTAATGACGACGAAACACAGAAATTGCATCGGAATTAAATAGAAAAGGCACAACGCCGACTTATGTACAAGAAGACTGACTCATCCAACTGTCTATGTTTTGAAAAATTCCTGTGACACTAGTTATAGATTCCGATGCATCACTTCAGATTTACTGTATCCTTTGGACCTTCTTATTGACGATGAAACACAGAAGTTGCATCGGAATTAAATAGAAAAGGCATAATGCCGACTCAAGTACAAGATGACTGGCTCTTCTTACTCTCTATGTTTTGAACCTTTCCTGTGAGACCGGTTTTAGATTCCGATGCTTCACTTCGGGTTTACTGTATCGCGTGGACCTTTTTATTGACGACGAAACACAGAAATTGCATCGGAATTAAGTAGAAAAGGCACAATGTCGACTTAAGTATAGGAAGACTGACTCTTCTTACTTACTATGATTTGAACATTTCCTGTGAGACCAGTTTTAGATTCCGATGCTTCACCATATGTTTACTGTATCCCTTGGACCTTCTTATTGACGATGAATTACAGAAATTGCATCGGAATTAAATACAAAAGGCACAAGGCCGACATAAGTACAAGAAGACTGACTATTCTTACGGTCCATGTTTTGAACCATTCCTGTGACACTAGTTATAGATTCCGATGCTTCACTTCAGGTTTACTGTATCCCTCTGACATTCTTATTGTCGATGAAACACAGAAATTGCATCGGAATTAGATAGAAAAGGCACAATGCCGTATTAAGTACAAGAAGACTGACTCATCTTACTGTCTATGTTTTGAACCATTCCTGTGACACTAGTTATGGATTGCGATGCTTCACTTCAGGTTTGCTGTATCCCTCTGACATTCTTATTGACGATGATGCACAGAAATTGCATCGGAATTAAATGCAAACGGCACAGTGCCGACTTAAGTACAAGAAGACTGACTCTTCTTACTGACTATGTTTTGAACATTTCCTATGAGACCAGTTTCAGATTCCGATGCTTCACTATACGTTTACTGTATCCCTTGGACCTTCTTATTGACGATGAAACAGAGAAAAAACATCGGAATTAAATACAAAAGGCACAATGCCGACACAAATACAAGATGACTGGCACTTCTTACTCTCTATGTTTTGAACCTTTACTGTGAGACCGGTTTTAGATTCCGATGCTTCACTTCAGGTTTACTGTATCCCTTGGACCTTCTTCATGACGACGAAACACAAAAATTGCATCGGAATTAAATAGAAAATGCACAACGCCGACTTAAGTACAAGTAGACTGACTCATCCAACTGTCTATGTTTTGAAAAATTCCTGTGACACTAGTTATAGATTCCGATACTTCACCTCAGGTTTACTGTATCCCGTGGACCTTCTTATTGACGACGAAACACAGAAATTGCATCGGAATTAAGTAGAAAAGGCACAATGTCCACTTAAGTATAAGAAGACTGACTCTTCTTACTTACTATGATTTGAACATTTCCGGTGAGACCAGTTTTAGATTCCGATGCTTCACTATATGTTTACTGTATCCCTTGGACCTTCTTATTGACGATGAATTACAGAAATTGCATCGGAATAAAATACAAAAGGCACAAGGCCGACATAAGTACAAGAAGACTGACTCTTCTTACGGTCCATGTTTTGAACCATTCCTGTGACACTAGTTATAGATTCCGATGCTGCACTTCAGGTTTACTGTATCCCTTGGACCTTGATATTGACGATGAAACACAGAAATTGCATCGGAATTCAATACAAAAGGCACAATGTCTACTTAAGTACAAGAAGACTGACTCTTCCGACTGTCTATGTTTTAAACCATTCCTGTGACACTAGTTAAAGATTCCGATGCATCACTGCAGGTTTACTGTATCCCTTGGACCTCCGTATTGACGATGAAACACAGAAATTGCATCTTAATTAAATACAAAAGGCACAATGCCGACTTAAGTACAAGAAGAATGACTCCTCTTGCTGTGTATGTTTTGAACCATTCCTGTGACACTAGTTATAGATTCCGATGCTTAACTTCAGGTTTACTGTATCCCACTGACCTTCTTATTTTCGACGAAACATAGAAATTGCTTCGGAATTAAATAGAAAAGGCACAATGCCAACTTTAGTACAAGAAGACTGACTCTTCCTACTGTCTATGTTTTGAACCATTCCTGAGACTCTAGTTATAGATTCCGATGCTTCACTTCACGTTTACTGTAGCCCTCTGACTTTCTTATTGTCGATGAAACACAGAAATTGCATCGGAATCAAATACAAAGGGCACAATGCCGACTTAAGTACAAGAAGACTGACTCTTCTTACTGTCTATGTTTTGAACTTTTCTGTGACACTAGTTATGGATTCCGATGCTTCACTTCAGGTTTACTGTATCCCTTGGACCTTCATATTGACGACGAAACACAGAAATTGCATCGGAATTAAATACAATTGCACAATGCCGACTTAAGCACAAGAAGACTGACTCTTCCGTGTCTATGTTTTCAACCATTCCTGTGACACAAGATATAGATTCCAATGCTTCACTTCAGGTTTGCTGTATCCCTTGGACCTTCGTATTGACGACGAAACACAGAAATTGCACCGGAATTAAATAGAAAAGGCACAATGCCGACTTAAGTACAAGAAGACTGACTCTTCCAACTGTCTATGTTTTGAACCATTCCTGTGATACTAGTTACAGATTCCGATGCTTCACTTCAGGTTTACTGTATCCCTCTGACATTCTTATTGACGATGAAACACAGAAATTGCATCGGAATTTAATACAAAATGCCGAATGCCGACTTAAGTACAAGAAGACTGACTCTTCTTACTGTCTATGTTCGAACCATTCCAGTGACACTGGTTGTGGATTCCGAAGCTTCACTTCAGGTTTACCGTATCCTTTGCACCTTCTTATTGACGATGAAGCACAGAATTTGCATCGGAATTCAATACAAAGGCACAATGCCGACTTAAGTACAAGAAGACTGACTCTTCTTACGGTCTATGTTTTGAGCAATTCCTGTGACACTAGTTATAGATTCCGATGCTTCACTTCAGGTTTACCGTATCCCTTGGATCTTCCTATCGACGATGAAACACAGAAATAGCATCGGAATTAAATACAAAAGGCACAATGCCGACTTAAGTACAAGAAGACTGACACTTCTTACTCTCTATGTTTTGACCCATTCCTGTGACACTAGTTATAGATTCCGATGCTTCAGTTCAGGTTTACTGTATCCCTTGGACCTTCTTATTGACGACGAAACACAGAAATTGCATCGGGATTAAATACAAAAGGCACAATGCGGACTTAAGTACAAGAAGACTGACTCTTCCTACTGTCTATGTTTTAACCATTCCTGTGACACTAGTTATAGATACCGATGCTTCACTTCAGGTTCACTGTATCCCTCTGACCTTCTTATTGACGATACAACACAGAAATTGCATCGGGATTAAATACAGAAGGCACAATGTTGACATATGTGCAAGAAGACTGACTCTTCTTACTCTCTATGTTTTGAACCATTTATGTGACACCAGATATAGATTCCGAAGCTTCAATTCAGGTTTACTGTATCCTTTGGACCTTCTTATTGACAATGAAACACAGAATTTGCATCGGAATTAAATACAAAAGGCTCAATGCCGACTTAAGTGCAAGAAGACTGACTCTTCCTACTGTCTATGTTTTGAACCATTCCTGTGACACTAGTTATAGATTCCGATGCTTCGCTTCAGGTTTACTGTATCCCTCTGACCATCTTATTGACGATGAAACACAGAAATTGCATCGGAATTAAATACAAAAGACACAATGCCGACTCAATTACAAGATGGCTGGCTCTTCATACTCTCCATGTTTTGAACCTTTCCTGTGAGACCGGTTTTAGATTCCGATGCTTCACTTCAGGTTTACTGCATCCCTTTGACCTTCTTATTGACGACGAAACACAGTAATTGCATCGGAATTAATTACAAAAGGCACAATTCCGACTTAAGTACAAGAAGACTGACTCTACTTGCTGTCTATGTTTTGAACCATTCCTGTGATACTTTTTAGAGATTCCGATGCTTCACTTCAGGTTTACTGTATCCCTCTGACACTCTTATTGACGATGAAACACAGAAATTGCATCGGAATTACATGGAAAAGGCACAATGCCGACTTAAGTACAAGAAGACTGACTCTTCCTAGTTTTATGTTTGAACCGTTCCTGTGAAACTAGTTATAGATTCCGATGCTTCACTCCAGGTTTACTGTATCCCTCTGACATTCTTATTGTCGGTGAAACACAGAAATTGCATCGTAAATAAATAGAAAATTCACAATGCCATATTAGGCACAAGAAGACTGACTCGTCTTACAGTCTATGTTTTGAAAAATTCCTGTAACAATAGTTATAGATTCCGATGCTCCACTTCAAATTTACTGTATCCCTCTGACCTTCTTATTGACGATGAAACACAGTAATTGCATCGGAATTAAATACAAAAGGCACAATTCCGACTTAAGTACAAGAAGACTGACTCTACTTGCTGTCTATGTTTTGAACCATTCCTGTGACACTAGTTATAGATTCCGATGCTTGACTTCAGGTTTCCTGTATCCCTTGGACCTTCTTATCGACGATGAAACACAGAAATTGCATCGGAATTAAATACAAAAGGCACAATGCCGACTTAAGTACAAGAAGACTGACTCTTCTTACTGACTATGTTGTGAACATTTCCTGTAAGACCAGTTTTAGATTCCGATGCTTCACTATATGTTTACTGTATCCCTTGGACCTTCTTATTAACGATGAAACACAGAAATTGCATCGGAATTAAATACAAAAGGCACAATGCCGATTTAAGTACAAGAAGACTGACTCTTCCTACTGTCTATGTTTTAACCATTCCTGTGACACTAGTTATAGATTCCCATGCTTCACTTCAGGTTTACTGTATCCCTCTGACCTTCTTATTGACGATGAAACACAGAATTTGATCGGAATTCAACACAAAAGGCACAATGCCGACTCAAATACAAGATGGCTGGCTCTTCTTACTCTCTATGTTTTGAACCTTACCTGTGAGACCGGTTTTAGATTCCGATGCTTCACTTCAGGTTTACTGTATCCCCTGGACCTTCTTATTGACGACGAAACACAGAAATTGCATCGGAATTATGTAGAAATGGCACAACGCCGACTTAGTATAAGAAGACCGACTCTTCTTACTCACTACGATTTGAACATTTCCTGTGAGCCCAGTTTTAGATTCCGATGCTTCACTATATGTTTGCTGTATCCCCTGGACCTTCTTATTGACGATGAAACACAGAAATTGTATCCGAATTAAATACAAAAGGCACAACGCCGACTTAAGTACAAGAAGACTGACTCTTCCTACTGTCTATGTTTTAACCATTCCTGTGACACTAGTTATAGATTCCGATGCTTCACTTCAGGTTTACTGTATCCCTCTGAAGTTCTTATTGACGATGAATCACAGAAATTGCATCGGAATTATATACAAAAGGCACAATGCCGACTCAAATACAAGATGACTGGCTCTTCTTACTCTCTATGTTTTGAACCTTTACTGTGAGACCGGTTTTAGATTCCCATGCTTCACTTCGGGTTTACTGTATCCCTTGCACCTTCTTAATGACGACGAAACACAGAAATTGCATCGGAATTAAATAGAAAAGGCACAACGCCGACTTATGTACAAGAAGACTGACTCATCCAACTGTCTATGTTTTGAAAAATTCCTGTGACACTAGTTATAGATTCCGATGCATCACTTCAGATTTACTGTATCCTTTGGACCTTCTTATTGACGATGAAACACAGAAGTTGCATCGGAATTAAATAGAAAAGGCATAATGCCGACTCAAGTACAAGATGACTGGCTCTTCTTACTCTCTATGTTTTGAACCTTTCCTGTGAGACCGGTTTTAGATTCCGATGCTTCACTTCGGGTTTACTGTATCCCGTGGACCTTTTTATTGACGACGAAACACAGAAATTGCATCGGAATTAAGTAGAAAAGGCACAATGTCGACTTAAGTATAGGAAGACTGACTCTTCTTACTTACTATGATTTGAACATTTCCTGTGAGACCAGTTTTAGATTCCGATGCTTCACCATATGTTTACTGTATCCCTTGGACCTTCTTATTGACGATGAATTACAGAAATTGCATCGGAATTAAATACAAAAGGCACAAGGCCGACATAAGTACAAGAAGACTGACTATTCTTACGGTCCATGTTTTGAACCATTCCTGTGACACTAGTTATAGATTCCGATGCTTCACTTCAGGTTTACTGTATCCCTTGGACCTTGTTATTGACGATGAAACACAGAAATTGCATCGGAATTCAATACAAAAGGCACAATGACCACTTAAGTACAAGAAGACTGACTCTTCCGACTGTCTATGTTTTAAACCATTCCAGTGACACTAGTTATAGATTCCGATGCATCACTTCAGGTTTACTGTATCCCTTGGACCTTCGTATTGACGATGAAACACAGAAATTGCATCGGAATTAAATACAAAAGGCACAATGCCGACTTAAGTACAAGAAGAATGACTCTTCTTGCTGTGTATGTTTTGAACCATTCCTGTGCCACTAGTTATAGATTCCGATGCTTAACTTCAAGTTTATTGTATCCCTCTGACCTTCTTATTTTCGACGAAACATAGAAATTGCTTCGGAATTAAATAGAAAAGGCACAATGCCGACTTAAGTACAAGAAGACTGACTCTTCCTACTGTCTATGTTTTGAACCATTCCTGAGACTCTAGGTATAGATTCCGATGCTTCACTTCACGTTTACTGTATCCCTCTGACCTTCTTATTGACGATGAAACACAGAAATTGCATCGGAATTAAATACATTGGGCACAATGCCGACGTAAGTACAAGAAGACTGACTCTTCTTACTGTCTAGGTTTTGAACTTTTCTGTGAGACTACTTATGGATTCCGATGCATCACTTCAGGTTTACTGTATCCCTTGGACCTTCATATTCACGACGAAACACAGAAATTGCATCGGAATTAAATACAATTGCACAATGCCGCCTTAAGCACAAGAAGACAGACTCTTCAGTGTCTATGTTTTCAACCATTCCTGTGAGACAAGATATAGATTCCAAAGCTTCACTTCAGGTTTGCTGTATCCCTTGGACCTTCGTATTGACGACGAAACACAGAAATTGCATCGGAATTAAATAGAAAAGGCACAATGCCGACTTAAGTACAAGAAGACTGACTCTTCCAACTGTCTATGTTTTGAACCATTCCTGTGATACTAGCTAATGATTCCAATGCTTCACTTCAGGTTTACTGTATCCCTCTGACACTCTTATTGACGATGAAACAAAGTAATTGCATCGGATTTAAATACAAAATGGCCAATGCAACTTAAGTACAAGAAGACTGACTCTTCTTACTGTCTATGTTTTGAACCATTCCAGTGACACTAGTTATAGATTCCGAAGCTTCACTTCAGGTTTACCGTATCCTTTGCACCTTCTTATTGACGATGAAGCACAGAATTTGCATCGGAATTCAGTACAAAAGGCACAATGCCGACTTAAGTACAACAAGACTGACTCTTCTTACTGTCTATGTTTTGAGCAATTCCTGTGACACTAGTTATAGATTCCGATGCTTCACTTCAGGTTTACTGTATCCCTTGGACCTTCTTATCGACGATGAAACACAGAAATAGCATCGGAATTAAATACAAAAGGCACAACGCGGACTTAAGTACAAGAAGACTGACTCTTCCTACTGTCTATGTTTTAACCATTCCTGTGACACTAGTTATAGATACCGATGCTTCACTTCAGGTTCACTGTATCCCTCTGACCTTCTTATTGACGATGAAACACAGAAATCGCATCGGAATTAAATACAAAAGGCACAATGCCGACTCAAATACAAGATGACTGGCTCTTCTTACTCTCTATGTTTTGAACCTTTCCTGTGAGACCGGTTTTAGATTCCGATGCTTCACTTCAGGTTTACTGTATACCTTGGACCTTCTTATTGACGACGAAAAACAGAAATTGCATCGGCATTAAACAGAAAAGGCACAATGCCGACTTAAGCACAAGAAGACTGACTCTTCCTAGTGTCTATGTTTTGAACCGTTCCTGTGACACTAGTTATAGATTCCGATGCTTCACTTCAGGTTTACTGTATCCCTCTGACATTCTTATTGTCGATGAAACACAGAAATTGCATCAGAATTAGATAGAAAAGGCACAATGCCGTATTAAGTACAAGAAGACTGACTCTTCTTACAGTCTATGATTTGATAAATTCCTGTAACAATAGTTATAGATTCCGATGCTTCACTTCAGATTTACTGTATCCCTTGGACCTTCATATCGACGATGAAACACAGAAATAGCATCGGAATTAAATACAAAAGGCACAAGGCCGACTTAAGTACAAGAAGACTGACTCATCTTACTGTCTATGTTTTGAACCATTCCTGTGGCACTAGTTATGGATTGCGATGCTTCACTTCAGGTTTACTGTATCCCTCTGACATTCTTATTGACGATGATACACAGAAATTGCATCGGAATTAAATGCAAACGGCACAGTGCCGACTTAAGTACAAGAAGACTGACTCTTCTTACTGACTATGTTTTGAACATTTCCTATGAGACCAGTTTCAGATTCCGATGCTTCACTATACGTTTACTGTATCCCTTGGACCTTCTTATTGACGATGAAACAGAGAAAATACATCGGAATTAAATACAAAAGGCACAATGCCGACACAAATACAAGATGACTGGCTCTTCTTACTCTCTATGTTTTGAACCTTTCCTGTGAGACCGATTTTAGATTCCGATGCTTCACTTCAGGTTTACTTTATCCCTCTGACATTCTTATTGTCGATGAAACACGGGAATTGCATCGGAATTAGACAGAAAAGGCACAATGCCGTATTAAGTACAAGAAGACTGACTCTTCTTACTGTCTATGTTTTGAACCATACCTATGACACTAGTTATAGATTCCGATGCTTCTCTTCAGGTTTACTGTATCCCTTGGGCCCTGTTATTGACGATGAAACACAGAAATTGCATCGGACTTAAATACAATATGCACAATGCCGACTTAAGTATAAGAAGTCTGACTCTTCTTACTGACTACGATTTGAACATTTCCTGTGAGACCAGTTTTAGATTCCGATGCTTCACTATAAGTGTACTGTATCCCTTGTACCTTCCTATTGACTATGAAACACAGAGATTGCGTCGGAATTAAATACAAAAGGCACAAGGACGACTTATGTACAAGAAGACTGACTCTTCTTACGGTCCATGTTTTGAACCATTCCTGTGACACTAGTTATAGATTCCGATGCTTCACTTCAGGTTTACTGTATCCCTTGGACCTTGATATTGACGATGAAACACAGAAATTGCATCGGAATTCAATACAAAAGGCACAATGTCTACTTAAGTACAAGAAGACTGACTCTTCCGACTGTCTATGTTTTAAACCATTCCTGTGACACTAGTTAAAGATTCCGATGCATCACTGCAGGTTTACTGTATCCCTTGGACCTTCGTATTGACGATGAAACACAGAAATTGCATCTTAATTAAATACAAAAGGCACAATGCCGACTTAAGTACAAGAAGAATGACTCCTCTTGCTGTGTATGTTTTGAACCATTCCTGTGACACTAGTTATAGATTCCGATGCTTAACTTCAGGTTTACTGTATCCCACTGACCTTCTTATTTTCGACGAAACATAGAAATTGCTTCGGAATTAAATAGAAAAGGCACAATGCCAACTTTAGTACAAGAAGACTGACTCTTCCTACTGTCTATGTTTTGAACCATTCCTGAGACTCTAGTTATAGATTCCGATGCTTCACTTCACGTTTACTGTAGCCCTCTGACTTTCTTATTGTCGATGAAACACAGAAATTGCATCGGAATCAAATACAAAGGGCACAATGCCGACTTAAGTACAAGAAGACTGACTCTTCTTACTGTCTATGTTTTGAACTTTTCTGTGACACTAGTTATGGATTCCGATGCTTCACTTCAGGTTTACTGTATCCCTTGGACCTTCATATTGACGACGAAACACAGAAATTGCATCGGAATTAAATACAATTGCACAATGCCGACTTAAGCACAAGAAGACTGACTCTTCCGTGTCTATGTTTTCAACCATTCCTGTGACACAAGATATAGATTCCAATGCTTCACTTCAGGTTTGCTGTATCCCTTGGACCTTCGTATTGACGACGAAACACAGAAATTGCACCGGAATTAAATAGAAAAGGCACAATGCCGACTTAAGTACAAGAAGACTGACTCTTCCAACTGTCTATGTTTTGAACCATTCCTGTGATACTAGTTATAGATTCCGATGCTTCACTTCAGGTTTACTGTATCCCTCTGACATTCTTATTGACGATGAAACACAGAAATTGCATCGGAATTTAATACAAAATGCCGAATGCCGACTTAAGTACAAGAAGACTGACTCTTCTTACTGTCTATGTTCGAACCATTCCAGTGACACTGGTTGTGGATTCCGAAGCTTCACTTCAGGTTTACCGTATCCTTTGCACCTTCTTATTGACGATGAAGCACAGAATTTGCATCGGAATTCAATACAAAGGCACAATGCCGACTTAAGTACAAGAAGACTGACTCTTCTTACGGTCTATGTTTTGAGCAATTCCTGTGACACTAGTTATAGATTCCGATGCTTCACTTCAGGTTTACCGTATCCCTTGGATCTTCTTATCGACGATGAAACACAGAAATAGCATCGGAATTAAATACAAAAGGCACAATGCCGACTTAAGTACAAGAAGACTGACACTTCTTACTCTCTATGTTTTGACCCATTCCTGTGACACTAGTTATAGATTCCGATGCTTCAGTTCAGGTTTACTGTATCCCTTGGACCTTCTTATTGACGACGAAACACAGAAATTGCATCGGGATTAAATACAAAAGGCACAATGCGGACTTAAGTACAAGAAGACTGACTCTTCCTACTGTCTATGTTTTAACCATTCCTGTGACACTAGTTATAGATACCGATGCTTCACTTCAGGTTCACTGTATCCCTCTGACCTTCTTATTGACGATACAACACAGAAATTGCATCGGAATTAAATACAGAAGGCACAATGTTGACATATGTGCAAGAAGACTGACTCTTCTTACTCTCTATGTTTTGAACCATTTATGTGACACTAGTTATAGATTCCGAAGCTTCAATTCAGGTTTACTGTATCCTTTGGACCTTCTTATTGACAATGAAACACAGAATTTGCATCGGAATTAAATACAAAAGGCACAATGCCGACTTAAGTGCAAGAAGACTGACTCTTCCTACTGTCTATGTTTTGAACCATTCCTGTGACACTAGTTATAGATTCCGATGCTTCGCTTCAGGTTTACTGTGTCCCCCTGACCATCTTATTGACGATGAAACACAGAAATTGCATCGGAATTAAATACAAAAGACACAATGCCGACTCAATTACAAGATGGCTGGCTCTTCATACTCTCCATGTTTTGAACCTTTCCTGTGAGACCGGTTTTAGATTCCGATGCTTCACTTCAGGTTTACTGCATCCCTTTGACCTTCTTATTGACGACGAAACACAGTAATTGCATCGGAATTAATTACAAAAGGCACAATTCCGACTTAAGTACAAGAAGACTGACTCTACTTGCTGTCTATGTTTTGAACCATTCCTGTGATACTTTTTAGAGATTCCGATGCTTCACTTCAGGTTTACTGTATCCCTCTGACACTCTTATTGACGATGAAACACAGAAATTGCATCGGAATTACATGGAAAAGGCACAATGCCGACTTAAGTACAAGAAGACTGACTCTTCCTAGTTTTATGTTTGAACCGTTCCTGTGACACTAGTTATAGATTCCGATGCTTCACTCCAGGTTTACTGTATCCCTCTGACATTCTTATTGTCGATGAAACACAGAAATTGCATCGTAAATAAATAGAAAATTCACAATGCCATATTAGGCACAAGAAGACTGACTCGTCTTACAGTCTATGTTTTGAAAAATTCCTGTAACAATAGTTATAGATTCCGATGCTCCACTTCAAATTTACTGTATCCCTCTGACCTTCTTATTGACGATGAAACGCAGTAATTGCATCGGAATTAAATACAAAAGGCACAATTCCGACTTAAGTACAAGAAGACTGACTCTACTTGCTGTCTATGTTTTGAACCATTCCTGTGACACTAGTTATAGATTCCGATGCTTGACTTCAGGTTTCCTGTATCCCTTGGACCTTCTTATCGACGATGAAACACAGAAATTGCATCGGAATTAAATACAAAAGGCACAATGCCGACTTAAGTACAAGAAGACTGACTCTTCTTACTGACTATGTTGTGAACATTTCCTGTAAGACCAGTTTTAGATTCCGATGCTTCACTATATGTTTACTGTATCCCTTGGACCTTCTTATTAACGATGAAACACAGAAATTGCATCGGAATTAAATACAAAAGGCACAATGCCGATTTAAGTACAAGAAGACTGACTCTTCCTACTGTCTATGTTTTAACCATTCCTGTGACACTAGTTATAGATTCCCATGCTTCACTTCAGGTTTACTGTATCCCTCTGACCTTCTTATTGACGATGAAACACAGAATTTGATCGGAATTCGACACAAAAGGCACAATGCCGACTCAAATACAAGATGGCTGGCTCTTCTTACTCTCTATGTTTTGAACCTTACCTGTGAGACCGGTTTTAGATTCCGATGCTTCACTTCAGGTTTACTGTATCCCCTGGACCTTCTTATTGACGACGAAACACAGAAATTGCATCGGAATTATGTAGAAATGGCACAACGCCGACTTAGTATAAGAAGACCGACTCTTCTTACTCACTACGATTTGAACATTTCCTGTGAGCCCAGTTTTAGATTCCGATGCTTCACTATATGTTTGCTGTATCCCCTGGACCTTCTTATTGACGATGAAACACAGAAATTGTATCGGAATTAAATACAAAAGGCACAACGCCGACTTAAGTACAAGAAGACTGACTCTTCCTACTGTCTATGTTTTAACCATTCCTGTGACACTAGTTATAGATTCCGATGCTTCACTTCAGGTTTACTGTATCCCTCTGAAGTTCTTATTGACGATGAATCACAGAAATTGCATCGGAATTATATACAAAAGGCACAATGCCGACTCAAATACAAGATGACTGGCTCTTCTTACTCTCTATGTTTTGAACCTTTACTGTGAGACCGGTTTTAGATTCCCATGCTTCACTTCGGGTTTACTGTATCCCTTGCACTTTCTTAATGACGACGAAACACAGAAATTGCATCGGAATTAAATAGAAAAGGCACAACGCCGACTTATGTACAAGAAGACTGACTCATCCAACTGTCTATGTTTTGAAAAATTCCTGTGACACTAGTTATAGATTCCGATGCATCACTTCAGATTTACTGTATCCTTTGGACCTTCTTATTGACGATGAAACACAGAAGTTGCATCGGAATTAAATAGAAAAGGCATAATGCCGACTCAAGTACAAGATGACTGGCTCTTCTTACTCTCTATGTTTTGAACCTTTCCTGTGAGACCGGTTTTAGATTCCGATGCTTCACTTCGGGTTTACTGTATCCCGTGGACCTTTTTATTGACGACGAAACACAGAAATTGCATCGGAATTAAGTAGAAAAGGCACAATGTCGACTTAAGTATAGGAAGACTGACTCTTCTTACTTACTATGATTTGAACATTTCCTGTGAGACCAGTTTTAGATTCCGATGCTTCACCATATGTTTACTGTATCCCTTGGACCTTCTTATTGACGATGAATTACAGAAATTGCATCGGAATTAAATACAAAAGGCACAAGGCCGACATAAGTACAAGAAGACTGACTATTCTTACGGTCCATGTTTTGAACCATTCCTGTGACACTAGTTATAGATTCCGATGCTTCACTTCAGGTTTACTGTATCCCTCTGACATTCTTATTGTCGATGAAACACAGAAATTGCATCGGAATTAGATAGAAAAGGCACAATGCCGTATTAAGTACAAGAAGACTGACTCATCTTACTGTCTATGTTTTGAACCATTCCTGTGACACTAGTTATGGATTGCGATGCTTCACTTCAGGTTTACTGTATCCCTCTGACATTCTTATTGACGATGATGCACAGAAATTGCATCGGAATTAAATGCAAACGGCACAGTGCCGACTTAAGTACAAGAAGACTGACTCTTCTTACTGACTATGTTTTGAACATTTCCTATGAGACCAGTTTCAGATTCCGATGCTTCACTATACGTTTACTGTATCCCTTGGACCTTCTTATTGACGATGAAACAGAGAAAAAACATCGGAATTAAATACAAAAGGCACAATGCCGACACAAATACAAGATGACTGGCACTTCTTACTCTCTATGTTTTGAACCTTTACTGTGAGACCGGTTTTAGATTCCGATGCTTCACTTCAGGTTTACTGTATCCCTTGGACCTTCTTCATGACGACGAAACACAAAAATTGCATCGGAATTAAATAGAAAATGCACAACGCCGACTTAAGTACAAGTAGACTGACTCATCCAACTGTCTATGTTTTGAAAAATTCCTGTGACACTAGTTATAGATTCCGATACTTCACCTCAGGTTTACTGTATCCCGAGGACCTTCTTATTGACGACGAAACACAGAAATTGCATCGGAATTAAGTAGAAAAGGCACAATGTCCACTTAAGTATAAGAAGACTGACTCTTCTTACTTACTATGATTTGAACATTTCCTGTGAGACCAGTTTTAGATTCCGATGCTTCACTATATGTTTACTGTATCCCTTGGACCTTCTTATTGACGATGAATTACAGAAATTGCATCGGAATAAAATACAAAAGGCACAAGGCCGACATAAGTACAAGAAGACTGACTCTTCTTACGGTCCATGTTTTGAACCATTCCTGTGACACTAGTTATAGATTCCGATGCTTCACTTCAGGTTTACTGTATCCCTTGGACCTTGATATTGACGATGAAACACAGAAATTGCATCGGAATTCAATACAAAAGGCACAATGTCTACTTAAGTACAAGAAGACTGACTCTTCCGACTGTCTATGTTTTAAACCATTCCTGTGACACTAGTTAAAGATTCCGATGCATCACTGCAGGTTTACTGTATCCCTTGGACCTTCGTATTGACGATGAAACACAGAAATTGCATCTTAATTAAATACAAAAGGCACAATGCCGACTTAAGTACAAGAAGAATGACTCCTCTTGCTGTGTATGTTTTGAACCATTCCTGTGACACTAGTTATAGATTCCGATGCTTAACTTCAGGTTTACTGTATCCCACTGACCTTCTTATTTTCGACGAAACATAGAATTTGCTTCGGAATTAAATAGAAAAGGCACAATGCCAACTTTAGTACAAGAAGACTGACTCTTCCTACTGTCTATGTTTTGAACCATTCCTGAGACTCTAGTTATAGATTCCGATGCTTCACTTCACGTTTACTGTAGCCCTCTGACTTTCTTATTGTCGATGAAACACAGAAATTGCATCGGAATCAAATACAAAGGGCACAATGCCGACTTAAGTACAAGAAGACTGACTCTTCTTACTGTCTATGTTTTGAACTTTTCTGTGACACTAGTTATGGATTCCGATGCTTCACTTCAGGTTTACTGTATCCCTTGGACCTTCATATTGACGACGAAACACAGAAATTGCATCGGAATTAAATACAATTGCACAATGCCGACTTAAGCACAAGAAGACTGACTCTTCCGTGTCTATGTTTTCAACCATTCCTGTGACACAAGATATAGATTCCAATGCTTCACTTCAGGTTTGCTGTATCCCTTGGACCTTCGTATTGACGACGAAACACAGAAATTGCACCGGAATTAAATAGAAAAGGCACAATGCCGACTTAAGTACAAGAAGACTGACTCTTCCAACTGTCTATGTTTTGAACCATTCCTGTGATACTAGTTATAGATTCCGATGCTTCACTTCAGGTTTACTGTATCCCTCTGACATTCTTATTGACGATGAAACACAGAAATTGCATCGGAATTTAATACAAAATGCCGAATGCCGACTTAAGTACAAGAAGACTGACTCTTCTTACTGTCTATGTTCGAACCATTCCAGTGACACTGGTTGTGGATTCCGAAGCTTCACTTCAGGTTTACCGTTTCCTTTGCACCTTCTTATTGACGATGAAGCACAGAATTTGCATCGGAATTCAATACAAAGGCACAATGCCGACTTAAGTACAAGAAGACTGACTCTTCTTACGGTCTATGTTTTGAGCAATTCCTGTGACACTAGTTATAGATTCCGATGCTTCACTTCAGGTTTACCGTATCCCTTGGATCTTCTTATCGACGATGAAACACAGAAATAGCATCGGAATTAAATACAAAAGGCACAATGCCGACTTAAGTACAAGAAGACTGACACTTCTTACTCTCTATGTTTTGACCCATTCCTGTGACACTAGTTATAGATTCCGATGCTTCAGTTCAGGTTTACTGTATCCCTTGGACCTTCTTATTGACGACGAAACACAGAAATTGCATCGGGATTAAATACAAAAGGCACAATGCGGACTTAAGTACAAGAAGACTGACTCTTCCTACTGTCTATGTTTTAACCATTCCTGTGACACTAGTTATAGATACCGATGCTTCACTTCAGGTTCACTGTATCCCTCTGACCTTCTTATTGACGATACAACACAGAAATTGCATCGGAATTAAATACAGAAGGCACAATGTTGACATATGTGCAAGAAGACTGACTCTTCTTACTCTCTATGTTTTGAACCATTTATGTGACACTAGTTATA
Organism: Schistocerca serialis cubense; assembly: GCF_023864345.2. Taxonomy (NCBI): domain Eukaryota; kingdom Metazoa; phylum Arthropoda; class Insecta; order Orthoptera; family Acrididae; genus Schistocerca; species Schistocerca serialis. Next base: position 10,307,215 of record NC_064638.1, read on the forward strand.
GATTCCGAAGCTTCAATTCAGGTTTACTGTATCCTTTGGACCTTCTTATTGACAATGAAACACAGAATTTGCATCGGAATTAAATACAAAAGGCACAATGCCGACTTAAGTGCAAGAAGACTGACTCTTCCTACTGTCTATGTTTTGAACCATTCCTGTGACACTAGTTATAGATTCCGATGCTTCGCTTCAGGTTTACTGTGTCCCCCTGACCATCTTATTGACGATGAAACACAGAAATTGCATCGGAATTAAATACAAAAGACACAATGCCGACTCAATTACAAGATGGCTGGCTCTTCATACTCTCCATGTTTTGAACCTTTCCTGTGAGACCGGTTTTAGATTCCGATGCTTCACTTCAGGTTTACTGCATCCCTTTGACCTTCTTATTGACGACGAAACACAGTAATTGCATCGGAATTAATTACAAAAGGCACAATTCCGACTTAAGTACAAGAAGACTGACTCTACTTGCTGTCTATGTTTTGAACCATTCCTGTGATACTTTTTAGAGATTCCGATGCTTCACTTCAGGTTTACTGTATCCCTCTGACACTCTTATTGACGATGAAACACAGAAATTGCATCGGAATTACATGGAAAAGGCACAATGCCGACTTAAGTACAAGAAGACTGACTCTTCCTAGTTTTATGTTTGAACCGTTCCTGTGACACTAGTTATAGATTCCGATGCTTCACTCCAGGTTTACTGTATCCCTCTGACATTCTTATTGTCGATGAAACACAGAAATTGCATCGTAAATAAATAGAAAATTCACAATGCCATATTAGGCACAAGAAGACTGACTCGTCTTACAGTCTATGTTTTGAAAAATTCCTGTAACAATAGTTATAGATTCCGATGCTCCACTTCAAATTTACTGTATCCCTCTGTCCTTCTTATTGACGATGAAACGCAGTAATTGCATCGGAATTAAATACAAAAGGCACAATTCCGACTTAAGTACAAGAAGACTGACTCTACTTGCTGTCTATGTTTTGAACCATTCCTGTGACACTAGTTATAGATTCCGATGCTTGACTTCAGGTTTCCTGTATCCCTTGGACCTTCTTATCGACGATGAAACACAGAAATTGCATCGGAATTAAATACAAAAGGCACAATGCCGACTTAAGTACAAGAAGACTGACTCTTCTTACTGACTATGTTGTGAACATTTCCTGTAAGACCAGTTTTAGATTCCGATGCTTCACTATATGTTTACTGTATCCCTTGGACCTTCTTATTAACGATGAAACACAGAAATTGCATCGGAATTAAATACAAAAGGCACAATGCCGATTTAAGTACAAGAAGACTGACTCTTCCTACTGTCTATGTTTTAACCATTCCTGTGACACTAGTTATAGATTCCCATGCTTCACTTCAGGTTTACTGTATCCCTCTGACCTTCTTATTGACGATGAAACACAGAATTTGATCGGAATTCAACACAAAAGGCACAATGCCGACTCAAATACAAGATGGCTGGCTCTTCTTACTCTCTATGTTTTGAACCTTACCTGTGAGACCGGTTTTAGATTCCGATGCTTCACTTCAGGTTTACTGTATCCCCTGGACCTTCTTATTGACGACGAAACACAGAAATTGCATCGGAATTATGTAGAAATGGCACAACGCCGACTTAGTATAAGAAGACCGACTCTTCTTACTCACTACGATTTGAACATTTCCTGTGAGCCCAGTTTTAGATTCCGATGCTTCACTATATGTTTGCTGTATCCCCTGGACCTTCTTATTGACGATGAAACACAGAAATTGTATCGGAATTAAATACAAAAGGCACAACGCCGACTTAAGTACAAGAAGACTGACTCTTCCTACTGTCTATGTTTTAACCATTCCTGTGACACTAGTTATAGATTCCGATGCTTCACTTCAGGTTTACTGTATCCCTCTGAAGTTCTTATTGACGATGAATCACAGAAATTGCATCGGAATTATATACAAAAGGCACAATGCCGACTCAAATACAAGATGACTGGCTCTTCTTACTCTCTATGTTTTGAACCTTTACTGTGAGACCGGTTTTAGATTCCCATGCTTCACTTCGGGTTTACTGTATCCCTTGCACTTTCTTAATGACGACGAAACACAGAAATTGCATCGGAATTAAATAGAAAAGGCACAACGCCGACTTATGTACAAGAAGACTGACTCATCCAACTGTCTATGTTTTGAAAAATTCCTGTGACACTAGTTATAGATTCCGATGCATCACTTCAGATTTACTGTATCCTTTGGACCTTCTTATTGACGATGAAACACAGAAGTTGCATCGGAATTAAATAGAAAAGGCATAATGCCGACTCAAGTACAAGATGACTGGCTCTTCTTACTCTCTATGTTTTGAACCTTTCCTGTGAGACCGGTTTTAGATTCCGATGCTTCACTTCGGGTTTACTGTATCCCGTGGACCTTTTTATTGACGACGAAACACAGAAATTGCATCGGAATTAAGTAGAAAAGGCACAATGTCGACTTAAGTATAGGAAGACTGACTCTTCTTACTTACTATGATTTGAACATTTCCTGTGAGACCAGTTTTAGATTCCGATGCTTCACCATATGTTTACTGTATCCCTTGGACCTTCTTATTGACGATGAATTACAGAAATTGCATCGGAATTAAATACAAAAGGCACAAGGCCGACATAAGTACAAGAAGACTGACTATTCTTACGGTCCATGTTTTGAACCATTCCTGTGACACTAGTTATAGATTCCGATGCTTCACTTCAGGTTTACTGTATCCCTCTGACATTCTTATTGTCGATGAAACACAGAAATTGCATCGGAATTAGATAGAAAAGGCACAATGCCGTATTAAGTACAAGAAGACTGACTCATCTTACTGTCTATGTTTTGAACCATTCCTGTGACACTAGTTATGGATTGCGATGCTTCACTTCAGGTTTACTGTATCCCTCTGACATTCTTATTGACGATGATGCACAGAAATTGCATCGGAATTAAATGCAAACGGCACAGTGCCGACTTAAGTACAAGAAGACTGACTCTTCTTACTGACTATGTTTTGAACATTTCCTATGAGACCAGTTTCAGATTCCGATGCTTCACTATACGTTTACTGTATCCCTTGGACCTTCTTATTGACGATGAAACAGAGAAAAAACATCGGAATTAAATACAAAAGGCACAATGCCGACACAAATACAAGATGACTGGCACTTCTTACTCTCTATGTTTTGAACCTTTACTGTGAGACCGGTTTTAGATTCCGATGCTTCACTTCAGGTTTACTGTATCCCTTGGACCTTCTTCATGACGACGAAACACAAAAATTGCATCGGAATTAAATAGAAAATGCACAACGCCGACTTAAGTACAAGTAGACTGACTCATCCAACTGTCTATGTTTTGAAAAATTCCTGTGACACTAGTTATAGATTCCGATACTTCACCTCAGGTTTACTGTATCCCGAGGACCTTCTTATTGACGACGAAACACAGAAATTGCATCGGAATTAAGTAGAAAAGGCACAATGTCCACTTAAGTATAAGAAGACTGACTCTTCTTACTTACTATGATTTGAACATTTCCTGTGAGACCAGTTTTAGATTCCGATGCTTCACTATATGTTTACTGTATCCCTTGGACCTTCTTATTGACGATGAATTACAGAAATTGCATCGGAATAAAATACAAAAGGCACAAGGCCGACATAAGTACAAGAAGACTGACTCTTCTTACGGTCCATGTTTTGAACCATTCCTGTGACACTAGTTATAGATTCCGATGCTTCACTTCAGGTTTACTGTATCCCTTGGACCTTGATATTGACGATGAAACACAGAAATTGCATCGGAATTCAATACAAAAGGCACAATGTCTACTTAAGTACAAGAAGACTGACTCTTCCGACTGTCTATGTTTTAAACCATTCCTGTGACACTAGTTAAAGATTCCGATGCATCACTGCAGGTTTACTGTATCCCTTGGACCTTCGTATTGACGATGAAACACAGAAATTGCATCTTAATTAAATACAAAAGGCACAATGCCGACTTAAGTACAAGAAGAATGACTCCTCTTGCTGTGTATGTTTTGAACCATTCCTGTGACACTAGTTATAGATTCCGATGCTTAACTTCAGGTTTACTGTATCCCACTGACCTTCTTATTTTCGACGAAACATAGAAATTGCTTCGGAATTAAATAGAAAAGGCACAATGCCAACTTTAGTACAAGAAGACTGACTCTTCCTACTGTCTATGTTTTGAACCATTCCTGAGACTCTAGTTATAGATTCCGATGCTTCACTTCACGTTTACTGTAGCCCTCTGACTTTCTTATTGTCGATGAAACACAGAAATTGCATCGGAATCAAATACAAAGGGCACAATGCCGACTTAAGTACAAGAAGACTGACTCTTCTTACTGTCTATGTTTTGAACTTTTCTGTGACACTAGTTATGGATTCCGATGCTTCACTTCAGGTTTACTGTATCCCTTGGACCTTCATATTGACGACGAAACACAGAAATTGCATCGGAATTAAATACAATTGCACAATGCCGACTTAAGCACAAGAAGACTGACTCTTCCGTGTCTATGTTTTCAACCATTCCTGTGACACAAGATATAGATTCCAATGCTTCACTTCAGGTTTGCTGTATCCCTTGGACCTTCGTATTGACGACGAAACACAGAAATTGCACCGGAATTAAATAGAAAAGGCACAATGCCGACTTAAGTACAAGAAGACTGACTCTTCCAACTGTCTATGTTTTGAACCATTCCTGTGATACTAGTTACAGATTCCGATGCTTCACTTCAGGTTTACTGTATCCCTCTGACATTCTTATTGACGATGAAACACAGAAATTGCATCGGAATTTAATACAAAATGCCGAATGCCGACTTAAGTACAAGAAGACTGACTCTTCTTACTGTCTATGTTCGAACCATTCCAGTGACACTGGTTGTGGATTCCGAAGCTTCACTTCAGGTTTACCGTATCCTTTGCACCTTCTTATTGACGATGAAGCACAGAATTTGCATCGGAATTCAATACAAAGGCACAATGCCGACTTAAGTACTAGAAGACTGACTCTTCTTACTCTCTATGTTTGAACCATTCCTGTGACACTAGTAATAGATTCCGATGCTTCAGTTCAGGTTTACTAAATCCCTTGGACATTCTTATTGACGAAGAAACACAGAAATTGCATCTGAATTAAATACAAAAGGCACGATTCCGACTCAAATACAGGGTGACTGGATCTTCTTAATCTCTATGTTTTGAACCTTTCCTGTGAGATCGGTTTTAGATTCCGATGCTTCACTTCAGGTTTACTGTATCCCTTGGACCTTCTTATTGACGACAAAACACAGAAATTGCATCGGCATTAAATAGAAAAGGCACAATGCCGGCTTAAGTACAAGAAGACTGACTCTTCCGACTGTCTATGTTTTGATCCATTCCTGTGACACTAGTTATAGATTCCGATGCATCACTTCAGGTTTACTGTATCCCTTGGACTTTCGTATTGACGATGAAACACAGAAATTGCATCGGAATTAAATAGAAAAGGCACAGTGCCGACTTAAGTACAAGAAGACTGACTCTGCCTACTGTCTATGTTTTTAACCATTCCTGTGACTCTAGTTATAGATTTCGATACTTCACTTCACGTTTACTGTATCCCTCTGACCTTCTTATTGAGGATGAAACACAGAAATTGTATCGGAATTAAATACAAAAGGCACAGTGCCGACTTAAGTACAAGAAGACTGACTCTTCTTACGGTCTATGTTTTGAACCATTCCTGTGACACTAGTTACAGATCCCGAAGCTTTACCTCACGTTTACTGTATCCTTTGGACCTTCTTCTACACTATGAAACACAGATTTTGCATCGGAATTAAATACAAAATTCACAATGCCGACTTCAGTACAAGAAGAGTGAGTCTTCCAACTGTCTATGTCTTAAACCATTCCTGTGATACTAGTTATAGATTCCGATGCTTCCCTTCAGGTTTACTGTATCCCTCTGACACTCTTATTGACGATGAAACACAGAAATTGCATCGGAATTAAATACAAAATTACAATGCCGACTTCAGTACAAGAAGACTGACTCTTCTTACTGTCTATGTTTTGAACCATTCCTGTGACACTAGTTATAGATTCCGAAGCTTCACGTCAGGTTTTACTGTATCCTTTGGGCCTTCTTATTGACGATAAAACACAGAATTTACATCTGAATTATATAAAAAAGGCACACTGCCGACTTAAGTATAAGAAGAATGACTCTTCTTACTGTCTATGTTTTGAGCAATTCCTGTGACACTAGTTATAGATTACGTTGCTTCACTCCAGGATTACTGTATACCTCGGACCTTCTTATCGACGATGAAACAGAAATAGCATCGGAATTTAATGCAAACGGCACAGTGACGACTTAAGTACAAGAACACTGACTCTTCTTACTGACTATGTTGTAAACATTTCCAGTGGGACCAGTTTTAGATTCCGATGCTTCACTATACGTTTACTGTATCCCTTGGACCATCTTATTGTCGATGAAACACAGAAATTGCTTCGGGATTGAATACAAAAGGCACAAAGCCGACTTATGTATTAGAATACTGACTCTTCTTACTGACTATGATTTGAACATTTCCTGTGAGACCAGTTTTACATTCCGATGCTTCACTATATGTTTACTGTATCCCTTGGACCTTCTTATTGACGATGAAACACAGAAATTGCATCGGAATTAAATACAAAAGGCACAAGGCCGACTTAGGTACAGGAAGACTGACTCTTCTTACTGTCTATGTTTTGTACCATTCCTGTGACACTAGTTATAGATTCCAATGCTTCACTTCAGGTTTACTGTATCCCTCTGACATTCTTATTGACGATGAAACACAGAAATTGCATCGGAATTAAATACAAAAAGCACAATGCCGACTTAAGTACAAGAAGGCTGACTCTTCTGACTGTCTATGTTTTGAACCATTCCTGTGACACTAGTTATAGATTCCGATGCTTCACTTCAGGTTTACTGTATCCCTTGGACCTTCATATTGACGACGAAACACAGAAATTGCATCGGAATTAAATACAAATGCACAATGCCGACTTAAGCACAAGAAGACTGACTCTTCCGTGTCTATGTTTTCAACAATTCCTGTGACACTAGATATAGATTCCAATGCTTCACTTCAGGTTTACTGTATCCCTTGTACCTCCGTATTGACGACGAAACACAGAAATTGCATCGGAATTAAATAGAAAAGGCACAATGCCGACTTAAGTACAAGAAGACTGACTCTTCCAATTGTCTATGTTTTGAACCATTCCTGTGATACTAATTATAGATTCCGATGCTTTACTTCAGGTTTACTGTATCCCTCTGACACTCTTATTGACGATGAAACACAGAAATTGCATCGGAATTAAATACAAAAGGCACAATGCCGACTTAAGTACAAGATGACTGACTTTTTTTACTGTCTATGTTTTGAACCATTCCTGTGCCACTAGTTATAGATTCCGAAGCTTCACTTCAGGTTTACTGTATCCTTTGCACCTTCTTATTGAGGATGAAGCACAGAATGTGCATCGGAATTAATTACAAAAGGCACAATGCCAACTTAAGTACAAGAAGACTGACTCTTCTTACGGTCTATGTTTTGAACCATTCCTGTGACACTAGTTACAGATTCCTAAGCTTTACTTCACGTTTACTGTATCCTTTGGACCTTCTTCTAGACGATGAAACACAGAATTTGCATCGGAATTAAATACAAAATTCACAATGCCGACTTCAGTACAAGATGAGTGAGTCTTCCAACTGTCTATGTTGTAAACCATTCCTGTGATACTAGTTATAGATCCCGATGCTTCACTTCAGGTTTACTGTATACCTCTGACACTCTTATTGACGATGAAACACAGAAATTGCATCGGAATTAAATACAAAATTACAATGCCGACTTCAGTACAAGAAGACTGACTCTTCTTACTGTCTATGTTTTGAACCATTCCTGTGACACTAGTTGTAGATTCCGAAGCTTCACGTCAGGTTTTACTGTATCCTTTGGGCCTTCTTATTGACGATGAAACACAGAATTTACATCTGAATTATATAAAACAGGCACAATGCCGACTTAAGTACAAGGAGAATGACTCTTCTTACTGTCTATGTTTTGAGCAATTCCTGTGACACTAGTTATAGATTACGTTGCTTCACTCCAGGTTTACTGTATCCCTCGGACCTTCTTATCGACGATGAAACAGATATAGCATCGGAATTATATGCAAACGGCACAGTGCCGACTTAAGTACAAGAAGACTGACTCTTCTTACTGACTATGTTGTAAACATTTCCAGTGGGACCAGTTTTAGATTCCGATGCTTCACTATACGTTTACTGTATCCCTTGGACCATCTTATTGTCGATGAAACACAGAAATTGCTTCGGGATTGAATACAAAAGGCACAAAGCCGACTTATGTATAAGAAGACTGACTCTTCTTACTGACTATGATTTGAACATTTCCTGTGAGACCAGTTTTAGATTCCGATGCTTCACTATATGTTTACTGTATCCCTTGGACCTTCTTATTGACGATGAAACACAGAAATTGCATCGGAATTAAATACAAAAGGCACAAGGCCGACTTAGGTACAAGAAGACTGACTCTTCTTACTGTCTATGTTTTGTACCATTTCTGTGACACTAGTTATAGATTCCGATGCTTCACTTCAGGTTTACTGTATCCCTCTGACATTCTTATTGACGATGAAACACAGAAATTGCATCGGAATTAAATACAAAAGGCACAATGCCGACTTAAGTACAAGAAGACTGACTCTTCTGACTGTCTATGTTTTGAACCATTCCTGTGACACTAGTTATAGATTCCGATGCTTCACTTCAGGTTTACTGTATCCCTTGGACCTTTATATTGACGACGAAACGCAGAAATTGCATCGGAATTAAATACAAATGCACAATGCCGACTTAAGCACAAGAAGACTGACTCTTCCGTGTCTATGTTTTCAACCATTCCTGTGACACTAGATATAGATTCCAATGCTTCACTTCAGGTTTACTGTATCCCTTGTACCTCCGTATTGACGACGAAACACAGAAATTGCATCGGAATTAAATAGAAATGGCACAATGCCGACTTAAGCACAAGAAGACTGACTCTTCCGTGTCTATGTTTTCAACAATTCCTGTGACACTAGATATAGATTCCAATGCTTCACTTCAGGTTTACTGTATCCCTTGTACCTCCGTATTGACGACGAAACACAGAAATTGCATCGGAATTAAATAGAAAAGGCACAATGCCGACTTAAGTACAAGAAGACTGACTCTTCCAATTGTCTATGTTTTGAACCATTCCTGTGATACTAATTATAGATTCCGATGCTTTACTTCAGGTTTACTGTATCCCTCTGACACTCTTATTGACGATGAAACACAGAAATTGCATCGGAATTAAATACAAAAGGCACAATGCCGACTTAAGTACAAGATGACTGACTTTTTTTACTGTCTATGTTTTGAACCATTCCTGTGCCACTAGTTATAGATTCCGAAGCTTCACTTCAGGTTTACTGTATCCTTTGCACCTTCTTATTGAGGATTAAGCACAGAATGTGCATCGGAATTAATTACAAAAGGCACAATGCCAACTTAAGTACAAGAAGACTGACTCTTCTTACGGTCTATGTTTTGAACCATTCCTGTGACACTAGTTACAGATTCCGAAGCTTTACTTCACGTTTACTGTATCCTTTGGACCTTCTTCTAGACGATGAAACACAGAATTTGCATCGGAATTAAATACAAAATTCACAATGCCGACTTCAGTACAAGATGAGTGAGTCTTCCAACTGTCTATGTTGTAAACCATTCCTGTGATACTAGTTATAGATCCCGATGCTTCACTTCAGGTTTACTGTATACCTCTGACACTCTTATTGACGATGAAACACAGAAATTGCATCGGAATTAAATACAAAATTACAATGCCGACTTCAGTACAAGAAGACTGACTCTTCTTACTGTCTATGTTTTGAACCATTCCTGTGACACTAGTTGTAGATTCCGAAGCTTCACGTCAGGTTTTACTGTATCCTTTGGGCCTTCTTATTGACGATGAAACACAGAATTTACATCTGAATTATATAAAACAGGCACAATGCCGACTTAAGTACAAGGAGAATGACTCTTCTTACTGTCTATGTTTTGAGCAATTCCTGTGACACTAGTTATAGATTACGTTGCTTCACTCCAGGTTTACTGTATCCCTCGGACCTTCTTATCGACGATGAAACAGATATAGCATCGGAATTATATGCAAACGGCACAGTGCCGACTTAAGTACAAGAAGACTGACTCTTCTTACGGTCTATGTTTTGAACCATTCCTGTGACACTAGTTGTAGATTCCGAAGCTTCACGTCAGGTTTTGCTGTATCCTTTGGGCCTTCTTATTGACGATGAAACACAGAATTTACATCTGAATTATATAAAAAAGGCACAATGCCGACTTAAGTACAAGAAGAATGACTCTTCTTACTGTCTATGTTTTGAGCAATTCCTGTGACACTAGTTATAGATTCCGATGCTTCACTACAGGTTTACTGTATCCCTCGGACCTTCTTATCGACGATGAAACAGAAATAGCATCGGAATTATATGCAAACGGCACAGTGCCGACTTAAGTACAAGAAGACTGACTCTTCTTACTGACTATGTTGTAAACATTTCCAGTGGGACCGGTTTTAGATTCCGATGCTTCACTATACGTTTACTGTATCCCTTGGACCATCTTATTGTCGATGAAACACAGAAATTGCTTCGGGATTGAATACAAAAGGCACAAAGCCGACTTATGTATAAGAAGACTGACTCTTCTTACTGACTATGATTTGAACATTTCCTGTGAGACCAGTTTTAGATTCCGATGCTTCACTATATGTTTACTGTATCCCTTGGACCTTCTTATTGACGATGAAACACAGAAATTGCATCGGAATTAAATACAAAAGGCACAAGGCCGACTTAGGTACAAGAAGACTGACTCTTCTTACTGTCTATGTTTTGTACCATTCCTGTGACACTAGTTATAGATTCCGATGCTTCACTTCAGGTTTACTGTATCCCTCTGACATTCTTATTGACGATGAAACACAGAAATTGCTTCGGAATTAAATACAAAAGGCACAATGCCGACTTAAGTACAAGAAGACTGACTCTTCTTACTGTCTATGTTTTGAACCATTCCTGTGACACTAGTTATAGATTCCGATGCTTCACTTCAGGTTTACTGTATCCCTTGGACCTTCATATTGACGACGAAACACAGAAATTGCATCGGAATTAAATACAAATGCACAATGCCGACTTAAGCACAAGAAGACTGACTCTTCCGTGTCTATGTTTTCAACCATTCCTGTGACACTTGATATAGATTCCAATGCTTCACCTCAGGTTTACTGTATCCCTTGTACCTCCGTATTGACGACGAAACACAGAAATTGCATCGGAATTAAATAGAAAAGGCACAATGCCGACTTAAGTACAAGAAGACTGACTCTTCCAATTGTCTATGTTTTGAACCATTCCTGTGATACTAATTATAGATTCCGATGCTTTACTTCAGGTTTACTGTATCCCTCTGACACTCTTATTGACGATGAAAAACAGAAATTGCATCGGAATTAAATACAAAAGGCACAATGCCGACTTAAGTACAAGATGACTGACTTTTCTTACTGTCTATGTTTTGAACCATTCCTGTGCCACTAGTTATAGATTCCGAAGCTTCACTTCAGGTTTACTGTATCCTTTGCACCTTCTTATTGAGGATGAAGCCCAGAATGTGCATCGGAATTAATTACAAAAGGCACAATGCCAACATAAGTACAAGAAGACTGACTCTTCTTACTGTCTATGATTTGAGCAATTCCTGTGACACTAGTTACAGATTCCGATGCTTCACTTCAGGTTTACTGTATCCCTTGGACCTTCTTATCGACGATGAAACACAGAAATAGGATCGGAATTAAATTCAAAAGGCACAATGCCGACTTAAGTACAAGAAGACTGACTCTTCTTTCTCTCTATGTTTTGAACCATTCCTGTGACACTAGTTATAGATTCCAATGCTTCATTTCAGGTTTACTGTATCCCTTGGACCTTCTTATCGACGATGAAACACAGAAATTGCATCGGAATTAAATACAATAGGCACAATGCCGACTTAAGTACAAGAAGACTGACTCTTCTTTCTCTCTATGTTTTGAACCATTCCTGTGACACTAGTTATAGATTCCGATGCTTCACTTCATGTTTACTGTATCCCTCTGACATTCTTATTGACAATGAAACACAGAAATTGCATCGGAATTAAATACAAAAGGCACAATGCCGACTCAAATACAAAATGACTGGCTCTTCTTACTCTCTATGTTTTGAACCTTTCCTGTGAGACCGGTTTTAGATTCCGATGCTTCACTTCAGGTTTACTGTATCCCTTGGACCTTCTTATTGACGACGAAACACAGAAATTGCATCAGCATTAAATAGAAAAGGCACAATGCCGACTTAAGTACAAGAAGACTGACTCATCCAACTGTCTATGTTTTGAAAAATTCTTGTGACACTAGTTATAGATTCCGATGTTTCACTTCAGGATTACTGTATCCCTCTGACACTCTTCCTGACGATGAAACACAGAAATTGCATCGGAATTAAATACAAAAGGCACAGTGCCGACTTAAGTACAAGAAGACTGACTCTTCCTAGTGTCTATGTTTTGAACCGTTCTTGTGACACTAGTTACAGATTCCGATGCTTCACTTCAGGTTTACTGTATCCCTCTGACATTCTTACTGTCGATGAAACACAGAAATTGCATCGGAATTAGATAGAAAAGGCACAATGCCGTAGTAAGTACAGGAAGACTGACTCTTCTTACAGTCTATGTTTGAAAAATTCCTGTAACAATAGTTATAGATTGCGATGCTTCACTTCAAATTTACTGTATCCCTTGGACCTTCTTATTGACGATGAAACACAGAAATTGCTTCAGAATTAAATACAAAAGGCACAAAGCCGACATAAGTATAACAAGACTGACTCTTGTTACTGACTATGATTTGAACATTTTCTGTGAGACCAGTTTTAGAGTCCGATGCTTCACTATAAGTGTACTGTATGCCTTGTACCTTCCAATTGACGATGAAACACAGAAATTGCATCGGAATTAGACACAAAAGGCATAAGGCCGAGTGAAGTACAAGAAGACTGACTATTCTGGCTGTCTATGTTTTGAACCATTCCTGTGACACTAGTTATAGATTATGATGCTTCACTTGAGATTTACTGTATCCCTTGGACCTTGTTATTGACGACGAAACACAGAAATTGCATCGGAATTAAATACAAAGGGCACAATGCCGACTTAAGTACAAGGAGACTGACACTTCCGACTGTCTATGCTTTGAACCATTCCTGTGACACTAGTTATAGATTCCGATGCATCACTTCAGGTTTACTGTATCCCTTGGACCTTCGTATTGACGATGAAACACTGAAATTGCATCGGAATTAAATACAAAAGGCACAATGCCGAATTAAGTACAAGAAAAATGACTCTTCTTGCTGTGTATGTTTTGAACCATTACTGTGACACTAGTTATAGATTCCGATGCTTCACTTCCGGTTTATTGTATCCCTCTAACCCTCTTATTGACGACGAAACACAGAAATTGCATCGGCATTAAACAGAAAAGGCACAATGCCGACTTAAGTACAAGAAGACTGACTCTTCCTATCGTCTATGCTTTGAACCATTCCTGTGACTCTAGTTATAGATTCCGATGCTTCACTTCACGTTTACTGTATCCCTCTGACCTTCTTATTGAGGATGAAACACAGAAATTGCATCGAAATTAAATACAAAGGGCACAATGCCGACTTAAATACAAGAAGACTCATTCTTCTTACTGTCTATGATTTGAACCATTCCTGTGACACTAGTTACAGATTCCGAAGCTTTACTTCAGGTTTACTGTATCCTTTGGACCTTCTTATTGTCGATGAAACACAGAATTTGCATCGTAATTAAATACAAAAGGCACAATGCCGACTTAAGTACAAGAAGAGTAAGTCTTCCAACTGTCTATGTTTTGAACCATTCCTGTGATACTAGTTATAGAATCCGATGCTTCACTTCAGGTTTACTGTATCCCTCTGACACTCTTATTGACGATGAAACACAGAAATTGCATCGGAATTAAATACAAAAGGCACAATGCCGACTTAAGTACAAGGAGGCTGACACTTCCGACTGTCTATGTTTTGAACCATTCCTGTGACACTAGTTATGGATTCCGATGCTTCGCTTCAGGTTTACTGTATCCCTTGGACCTTCTTATTGTCGATGAAACACAGAATTTGCATCTGAATTATATAAAAAGGCACAATGCCGACTTAAGTACAAGAAGAATGACTCTTCTTACTGTCTATGTTTTGAGCAATTCCTGTGACACCAGTTATAGATTACGTTGCTTCACTTCAGGTTTACTGTATCCCTTGGACCTAATTATCGACGATGAAACAGAAATAGCATCGGAAATTAATACAAAAGGCACAATGCCGACTTAAGTGCAAGAAGACTGACTCTTCTTATTCTCTATGTTTTGAACCATTCCTGTGACACTAGTTATAGATTCCGATGCTTCGCTTCAGGTTCACTGTTTCCTTTGGACCTTCTTATTGACGATGAAACACAGAATTTTTATCTGAATTATATAAAAAAGGCACAATGCCGACTTAAGTACAAGAAGAATGACACTTCTTACTGTCTATGTTTGAGGAATTCCTGTGACACTAGTTATTGATTACGTTGCTTCACTTCAGGTTTACTGTATCCCTTGGACCTTCTTATCGACGATGAAACAGAAACAGCATCGGAATTTAATACAAAAGGCACAATGCCGACTAAGTACAAGAAGACTGACTCTTCTTAATGTCTATGTTTTGAACCATTCCTCTGACACTAGTTACAGATTCCGAAGCATTACTTCAGGTTTACTGTTTCCTTTGGACCTTCTTATTGACGATGAAACACAGAATTTGCATCGGAGTTAAATACAAAAGGCACAATGCCGACTTAAGTACATGAAGAGTGAGTCTTCCAACTGTCTATGCTTTGAACCATTCCTGTGATACTACTTATAGATTCCGAAGCTTCACTTCAGGTTTACTGTGTCCCTCTGACACTCTTATTGACGATGAAACACAGAAATTGCATCGGAATTAAATACAAAAGGCACAATGCCGACTTAAGTACAAGGAGACTGACTCTTCTTAATGTCTATGTTTTGAACCATTCCTGTGACACTAGTTACAGATTCCGAAGCATTACTTCAGGTTTACTGTTTCCTTTGGACCTTCTTATTGACTATGAAACACAGAATTTGCATCTGAATTATATAAAAAAGGCACAATGCCGACTTAAGTACAAGAAGAATGACTCTTCTTACTGTCTATGTTTTGAGCAATTCCTGTGACACCAGTTATAGATTACGTTGCTTCACTTCAGGTTTACTGTATCCCTTGGACCTTCTTATCGACGATGAAACAGAAATAGCATCGGAAATTAATACAAAAGGCACGATGCCGACTTAAGTACAAGAAGTCTGACTCTTCTTACTCTCTATGTTTTGAACCATTCCTGTGACACTAGTTATAGATTCCGATGCTTCGCTTCAGGTTCACTGATTCCTTTGGACCTTCTTATTGACGATGAAACGCGGAATTTGCATCTGAATTATATAAAAAAGGCACAATGCCGACTTAAGTACAAGAAGAATGACTCTTCTTACTGTCTATGTTTTGAGCAATTCCTGTGACACTAGTTATAGATTACGTTGCTTCACTTCAGGTTTACTGTATCCCTTGGACCTTCTTATCGACGATGAAACACATACAGCATCGGAATTTAATACAAAAGGCACAATGCCGACTTA
Organism: Schistocerca serialis cubense; assembly: GCF_023864345.2. NCBI lineage: Eukaryota > Metazoa > Arthropoda > Insecta > Orthoptera > Acrididae > Schistocerca > Schistocerca serialis. Next base: position 10,323,276 of record NC_064638.1, read on the forward strand.
AGTACAAGAAGACTGACTCTTCTTAATGTCTATATATTGAACCATTCCTGTGACACTAGTTATAGATTCCGATGCTTCGCTTCAGGTTTACTGTATCTCTGTGACCTTCTTATTGACGACGAAACACAGAAATTGCATCGGAATTAATTTGAAAAGGCAAAATGCCGACTTAAGTACAAGAAGGCTGACTCCTCCAACTGTCTACGTTTTGAGAAATTCCTGTGACACTAGTTACAGATTCCGATGCTCCACTTCAGGTTTACTGTATCCCTTGGACCTTCTTGTCGACGATGAAACACAGAAATAGCATCGGAATTAAATACAAAAGGCACAATGCCGACTTAAGTACAAGAAGACTGACTCTTCTTACTGTCCAGGTTTTGAACCATTCCTGTGACACTAGTTATAGATTCTGAAGCTTCACTTCAGGTTTACTGTATCCTTTGGACCTTCTTATTGACGATGAAACACAGAATTTGCATCTGAATTATATAAAATAAGCACAATGCCGACTTAAGTACAAGAAGAATGACTCTTCTTACTGTCTATGTTTTGAGCAATTCCTGTGACACTAGTTATAGATTACGTTGCTTCACTTCTGGTTTACTGTATCCTTTGGACCTTCTTATTGACGATGAAACACAGAATTTGCATCTGAATTATATAAAAAAGGCACAATGCCGACTTAAGTACAAGAAGAATGACTCTTCTAACTGTCTATATTTTGAGCAATTCCTGTGACGCTAGTTATAGATTCCGATGCTTCACTTCAAGGTTACTGTATCCCCCTGACCTTCTTATTGAGGATGAAACACAGAAATTGCATCAGAATTAAATACAAAGGGCACAAAGCCGACTTAAGTTCAAAAAGACTGACTCTTCTTACCGTCAATGATTTGAACCATTCCTGTGACACAAGTTACAGATTCCGAAGCATTACTTCAGGTTTACTGTTTCCTTTGGACCTTCTTATTGACGATGAAACACAGAATTTGCATCGGAATTAAATACAAAAGGCACAATGCCGACTTAAGTACAAGAAAAGTGAGTCTTCCAACTGTCTATGTTTTGAACCATTCCTGTGATACTAGTTACAGATTCCGAAGCTTCACTTAAGGTTTACTGTATCCCTCTGACACTCTTATTGACGATGAAACACAGAAATTGCATCGGAATAAAATACAAAAGGCACAATGCCGACTTAAGTACAAGAAGACTGACTCTTCTTACTGTCTATGTTTTGAACCATTCCTGTGTCACTAGTTATAGATTCCGAAGCTTCACTTCAGGTTTACTGTATCCTTTGGACCTTCTTATTGACGATGAAACACAGAATTTGCATCTGAATTATATAAAAAAGGCACAATGCCGACTTAAGTACAAGAAGAACGACTCTTCTTACTGTCTATGTTTTGAGCAATTCCTGTGACACTAGTTATAGATTACGTTGCTCCACTTCAGGTTTACTGTATCCCTTGGACCTTCTTACCGACGATGAAACAGAAATAGCATCCGAATTTAACACAAAAGGCACAATGCCGACTTAAGTACAAGAACACTGACTCTTCTTACTCTCTATGTTTTGAACCATTCCTGTGACACTAGTTATAGATTCCGATGCTTCGCCTCAGGTTTACTGTATCCCTGTGACCCTCTTATTGACGACGAAACACAGAAATTGCATCGGAATTAAAAAGAAAAAGGAAAATGCCGACTTAAGTACTAGAAGACTGACTCTTCCAACTGACTATGTTTTGAAAAATTCCTGTGACACTAGTTACAGATTCCGATGCTCCACTTCAGGTTAACTGTATCCCTTGGACCTTCTTATCGACGATAAAACACAGAAATAGCATCGGAATTAAATACAAAAGGCACAATGCCGACTTAAGTACAAGAAGACTGACACTTCTTACTGTCAATGTTTTGAACCATTCCTGTGAGACTAGTTATAGATTCTGAAGCATCACTTCAGGTTTACTGTATCCTTTGGACCTTCTTATTAACGATGAAACACAGAATTTGCATCTGAATTATATAAAATAAGCACAATGCCGACTTAAGTACAAGAAGAATGACTCTTCTTACTGTCTATGTTTTGAGCAATTCCTGTGACACTAGTTATAGATTACGTTGCTTCACTTCTGGTTTACTGTATCCTTTGGACCTTCTTATTGACGATGAAACACAGAATTTGCATCTGAATTATATAAAAAAGGCACAATGCCGACTTAAGTACAAGAAGAATGACTCTTCTAACTGTCTATATTTTGAGCAATTCCTGTGACGCTAGTTATAGATTCCGATGCTTCACTTCACGGTTACTGTATCCCCCTGACCTTCTTATTGAGGATGAAACACAGAAATTGCATCAGAATTAAATACAAAGGGCACAAAGCCGACTTAAGTTCAAAAAGACTGACTCTTCTTACCGTCAATGATTTGAACCATTCCTGTGACACAAGTTACAGATTCCGAAGCATTACTTCAGGTTTACTGTTTCCTTTGGACCTTCTTATTGACGATGAAACACAGAATTTGCATCGGAATTAAATACAAAAGGCACAATGCCGACTTAAGTACAAGAAAAGTGAGTCTTCCAACTGTCTATGTTTTGAACCATTCCTGTGATACTAGTTACAGATTCCGAAGCTTCACTTAAGGTTTACTGTATCCCTCTGACACTCTTATTGACGATGAAACACAGAAATTGCATCGGAATAAAATACAAAAGGCACAATGCCGACTTAAGTACAAGAAGACTGACTCTTCTTACTGTCTATGTTTTGAACCATTCCTGTGTCACTAGTTATAGATTCCGAAGCTTCACTTCAGGTTTACTGTATCCTTTGGACCTTCTTATTGACGATGAAACACAGAATTTGCATCTGAATTATATAAAAAAGGCACAATGCCGACTTAAGTACAAGAAGAACGACTCTTCTTACTGTCTATGTTTTGAGCAATTCCTGTGACACTAGTTATAGATTACGTTGCTCCACTTCAGGTTTACTGTATCCCTTGGACCTTCTTATCGACGATGAAACAGAAATAGCATCCGAATTTAACACAAAAGGCACAATGCCGACTTAAGTACAAGAACACTGACTCTTCTTACTCTCTATGTTTTGAACCATTCCTGTGACACTAGTTATAGATTCCGATGCTTCGCCTCAGGTTTACTGTATCCCTGTGACCCTCTTATTGACGACGAAACACAGAAATTGCATCGGAATTAAAAAGAAAAAGGAAAATGCCGACTTAAGTACTAGAAGACTGACTCTTCCAACTGACTATGTTTTGAAAAATTCCTGTGACACTAGTTACAGATTCCGATGCTCCACTTCAGGTTAACTGTATCCCTTGGACCTTCTTATCGACGATAAAACACAGAAATAGCATCGGAATTAAATACAAAAGGCACAATGCCGACTTAAGTACAAGAAGACTGACACTTCTTACTGTCAATGTTTTGAACCATTCCTGTGAGACTAGTTATAGATTCTGAAGCATCACTTCAGGTTTACTGTATCCTTTGGACCTTCTTATTAACGATGAAACACAGAATTTGCATCTGAATTATATAAAAAAGGCACAATGCCGACTTAAGTACAAGAAGAATGACTCTTCTTACTGTCTATGTTTTGAGCAATTTCTGTGACACTAGTTATAGATTCCGATGCTTCACTTCAGGTTTAATGTATCCCTCTGACCTTCTTATTGACGACGAAACACAGAAAATGCATCGGAATTATGTAGAAAAGGCACAAAGCGAACTTAAGTATAAGAAGACTGACTCTTCTTACTGACTATGATTTGAACATTTCCTGTGAGACCAGTTTTAGATGCTGATGCTTCACTATATTTTTTCTGTATCCCTTGGACCTTCTTATTGTCGATGAAACACAGAATTTGCATCTGAATTATATAAAAAAGGCACAATGCCGACTTAAGTACAAGAAGAATGACTCTTCTTACTCTCTATGTTTTGAACCATTCCTGTGATACTAGTTACAGATTCCGAAGCTTCACTTAAGGTTTACTGTATCCCTCTGACACTCTTATTGACGATGAAACACAGAAATTGCATCGGAATTAAATACAAAAGGCACAGTGCCGACTTAAGTACAAGAAGACTGACTCTTCTTGCTGTGTATGTTTTGAACCATTCCTGTGTCACTAGTTATAGATTCCGAAGCTTCACGTCAGGTTTACTGTATCCTTTGGACCTTCTTATTGTCGATGAAACACAGAAATTGCATCGGAATTAAATACAAAAGGCACAAGGCCGACTTAGGTACAAGAAGACTGACTCTTCTTACTGTCTATGTTTTGAACCATTCCTGTGACACTAGTTATAGATTCCGATGCTTCACGTCAGGTTTACTGTATCCCTTTGACCTTGTTAGTGACGATGAAACACAGAAATTGCTTCTGAATTAAATACAAAAGGCAAAATGCCGACTTAAGTATAAGAAGACTGACTCTTCTTACTGTCTATGTTTTGAACCAATCCTGTGACACAAGTTACAGATTCCGAAGCATCACTTCAGGTTTACTGTATCCTTTGGACCCTCATATTGACGATGAAACACAAAATTTGCATCGGAATTAAGTACAAAAGGCACAATGCCGACTTAAGTACAAAAAGACTGACTCTTCTTACTGTCTATGCTTTGAGCAATTCCTGAGACAGTAGTTATAGATTCCGATGCTTCACTTCAGGTTTACTGTATCCCTTGGACCTTCTTATCGACGATGAAACACAGAAATAGCATCGGAATTATATACAAAAGGCACAATGCCGACTTAAGTACAAGAAGACTGACTCTTCTTTCTCTCTATGTTTTGAACCATTCCTGTGACACTAGTTATAGATTCCGATGCTTCAGTTCAGGTTTACTGTATCCCTTGGACCTTCTTATCGACGATGAAACACAGAAATAGCATCGGAATTAAATACAAAAGGCACAATGCCGACTTAAGTACAAGAAGACTGACTCTTCTTTCTCTCTATGTTTTGAACCATTCCTGTGACACTAGTTATAGATTCCGATGCTTAACTTCAGGTTTACTGTATCCTTTGGACCTCCTTATTGACGATGAAACACAAAATTTGCATCGGAATTAAATACAAAAGGCACAATGCCGACATAAGTTCAAAAAGACTGAATCTTCTTACTGTCTATGCTTTGAGCAATTCCTGTGACACTAGTTATAGATTCCGATGCTTCACTTCAGGTTTACTGTATCCCACGGACCTTCTTATCGACGATGAAACAGAAATAGCATGGAATTAAATGCAAACGGCACAGTGCCGACTTAAGTACAAGAAGACTGACTCTTCTTACTGACTATGTTGTGAACATTTCCAGTGAGACCAGTTTTAGATTCCGATGCTTCACTATACGTTTACTGTATCCCTTGGACCATCTTATTGTCGATGAAACACAGAAATTGCTTCGGGATTTAATACAAAAGGCACAAAGCCGACTTATGAATACGAAGACTGACTCTACTTACTGACTATGATTTGAACATTTCCTGTGAGACCAGTTTTAGATTCCGATGCTTCACTATATGTTTACTGTATCCCTTGGACCTTCTTATTGACGATGAAACACAGAAATTGCATCGGAATTAAATAGAAAAGGCACAATGCCGACTTAAGTACAAGAAGACAGACTCTTCCAACTGTCTATGTTTTGTACCATTCCTGTGACACTAGTTATAGATTGCGATGCTTCACTTCAGGTTTGCTGTATCCCTCTGACATTCTTATGGACGATGAAACACAGAAATTGCATCGGAATTAAATAGAAAAGGCACAATGCCGACTTAAGTACAAGAAGACTGACTCTTCTGACTGTCTATGTTTTGAACCATTCCTGTGTCACTAGTTATAGATTCCGATGCATCACTTCAGGTTTACTGTATTCGTCTGACCGTCTTATTGACGATGAAACACAGAAATTACATCGGAATTAAATACAAAGGGCACAATGCCGACTTAAGTTTAAGAAGACTGACTCTTCTTACTGTCTATGTCTTGAACCTTTTCTGTGACACTAGTTATAGATTCCGATGCTTCACTTCAGGTTTACTGTATCCCTTGGACCTTCATATTGGCGACGAAACACAGAAATTGCATCGGAATTAAACACAAATGCACAATGCCGACTTAAGCACAAGAAGACTGACTCTTCCGTGTCTATGTTTTCAACCATTCCTGTGACACTAGATATAGATTCCAATGCTTCACTTCAGGTTTACTGTATCCCTTGTACCTCTGTATTGACGACGAAACACAGAAATTGCATCGGAATTAAATAGAAAAGGCACAATGCCAACTTAAGTACAAGAAGATTGACTCTTCCAATTGTCTATGATTTGAACCATTCCTGTGATACTAGTTATAGATTCCGATGCTTCACTTCAGGTTTACTGTATCCCTCTGACACTCTTATTGACGATGAAACACAGCAATTGCATCGGAATTAAATACAAAAGGCACAATGGGGACTTAAGTACAAGAAGACTGACTTTTCTTACTGTCTATGTTTTGAACCATTCCTGTGCCACTAGTTATAGATTCCGAAGCTTCACTTCAGGTTTACTGTATCCTCTGCACCTTCTTATTGAGGATGAAGCACAGAATGTGAATCGGAATTAAATACAAAAGGCACAATGCCGACTTAAGTACAAGAAGAGTGAGTCTTCCAACTGTCTATGTTTTGAACCATTCCTGTTATACTAGTTATAGATTCCGAAGCTTCACTTCAGGTTTACTGTAGCCCTCTGACACTCTTATTGACGATGAAACACAGAAATTGCATCGTAATTAAATACAAAAGGCACAATATCGACTTAAGTACAAGAAGACTGACTCTTCTTACTGTCTATGTTTTGAACCATTCCTGTGACACTAGTTATAGATTCCGAAGCTTCACTTCAGGTTTACTGTATCCTTTGGACCTTCTTATTGACGATGAAACACAGAATTTGCATCTGAATTATATAAAAAAGGCACAATGCCGACTTAAGTACAAGAAGAATGACTCTTCTTTCTGTCTATTTTTTGAGCAATTCCTGTGACACTAGTTATAGATTACGTTGCTCCACTTCAGGTTTACTGTATCCCTTGGACCTTCTTATCGACGATGAAACAGAAATAGCATCCGAATTTAATACAAGAGGCACAACGCCGACTCAAGTACAAGAAGACTGACTCTTCTTACTCTCTATGTTTTGAACCATTCCTGTGACACTAGTTATAGATTCCGATGCTTCGCTTCCGGTTTACTGTATCCCTGTGACCTTCTTATCGACGATGAAACACAGAAATAGCATCGGAATTAAACACAAAAGGCACAATGCCGACTTAAGTACAAGAAAACTGACTCATCTTACTGTCAATGTTTTGAACCATTCCTGTGACACTAGTTATAGATTCTGAAGCTTCACTTCAGGTTTACTGTATCCTTTGGACCTTCTCATTAACGATGAAACACAGAATTTGCATCTGAATTATATAAAAAAGGCACAATGCCGACTTAAGTACAAGAAGAATGACTGTTCTTACTGTCTATGTTTTGAGCAATTCCTGTGACACTAGTTATAGATTCCGATGCATTACTTCAGTTTTACTGTATCCCTTGGACCTTCTTATTGACGATGAAACACAGAAATTGCATCTGAATTAAATACAACATGCACAATGCCGACTTAAGTACAAGAAGACTGACTCTTCTAGCTGTGTATGTTTTGAACCATTCCTGTGAAACTAGTTTTAGATTCCGATGCTTCACTCCAGGTTTACTGTATCCCTCTGACCTTCTTAGTGACGACGAAATACAGAAATTGCATCGGAATTAAATAGAAAAGCACAATGCCAACTTAAGTACAAGAAGACTGACTCTTCCTACTGTCTATGTTTTGAACCATTCCTGTGACTCTAGTTATAGATTCCGATGCTTCACTTCACGTATACTGTATCCCTCTGACCTTCTTATGGACGATGAATCACAGAAATTGCATCGGAATTAAATACAAAAGGCAAAATGCCGACTTAAGTATAAGAAGACTGACTTCTCTTACTGTCTATGTTTTGAACCTTTTCTGTGACACTAGTTATAGATTCCGATGCTTCACTTCAGGTTTACTGTATCCCTTGGACATTCTTATTGACGACGAAACACAGAAATTGCATCGGAATTAAATACAAAATGCACAATGCCGACTTAAGTACAAGAAGACAGACTCTTCCAACTGTCTATGTTTTGAACCATTCCTCTGACACTAGTTATAGATTCCGATGCTTCACTTCAGGTTTACTTTATCCCTCTGCCACTCTTATTGAGTATGAAACACAGAAATTGCATCGGAATTAAATGCAAAAGGCACAATGCCGACTTAAGTACAAGAAGACTGATTCTTCTTACTGTCTATGTTTTGAACCATTCCTGTGACACTAGTTACAGATTCCGAAGCATCACTTCAGGTTTACTGTATCCTTTGGACCTTCTTATTGACGATGAAACACAAAATTTCCATCGGAATTAAATACAAAAGGCACAATGCCGACTTAAGTACAAAAAGACTGACTGTTCTTACTGTCTATGCTTTGAGCAATTCCTGTGACACTAGTTATAGATTCCGATGCTTCACTTCAGGTTTACTGTATCCCTTGGACCTTCTTATCGACGATGAAACACATAAATAGCATCGGAATTAAATACAAAAGGCACAATGCCGACTTAAGTACAAGAAGACTGGCTCTTCTTACTGTCTATGCTTTGAACCATTCCTGTGACACTAGTTATAGATTCCGATGCTTCAATTCAGGTTTACTGTATCCCTTGGACCATCTTATTGACGACTAAACACAGAAATTGAATAAGGATTAAATACAAAAGGCACAATGCCGACATAAGTACAAGAAGACTGACCCTTCCTACTGCCTACGTTTTAACCATTCCTGTGACAGTAGTTATAGATTCCGATGCTTCACTACAGGTTTACTGTATCCCTCTGACCTTCTTATTGACGATGAAACACAGAAACTGCATCGGAGTTAAATACAAAAGGCAAAATGCCGACTGAAATACTAGATGACTGCCTCTTCTTACGCTCTATGATTTGAACTTTTCCTGTGAGACGGGTTTTAGATTCCGATGCTTCACTTCAGGTTTACTGTATCCCTTGGACCTTCTTATTGACGACGAAACACAGAAATTGCATCGGAATTAAATAGAAAAGGCACAATGCAGACATAAGTACAAGAAGACTGACTCTTCTTACTGATTATATTGTGACCATTTCCAGTGAGACCAGTTTTAGATTCCCATGCTTCACTATATGTTTACTGTATCCCTTGGACCTTCTTATTGACGATGAAACACAGAAATTGCATCGGAAGTAAATACAAAATGCACAATGCCGACTTAAGTACAAGAAGCCTGACCCTTATTGCCGTGTATGTTTTGAACCATTCCTGTGAAACTAGCTACAGATTCCGATGCTTCACTTCAGGTTTACTGTATCCCTCTGACCTTCTTATTGTCGATGAAACACAGAAATTGCATCGGAATTAAATACAAAAGGCACAAGGCCGACTTGGGTACAAGAAGACTGACTCTTCTTACTGTCTATGTTTTGAACCATTCCTGTGACACTAGTTATAGATTCCGATGCTTCGCTTCCGGTTTACTGTATCCCTGTGACCATCTTATTGACGACGAAACACAGAAATTGCATCGGAATTAAATAGAAAAGGCAAAATGCCGACTTAAGTACAAGAAGACTGACTCTTCCAACTGTCTATGTTTTGAAAAATTCCTGTGACACTAGTTATAGATTCCGATGCTCCACTTCAGGCTTACTGTATCACTTGGACCTTCTTATCGACGATGAAACACAGAAATAGCATCGGAATTAAATACAAAAGGCACAATGCCGACTTATGTACAAGAAGACTTACTCTTCTTACTGTCAATGTTTTGAACCATTCCTGTGACACTAGTTATAGATTCTGAAGCTTCACTTCAGGTTTACTGTATCCTTTGGACCTTCTTGTTGACGATGAAACACAGAATTTGCAACTGAATCATATAAAAAAGGCACAATGCCGACTTATCTACAAGAAGGCTGACTCTTCTTACTGTCTATGTTTTGAACCATTCCTGTGACACTAGTTATAGATTCCGATGCTTCACTTCAAGTTTACTGTATCCCTTGGACCTTGTTATTGACGATGAAACACAGAAATTGCATCTGAATTAAATACAAAAGGCACAATGACGACTTAAGTACAAGAAGACTGACTCTTCCGACTGTCTATGTTTTGAACCATTCCTGTGGCACTAGTTATAGATTCCGATGCATCACTTCAGTTTACTGTATACCTTGGACCTTGTTATTGACGATTAAACACAGAAATTGAATCGGAATTAAATACAACATGCACAATGCCGACTTAAGTACAAGAAGACTGACTTTTCTAGCTGTGTATGTTTTGAACCATTCCTGTGAAACTAGTTATAGACTCCGATGCTTCACTACAGGTTTACTGTATGCCTCTGACCTTCTTATTGACGATGAAACACGGAAACTGCATCGGAATTAAATACAAAACGCAAAATGCCGACTTCAATACAAGATGACTGGCTCTTCTTACGCTCTATGCTTCGAACTTTTCCTGTGAGACGGGTTTTAGATTCCGATGCTTCACGTCAGGTTTACTGTATCCCTTGGACCTTCTTATTGACGATGAAACACAGAAATTGCATCGGAAGTATATACAAAATGCACAATGCCGACTTAAATACAAGAAGACTGACTCTTACTGCTGTGTATGTTTTGAACCATTCCTGTGAAACTAGTTATAGATTCCGATGCTTCACTTCAGGTTTACTGTATCCCTCTGACCTTCTTATTGTCGATGAAACACAGAAATTGCATCGGAATTAAATACAAAAGGCACAAGGCCGACTTAGGTACAAGAAGACTGACTCTTCTTACTGTCTATGTTTTGAACCATTCCTGTGACACTAGTTATAGATTCCGATGCTTCGCTTCCGGTTTACTGTATCCCTGTGACCTTCTTACTGACGACGAAACACAGAAATTGCATCGGAATTAAATAGAAAAGGCAAAATGCCGACTTAAGTACAAGAAGACTGACTCTTCCAACTGTCTATGTTTTGAAAAATTCCTGTGACACTAGTTATAGATTCCGATGCTCCACCTCTTGTTTACTGTATCACTTGGACCTTCTTATCAACGATGAAACACAGAAATAGCATCGGAATTGAATACAAAAGGCACAATGCCGACTTAAGTACAAGAAGAATGACTCTTCTTACTGTCTATGCTATGAGTAATTCCTGTGACACTAATTGTAGATTCCGATGCTTCGCTTCAGGTATACTGTATCCCTCTGACATACTCATTGGCGATGAAACACAGAAATTGCATTGGAATTAAATGCAAACGGCACAGTGCCAACTTAAGTACAAGAAGACTGACTCTTCCTACTGATTATGTTGTGAACATTTCCAGTGAGACCAGTTTTAGATTCCGATGCTTCACTATACGTTTACTGTATCCCTTGCACCTTCTTATTGACGATGAAACACAGAAATTGCATCGTAATTAAATACAAAAGGCACAATATCGACTTAAGTACAAGAAGACTGACTCTTCTTACTGTCTATGTTTTGAACCATTCCTGTGACACTAGTTACAGATTCCGAAGCATCACTTCAGGTTTACTGTATCCTTTGGACCTTCTTATTGACGATGAAACACAAAATTTCCATCGGAATTAAATACAAAAGGCACAATGCCGACTTAAGTACAAAAAGACTGACTGTTCTTACTGTCTATGCTTTGAGCAATTCCTGTGACACTAGTTATAGATTCCGATGCTTCACTTCAGGTTTACTGTATCCCTTGGACCTTCTTATCGACGATGAAACACATAAATAGCATCGGAATTAAATACAAAAGGCACAATGCCGACTTAAGTACAAGAAGACTGGCTCTTCTTACTGTCTATGCTTTGAACCATTCCTGTGACACTAGTTATAGATTCCGATGCTTCACTTCAGGTTTACTGTATCCCTTGGACCATCTTATTGACGACTAAACACAGAAATTGAATAAGGATTAAATACAAAAGGCACAATGCCGACATAAGTACAAGAAGACTGACCCTTCCTACTGCCTACGTTTTAACCATTCCTGTGACAGTAGTTATAGATTCCGATGCTTCACTACAGGTTTACTGTATCCCTCTGACCTTCTTATTGACGATGAAACACAGAAACTGTATCGGAATTAAATACAAAAGGCAAAATGCCGACTGAAATACTAGATGACTGCCTCTTCTTACGCTCTATGATTTGAACTTTTCCTCTGAGACGGGTTTTAGATTCCGATGCTTCACTTCAGGTTTACTGTATCCCTTGGACCTTCTTATTGACGACGAAACACAGAAATTGCATCGGAATTAAATAGAAAAGGCACAATGCAGACATAAGTACAAGAAGACTGACTCTTCTTACTGATTATGTTGTGACCATTTCCAGTGAGACCAGTTTTAGATACCCATGCTTCACTATATGGTTACTGTATCCCTTGGACCTTCTTATTGACGATGAAACACAGAAATTGCATCGGAAGTAAATACAAAATGCACAATGCCGACTTAAGTACAAGAAGCCTGACCCTTATTGCCGTGTATGTTTTGAACCATTCCTGTGAAACTAGCTACAGATTCCGATGCTTCACTTCAGGTTTACTGTATCCCTCTGACCTTCTTATTGTCGATGAAACACAGAAATTGCATCGGAATTAAATACAAAAGGCACAAGGCCGACTTGGGTACAAGAAGACTGACTCTTCTTACTGTCTATGTTTTGAACCATTCCTGTGACACTAGTTATAGATTCCGATGCTTCGCTTCCGGTTTACTGTATCCCTGTGACCATCTTATTGACGACGAAACACAGAAATTGCATCGGAATTAAATAGAAAAGGCAAAATGCCGACTTAAGTACAAGAAGACTGACTCTTCCAACTGTCTATGTTTTGAAAAATTCCTGTGACACTAGTTATAGATTCCGATGCTCCACTTCAGGCTTACTGTATCACTTGGACCTTCTTATCGACGATGAAACACAGAAATAGCATCGGAATTAAATACAAAAGGCACAATGCCGACTTATGTACAAGAAGACTTACTCTTCTTACTGTCAATGTTTTGAACCATTCCTGTGACACTAGTTATAGATTCTGAAGCTTCACTTCAGGTTTACTGTATCCTTTGGACCTTCTTGTTGACGATGAAACACAGAATTTGCAACTGAATTATATAAAAAAGGCACAATGCCGACTTATCTACAAGAAGGCTGACTCTTCTTACTGTCTATGTTTTGAACCATTCCTGTGACACTAGTTATAGATTCCGATGCTTCACTTCAAGTTTACTGTATCCCTTGGACCTTGTTATTGACGATGAAACACAGAAATTGCATCTGAATTAAATACAAAAGGCACAATGACGACTTAAGTACAAGAAGACTGACTCTTCCGACTGTCTATGTTTTGAACCATTCCTGTGGCACTAGTTATAGATTCCGATGCATCACTTCAGTTTACTGTATACCTTGGACCTTGTTATTGACGATTAAACACAGAAATTGAATCGGAATTAAATACAACATGCACAATGCCGATTTAAGTACAAGAAGACTGACTTTTCTAGCTGTGTATGTTTTGAACCATTCCTGTGAAACTAGTTATAGACTCCGTTGCTTCACTCCAGGTTTACTGTATCCCTCTGACCTTCTTATTGACGACGAAATACAGAAATTGCATCGAAATTAAATAGAAAAGGCACAATGAAAACTTAAGTACAAGAAGACTGACTCTTCCTACTGTCTATGTTTTGAACCATTCCTGTGACACCAGTTATAGATTCCGATGCTTCACATCAGGTTTACTGTATCCCTTGGACCATCTTATTGACGACTAAACACAGAAATTGAATAAGGATTAAATACAAAAGGCACAATGCCGACTTAAGTACAAGAAGACTGACCCTTCCTACTTTCTATGTTTTAACCATTCCTGTGACAGTAGTTATAGATTCCGATGCTTCACTACAGGTTTACTGTATGCCTCTGACCTTCTTATTGACGATGAAACACAGAAACTGCATCGGAATTAAATACAAAACGCAAAATGCCGACTTCAATACAAGATGACTGGCTCTTCTTACGCTCTATGCTTCGAACTTTTCCTGTGAGACGGGGTTTTAGATTCCGATGCTTCACGTCAGGTTTACTGTATCCCTTGGACCTTCTTATTGACGATGAAACACAGAAATTGCATCGGAAGTATATACAAAAAGCACAATGCCGACTTAAATACAAGAAGACTGACTCTTACTGCTGTGTATGTTTTGAACCATTCCTGTGAAACTAGTTATAGATTCCGATGCTTCACTTCAGGTTTACTGTATCCCTCTGACCTTCTTATTGTCGATGAAACACAGAAATTGCATCGGAATTAAATACAAAAGGCACAAGGCCGACTTAGGTACAAGAAGACTGACTCTTCTTACTGTCTATGTTTTGAACCATTCCTGTGACACTAGTTATAGATTCCGATGCTTCGCTTCCGGTTTACTGTATCCCTGGGACCTTCTTACTGACGACGAAACACAGAAATTGCATCGGAATTAAATAGAAAAGGCAAAATGCCGATTTAAGTACAAGAAGACTGTCTCTTCCAACTGTCTATGTTTTGAAAAATTACTGTGACACTAGTTGTAGATTCCGATGCTCCACTTCTTGTTTACTGTACCACTTGGACCTTCTTATCAACGATGAAACACAGAAATAGCATCGGAATTGAATACAAAAGGCACAATGCCGACTTAAGTACAAGAAGAATGACTCTTCTTACTGTCTATGCTTTGAGTAATTCCTGTGACACTAATTATAGATTCCGATGCTTCGCTTCAGGTATACTGTATCCCTCTGACATACTCATTGGCGATGAAACACAGAAATTGCATTGGAATTAAATGCAAACGGCACAGTGCCAACTTAAGTACAAGAAGACTGACTCTTCCTACTGATTATGTTGTGAACATTTCCAGTGAGACCAGTTTTAGATTCCGATGCTTCACTATACATTTACTGTATCCCTTGGACCTTCTTATTGACGATGAAACACAGAAATTGCATCGGAAATTAAATACAAAAGGCACAAGGCCGACTTAGGTACAAGCAGGCTGACTCTTCTTACTGTCTATGCTTTGAACCATTCCTGTGACACGAGTAATAGATTCCGATGCTTCACTTCAGGTTTACTGTATCCCTTGGACCATCTTATTGACGACTAAACACAGAAATTGAATAAGGATTAAATACAAAAGGCACAATGCCGACTTAAGTACAAGAAGACTGACCCTTCCTACTTTCTATGTTTTAACCATTCCTGTGACAGTTGTTATAGATTCCGATGCTTCACTACAGGTTTACTGTATCCCTCTGACCTTCTTATTGACGATGAAACACAGAAACTGCATCGGAATTAAATACAAAAAGCAAAATGCCGACTCAAATACAAGATGTCTGGCTCTTCTTACGCTCTATGCTTTGAACTTTTCCTGTGAGACGGGTTTTAGATTCCGATGCTTCACGTCAGGTTTACTGCATCCCTTGGACCTTCTTATTGACGACGAAACACAGAAATTGGATCGGAATTAAATAGAAAAGGCACAATGCAGATATAAGTACAAGAAGACTGACTCTTCTTACTGATTATGTTGTGACCATTTCCAGTGAGACCAGTTTTAGATTCCGATGCTTCACTATATGTTTACTGTATCCCTTGGACCTTCTTATTGACGATGAAACACAGAAATTGCATCGGAAGTATATTCAAAATGCACAATGCCGACTTAAGTACAAGAAGACTGACTCTTACTGCTGTGTATGTTTTGAACCATTCCTGTGAAACTAGTTATAGATTCCGATGCTTCACTTCAGGTTTACTGTATCCCTCTGACCTTCTTATTGTCGATGAAACACAGAAATTGCATCGGAATTAAATACAAAAGGCACAAGGCCGACTTAGGTACAAGGAGACTGACTCTTCTTACTGTCTATGTTTTGAACCATTCCTGTGACACTAGGTATAGATTCCGATGCTTCGCTTCCGGCTTACTGTATCCCTGCGACCTTCTTACTGACGACGAAACACAGAAATTTCATCGGAATTAAATAGAAAAGGCACAATGTCGACTTAAGTACAAGAAGAATGACTCTTCTTACAGTCTATGTTTTGAGCAATTCCTGTGACACTAGTTATAGATTCCGATGCTTCGCTTCAGGTGTACTGTATCCCTCTGACATTCTCATTGGCGATGAAACACAGAAATTGCATTGGAATTAAATGCTAACGGCACAGTGCCGACTTAAGTACAAGAAGACTGACTCTTCTTACTGATTATGTTGTGAACATTTCCAGTGAGACCAGTTTTAGATTCCGATGCTTCACTATACGTTTACTGTATCCCTTGGACCTTCTTATTGACGATGAAACACAGAAATTGCATCGGAATTAAATATAAAAGGCACTAATCCGACTTAGGTACAACAAGGCTGACTCTACTTACTGTCTATGCTTTGAACCATTCCTGTGACACTAGTAATATATTCCGATCCTTCACTTCAGGTTTACTGTATCCCTTGGACCTTGTTATTGACGATGAAACACAGAAATTGCATCTGAATTAAATACAAAAGGCACAATGCCGACTTAAGTACAAGAAGACTGACTCTACCGACTGTCTATGTTTTGAACCATTCCTGTGGCACTAGTTATAGATTCCGATGCATCACTTCAGTTTACTGTATCCCTTGGACCTTGTTATTGACGATGAAACACAGAAATTGCATCGGAATTAAATACAACATGCACAATGCCGACTTAAGTACAAGAAGACTGACTTTTCTAGCTGTGTATGTATTGAACCATTCCTGTGCAACTAGTTATAGACTGCGATGCTTCACTCCAGGTTTACTGTATCCCTCTGACCTTCTTATTGACGACGAAATACAGAAATTGAATCGGTATTAAATAGAAAATGCACAATGCCAACTTAAGTACAAGAAGACTGACTCTTCCTACTGTCTATGTTTTGAACCATTCCTGTGACTCTAGTTATAGATTGCGATGCTTCACTTCACGTTTACTGTATCCCTCTGACCTTCTTATTGACGATGAAACACAGAAATTGCACCGGAATTAAATACAAAAGGCAAAATGCCGACTTAAGTACAAGAAGACTGACTCTTCTTACTGTCTATGTTTTGAACCTTTTCTGTGACACTAGTTATAGATTCCGATGCTTCACTTCACGTTTACTGTATCCCTCTGACCTTCTTATTGACGATGAAACACAGAAATTGCACCGGAATTAAATACAAAAGGCAAAATGCCGACATAAGTACAAGAAGACTGACTCTTCCGTGCTTATGTTTTCAACAATTCCTGTGACACTAGATATAGATTTGGATGCTCCACTTCAGGTTTACTGTATCCCTTGGACCTTCTTATTGACGACGAAACACAGATATTGCATCGGAATTAAATAGAAAAGGCACAATGCCGACTTAAGTACAAGAAGACAGACTCTTCCAACTGTCTATGTTTTGAACCATTCCTCCGACACTAGTTATAGATTCCGATGCTTCACTTCAGGTTTACTTTGTCCCTCTGCAACTCTTATTGACTATGAAACACGGAAATTGCATCGGAATTAAATACAAAAGGCACAATGCCGACTTAAGTACAAGAAGACTGACTCTTCTTACTGTCCATGTTTTGAACCATTCCTGTGACACTAGTTACAGATTCCGAAGCATCACTTCAGGTTTACTGTATCCTTTGGACCTTCGTATTGACAAAGAAACACAAAATTTGCATTGGAATTAAATACAAAAGGCACAGTGCCGACTTAAGTACAACAAGACTGACTCTTCTTACTGTCTATGTTTTGAGCAATTCCTGTGACACTAGTTATAGATTCCGATGCTTCGCTTCAGGTATACTGTAACCCTCTGACATTCTCATTGGCGATGAAACACAGAAATTGCATTGGAATTAAATGCAAACGGCACAGTGCCGACTTAAGTACAAGAAGACTGACTCTTCTTACTGATTATGTTGTGAACATTTCCAGTGAGACCAGTTTTAGATTCCGATGCTTCATTATACGTTTACTGTATCCCTTGGACCTCCTTATTGACGATGAAACACAGAAATTGCATCGGAATTAAATTCAAAAGGCACAAGGCCGACTTAGGTACAAGAAGGCTGACTCTTCTTACTGTCTATGCTTTGAACCATTCCTGTGACACTAGTTATAGATTCCGATGCTTCACTTCAGGTTTACTGTATCCCTTGGACCTTGTTATTGACGATGAAACACAGAAATTGCATCTGAATTAAATCCAAAATGCATAATGCCGACTTAAGTACAAGAAGACTGACTCTTCCGACTGCCTATGCTTTGAACCATTCCTGTGGCACTAGTTATAGATTCCGATGCATCACTTCAGATTACTGTATCCCTTGGACCTTGTTATTGACGATGAAACACAGAAATTGCATCGGAATTAAATACAACATGCACAATGCCGACTTAAGTACAAGAAGACTGACTTTTCTAGCTGTGTATGTTTTGAACCATTCCTGTGAAACTAGTTATAGACTCCGATGCTTCACTCCAGGTTTACTGTATCCCTCTGACCTTCTTATTGACGACGAAATACAGAAATTGCATCTGAATTAAATAGAAAAGTTACAATGCCAACTTAAGTACAAGAAGACTGACTCTTCCTACTGTCTATGTTTTGAACCATTCCTGTGACACTAGTTATAGATTCCGATGCTTCACTTCACGTTTACTGTATCCCTCTGACCTTCTTATTGACGATGAAACACAGAAATTGCACCGGAATTAAATACAAAAGGCAAAATGCCGACTTAAGTACAAGAAGACTGACTCTTCTTACTGTCTATGTTTTGAACCTTTTCTGTGACACTAGTTATAGATTCCGATGCTTCACTTCACGTTTACTGTATCCCTCTGACCTTCTTATTGACGATGAAACACAGAAATTGCACCGGAATTAAATACAAAAGGCAAAATGCCGACATAAGTACAAGAAGACTGACTCTTCCGTGTTTATGTTTTCAACAATTCCTGTGACACTAGATATAGATTTGGATGCTCCACTTCAGGTTTACTGTACCCCTTGGACCTTCTTATTGACGACGAAACACAGATATTGCATCGGAATTAAATAGAAAAGGCACAATGCCGACTTAAGTACAAGAAGACAGACTCCTCCAACTGTCTATGTTTGAACCATTCCTCTGACACTAGTTATAGATTCCGATGCTTCACTTCAGGTTTACTTTATCCCTCTGCCACTCTTATTGACTATGAAACACAGAAATTGCATCGGAATTAAATACAAAAGCACAATGCCGACTTAAGTACAAGAAGACTCAGTCTTCCTACTGTCTATGTTTTGAACCATTCCTGTGACACTAGTTATAGATTCCAATGCTTCACCTCAGGTTTACTGTATCCCTTGGACCTAGTTATTGACGATGAAACACAGAAATTGCATCGGAATTAAATACATAATGCACAATGCCGACTTAAGTACAAGAAGACTGACTCTTCTAGCTGTGTATGTTTTGAACCATTCCTGTGAAACTTGTTATAGATTCCGATGCTTCACTCCAGGTTTACTGTATCCCTCTGGCCTTCTTATTGACGACCAAATACAGAAATTGCATCGGAATTAAATACAAAACGCACAATGCCGACTTAAGTACAAGAAGACTGACTCTTCGTACTGTCCATGCTTTGAACTATTCCTGTGACACTAGTTATAGATTCCGATGCTTCACTTCAGGTTTACTGTATCCCTTGGACCCTCTTATTGACGACGAAACACAGAAATTGCATCGGAATTAAATAGAAAAGGCACAATGCAGACATAAGTACGGGAAGACTGACTCTTCTCACTGACTATGATTTGAACATTTCCTGTGAGACCAGTTTTACATTCCGATGCTTCACTATATGTTTACTGTATCCCATTGACCTTCTTGTTGACGATGAAACACAGAAATTGCATCGGAATTAAATACAAAAGGCACAATGCCGACATAAGTACAAGAAGACTGACGCTTCTTGCTGTGTATGTTTCGAACCATTCCTGTGACATTAGTTATAGATTCCGATGCTTCACTTCAGGTTTACTGTATCCCTCTGACCTTCTTATTGACGATGAAACACAGTAATTGCATCGGAATTAAATACAAAAGGCACAATGCCGACTCAGGTACAAGAAGACTGACTCTTCTTACAGTCTATGTTTTGCACCATTCCTGTGGCAGTAGTTATGGATTCCGATGCTTCACTTCAGGTTTTACTGTATCCCTCTGACATTCTTATTGACGATGAAACACAGAAATTGCATCGGAATTAAATACAAATGGCACAGTGCCGACACAAGTACAAGAAAACTGACTCTTCTTACTGACTATGTTGTGAACATTTCCTGTGGGACCAGAAAAGATTCCGATCCTTCACTATATGTTTACTGTATGCCTTGGACCTTCTTATTGACGATGAAACACAGAAATTGCATCGGAATTAAACACAAAAGGCAAAAAAGCCGACTTAAGTATAAGAAGACTGACTTTTCTTACTGACTATGATTTGAACATTTCCTGTGAGACCAGTTTTAGATTCCGATGCTTCACTGTATGTTTACTGTATCCCTTGGATCTTCTTATTGACGATGAAACACAGAAATTGCATCGAAATTAAATACAAAATGCACATGGGCGACTTAAGTACAAGAAGACTGACTCTGCTTACTGACTATGATTTGAACCATTCCTGTGACATTAGTTATAGATTCCGATGCTTCACTTCAAGTTTACTGTATCCCTTGGACCTTCTTATTGACGACGAAACACACAAATTGCATCTGAATTAAATACAAAATGCACAATGCCGACATAAGTACAAGAAGACTGACTCTTCCGTGTTTATGTTTTCAACCATTCCTGTGACACTAGATACTGATTCCGATGCTCCACCTCAGGTTCACTGTATCCCTTGGACCTTCTTATTGACGACGAAACACAGAAATTGCATCTGAATTAAATACAAGATGCACAATGCCGAATTAAGTACAAGAAGACTGACTCTTATTGCTGTGTATGTTTTGAACCATTCCTGTGAAACTAGTTATAGATTCCGATGCTTCACTTCAGGTTTACTGTATCCCTCTGACCTTCTTATTGACGACGAAACACAGAAAATGCATCGGAATTATGTAGAAAAGGCACAAAGCCAACTTAAGTATAAGAAGACTGACTCTTCTTACTGACTATGATTTCAACATTACCTGTGAGACCAGTTTCAGATGCCGATGCTTCACTATATGTTTACTGTATCCCTTGGACCTTCTTATTGTCGATGAAACACAGAAATTGCATCGGAATTATACAAAAGGCACAAGGCCGACTTAGGTACAAGAAGACTGACTCTTCTTACTGTCTATGTTTTGAACCATTCCTGTGACACTAGTTATAGATTCCGATGCTTCACTTCAGGTTTACTGTATCCCTTGGACCTTGTTATTGACGATGACACACAGAAATTGCATCTGAATTAAATACAAAAGGCACAATGCCGACTTAAGTACAAGAAGACTGACTCTTCTAGCTGTGTATGTTTTGAACCATTCCTGTGAAACTAGTTATAGATTCCGATGCTTCACTCCAGATTTACTGTATCCCTCTGACCTTCTTATTGACGACGAAATACAGAAATTGCATCGGAATTAAATACAAAAGGCACAATGCCGACTTAAGTACAAGAAGACTGACTCTTCTTACTGTCTATGTTTTGAACCATTCCTGTGACACTAGTTACAGATTCCGATGCTTCACTTCAGGTCTACTGTATCCCTCTGACTTTCTTATTGACGATGAAACACAGAAACTGCATCGGTATTAAATACAAAAGGCAAAATGCCGACTCAAATACAAGATGAATGGCTCTTCTTACGCTCTATGCTTTGAACTTTTCTTGTGAGCCGGTTTTTAGATTCCGATGCTTCACTTCAGGTTTACTGTATCCCTTGGACCTTCTTATTGACGACGAAACACAGAAATTGCATCGGAATTAAATAGAAAAGGCACAATGCAGACATAAGTACAAGAAGACTGACTCTTCTAATTCACTATGATTTCAACATTTCCTGTGAGACCAGTTTTAGATTCCGATGCTTCACTATATGTTTACTGTATCCCTTGGACCTTCTTATTGACGATGAAACACAGAAATTGCATCGGAATTAAATACAAAAGGCACAAGGGCGACTTCAGTACAAGAAGACAGACTCTTCCTACTGACTATGATTTGAACCATTCCTGTGACACTAGTTATAGATTCCGATGCTTCACTTCAGGATTACTGTATCCCTTGGACCTTCTTATTGGCGACGAAACACAGAAATTGCATCTGAATTAAATACAAAATGCACAATGCCGACATAAGTACAAGAAGACTGACTCTTCCGTGTTTATGTTTTGAACCATTCCTGTGACACTAGATATTGATTCCGATGCTTCACTTCAGCTTTACTGTATCCCTTGGACCTTCTTATTGACGACGAAACACAGAAATTGCATCGGAATTAAATAGAAAAGGCTCAATGCCGACTTAAGTACAAGAAGACTGACTCTTCCTACTGTCTATGTTTTTTTCCATTCCTGTGACACTAGTTATAGATTCCGATGCTTCACTTCACGTTTCCTGTATCCCTCTGACCTTCTTATTGACGATGAAACACGGATATTGCATCGGAATTAAATACAAAAGGCACAATGCAGACTCAAATACAAGTTGACTGGCTCTTCTTACTGTCTATGCTTTGAAACTTTCCTGTGAGACCGGTTTTAGATTCCGATGGTTCACTTCAGGTTTACTGTATCCCTTGGACCTTCTTATTGACGACGAAACACAGAAATTGTATCGGAATTAAATAGAAAAGGCACAATGCTGACTTACGTACAAGAAGACTGACTCTTCCAACTGTCTATGTTTTGAACCATTAATGTGACACTAGTTATAGATTCCGATGCTTCACTTCAGGTTTACTGTATCCCTCTGACACTCTTATTGACGATGAAACACAGAAATTGCATCGGAATTAAATACAAGAGGCACAATGCCGACTTAAGTACAAGAAGACTGAATCTTACTGTCTATTTTTTGAACCATTCCCGTGACACTAGTTATAGATTCCGAAGCTTCACTTCAGGTTTACTGTATCCTTTGGACCTTCTTATTGACGATGAAACAAAGAATTTGCATCGGAATTAAATACAAAAGGCACAATGTCTACTTAAGTACAAGAAGACTGACTCTTCTTACTGTCTATGTTTTGAGCAATTCCTCTGACACTAGTTGTAGTTCCCGATGCTTCACTTCGGGTTTACTGTATCCCTTGGACCTTCTAATCGACGATGAAACACAGAAATAGCATCGGAATTAAATACAAAAGGCACAATGCCGACTTAAGTACAAGAAGACTGACTCTTCTTACTGTCTATGTTTTGAACCATTCCTGTGACAATAGTTATAGATACCGATGCTTCACTTCAGGTTTACTGTATCCCTTGGACCATCTTATTGACGACGAAACACAGAAATTGAATCAGGATTAAATACAAAAGGCACAATTCCGACTTAAGTAAAAGAAGACTGACCCTTCCTACTGTCTATGTTTTAACCAATCCTGTGACACTAGTTATAGATTCCGATGCTTCACTACAGGTTTACTGTATCCCTCTGACCTTCTTGTTGACGATGAAACACAGAAATTGCATCGGAATTAAATACAAAAGGCACAATGTCTACTTAAGTACAAGAAGACTGACTCTTCTTACTGTCTATGGTTTGAGCAATTCCTCTGACACTAGTTGTAGTTCCCGATGCTTCACTTCAGGTTTACTGTATCCCTTGGACCTTCTAATCGACGATGAAACACAGAAATAGCATCGGAATTAAATACAAAAGGCACAATGCCGACTCAAATACAAGATGACTGGCACTTCTTACTCTCTATGTTTGAACTTTTCCTGTGAGATTGGTTTTAGATCCCGATGCTTCACTTCAAGTTCACTGTATCCCATGGACCTTCCTATTGACGACGAAACACAGAAATTGCATCGGAATTAAATACAAAAGGCACAATGGCGACTTAAGTACAAGAAGACTGACTCTTCCGACTGTCTATGTTTTGAACCATTCCTGTGACACTAGTTATAGATTCCGATGCATCACTTCAGGTTTACTGCATCCCTTGGACCTTCTTATTGACGATGAAACACAGAAATTGCATCGGAATTAAATACAAAATGCACAATGGCGACTTAAGTACAAGAAGACTGACTCTTTCTACCGTCTATGTTTTGAACCATTCCTGTGACACTAGTTATAGATTCCGATGCTACACTTCACAATTACTGTATCCCTCTGACTTTCTTATTGACGATGAAACACAGAAATTGCATCGGAAATAAATACAAAAGGCACTATGTCGACTTAAGTACAAGAAGACTGACTCTTCCTACCGTCTATGTTTTAACCATTCTTGTGACACTAGTTATAGATTCCGATGCTTCACATCAGGTTTACTGTATCCCTTGGACCTTCTTATTGACGACGAAACACAGAAATTGCATCTGAATTAAATACAAAATGCACAATGCCGACATAAGTACAAGAAAACTGAATCTTCCGTGTTTATGTTTTCAACCATTCCTGTGACACTAGATATTGATTCCGATGCTCCTCTTCAGGTTTACTGTATCCTTTGGACCTTCTTATTGACGACGAAACACAGAAATTGCATCAGAATTAAATGGAAAAGGCTCAATGCCGACGTAAGTACAAGAAGACTGACTCTTCCTACTGTCTATGTTTTAAATATTCCTGTTACACTAGTTATAGATTCCGATGCTTCACTTCACGTTTACTGTATCCCTCTGACCTTCTTATTGACGATGAAACACAGAAATTGCATCGGAATTAAATACAAAAGGCACAATGCCGATTCAAATACAAGATGACTGGCTCTTCTTACTCTCTATGTTTTGAAACTTTCCTGTGAGACCGGTTTTAGATTCCGATGCTTCACTTCAGGTTTACTGTATCCCTTGGACCTTCTTATTGACGATGAAACACAGAAATTGCATCGGAATTAAATAGAAAAGGCACAATGCTGACTTAAGTACAAGAAGACTGACTCTTCCAACTGTCTATGTTTTGAACCATTCCTGTGACACTAGTTATAGATTCCGATGCTTCACTTCAGGTTTACTGTATCCCTCTGACACTCTAATTGACGATGAAACACAGAAATTGCATCGGAATTAAATACAAGAGGCACAATGCCGACTTAAGTACAAGAAGACTGACTCTTCTAACTGTCTATGTTTTGAATCATTCGTGTGACACTAGTTATAGATTCCGAAGCTTCACTTCAGGTTTACTGTATCCTTTGGACCTTCTTATTGACGATGAAACAAAGAATTTGCTTCGGAATTAAATACATAAGGCACAATGTCGACTTAAGTACAAGAAGACTGACTCTTCTTACTGTCTATGTTTGAGCAATTCCTGTGACACTACTTATAGATTCCGATGCTTCACTTCAGGTTTACTGTATCCCTTGGACCTTCTTATCGACGATGAAACACAGAAATAGCATCGGAGTTAAATACAAAAGGCACAATGCCGACTTCAGTACAAGAAGACTGACTCTTCTTACTGTCTATGTTTGAACCATTCCTGTGACACTTGTTATAGATTCCGATGCTTCACTTCAGGTTTACTGTATCCCTTGGACCTTCTTATCGACGATGAAACACAGAAAAAGCATCGGAATTAAATAGAAAAGACACAATGCCGACATAAGTACAAAAAGACTGACTCTTCTTACTGACTATGACTTGAACATTTGCTGTGAGACCAGTTTTACATTCCGATGCTTCACTATATCTTTACTGCATCCCTTTGACTTTCTTGGTGACGATGAAACACAGAAATCGCATCGGAATTAAATACAAAAGGCACAATGCCGACTTAAGTACAAGAAGACTGACTCTGTTTGATGTGTATGTTTTGAACCATTTCTGTGACATTGGTTATAGATTCCGATGCTTCACTAGAGGTTTACTGTATCCCTGTGACCTTCTTATTGACGATGAAACACATTAATTGCATCGGAATTAAATACAAAAGGCACAATGCCGACTTATGAACAAGAGGACTGACTCTTCTTACTGTTTATGTTTTGAACCATTCCAGTGACACTTGTTATAGATTCCGATGCTTCACTTCAGGTTTACTGTATCCCTTGGACCTTCTTATCGACGATGAAACACAGAAATAGCATCGGAATTAAATAGAAAAGGCACAATGCCGACATAAGTACAAGAAGACTGACTCTTCCTACTGTCTATGTTTCGAACCATTCCTGTGACACTAGTTATGGATTCCGATGCCCCACTTCAGGTTTTACTGTATCCCCCTGACATTCTTATTGACGATGAAACACAGAAATTGCATCGGAATTAGATACAAAAGGCACAAAGCCGATTTAAGTATAAGAAGACTGACTCTTCTTACTGACTATGATTTGAACATTTCCTGTGAGACCAGTTTTAGATTCCGATGATTCACTATTAGTTTACTGTATCCCTTGGTCCTTCTTATTGACGATGAAACACAGAAATTGCATCGGAATTAAATACAAAGGGCACAATGCCGACTTAAGTTCAAGAAGACTGACTCTTCTTACTGACTATGATTTGAACATTTCCTGTGAGACCAGTTTTAGATTCCGATGATTCACTATATGTTTACTGTATCCCATGGACCTTCTTATTGACGATGAAACACAGAAATTGCATCGGAATTAAATACAAAGGGCACAATGCCGACTTAAGTACAAGAAGACTGACTCTTCTTACTGTCTATGTTTTGAACCATTCCTGTGTCACTTGTTATAGATTCCGATGGTTCACTTCAGGTTTACTGTATCCCTTGGACCTTGTTATTAAAGATGAAACACAGAAATTGCATCGGAATCAAATACAAAAGGCACAATGCCGACTCATCTACATGATGATTGGCTCTTCTTACTATCTATGTTTTGAAAATTTCCTGTGAGACCGGTTTCAGATTCCGATGCTTCACTTCAGGTTTACTGTATCCCGTGGACCTTCTTATTGACGCCGAAACACAGAAATTGCATCGGAATTAAGTAGAAAAGGCACATTGCCGACTTAAGTATAAGAAGACTGACTCTTCTTACTGGGTATGATTTGAACATTTCCTGTGAGACCAGTTTTAGATTCCGGTGCTTCACTATATGTTTACTGTATCCCTTGAACCTTCTTATTGACGATGAAACACAGAAATTGCATCGGATTTAAATACAAAAGGCACAATGCCGACTTAAGTACAAGAAGACTGACTCTTCCGACTGTCTATATTTTGAATCATTCCTGTGACACTAGTTATAGATTCCGATGCTTCACTTCAGGTTTACTGTATCCCTCTGACCTTCTTATTGACGACGAAACTCATAAATTGCATCGGAATTAAATAGAAAAGGCACAATGCCGACTTAAGTATAAGAAGACTGACTCTTCTTACTGAGTATGATTTGAACATTTCCTGTGAGACCAGTTTTAGATTCCGGTGATTCACTATATGTTTACTGTATCCCTCTGAACTTCTTATTGACGATGAAACACAGAAATTGCAGCGGAATTAAATACAAAAGGCACAATGCCGACTTAAGTACGAGAGGACTGACTCTTCTTACTGTCTATTTTTTGAAACTTTTCTGTGACACTAGTTATAGATTCCGATGCTTCACTTCAGGTTTACTGTATCCATTGGACCATCTTAGTGACGACGAAACACAGAAATTGCATCGGAATTAAATAGAAGAGGCACAATGCCGACGTAAGTACAAGAAGACTGACTCGTCCGTGTCTATGTTTTGAACCATTCCCGTGACACTAGTTATAGATTCCGATGCTTCACTTCAGGTTTACTGTATCCCTCTGACATTCTTATTGACGATGAAACACAGAAATTGCATCGGAATTAAATACAAAAGGCACAATGCCGACTTAAGTACAAGAAGACTGTCTCTTCCAAATGTCTATGTTTTGAACCATTCCTGTGACACTAGTTATAGATTCCGATGCTTCACTTCAGGTTTACTGTATCCCTCTGACACTCTTATTGACGATGAAACACAGAAACTGCATCGGAATTAAATACAAAAGGCACAATGCCGACTTAAGTACAAGAAGACTCACTCTTCTTACTGTCTATGTTTTGAACCATTCCTGTGACACTAGTTATAGATTCCGAAGCGTCACTTCAGGTTTACAGTATCCTCTGGACCTTCTTATTGACGATGAAACACAGAATTTGCATCGGTATTAAATACAAAAAAGTACAATGCGACTTAAGTACAAGAAGACTGACTCTTCCTACTGTCTATGTTTTGAGCAATTCCATTGACACTAGTTATAGATTCCGATGCTTCACTTCAGGTTTACTGTATCCCTCTGACCTTCTTATTGACGATGAAACACAGAAATTGCATCGGAATTAAATACAAAAGGTACAATGCCAACTCAAATACAAGATGACTGGCTCTTCTTACTGACTATGTTGTAAACATTTCCTGTGAGACCAGTTTTAGATTCCGATGCTTCACTATATGTTTGCTGTTTCCCTTGGACCTTCTTGTTGATGATGAAACACAGAAAGTGCATCGGAATTAAATACAAAAGGCAGAATGCCGACTTAAGTATAAGACGACTGAGTCTTCTTACTCACTATGATTTGAACACTTCCTGTGAGACCAGTTTTAGATTCCGATGTTTCACTATATGTTTACTGTATCCCTTGGACCTTCTTATTGACGAAGAAACACAGAAATTGCATCGGAATTAGATACAAAAGGCACAATGCAGACTTAATTACAAGAAGACTGACTCTTCTTACTGTCTATGTTTTGAACCATTTCTGTGACACTAGTTATAGATTCCGATGCTTCTCTTCGGGTTTACTGTATCTCGTGGACCTTGTTATTGACGATGAAACACAGAAATTGCATCGGAAAAAAACACAAAAGGCACACTGCCGACTTAAGTACAAGAAGACTGACTCTTCCTACTGTCTATGTTTTGAACCATTACTGTGACACTAGTTATGGATTCCGATGCATCACTTCAGGTTTACTGTATCCCTTGGACCTTATTATTGACGATGAAACACAGAAATTGCATCGGAATTAAATACAAAAGGCACAATGCCGACTTAAGTACAACAAGACTGACTCTTCTTGCTGTGTATGTTTTGAACCATTCCTGTGACACTGGTTATAGATTCCGATGCTTCAATTCAGGTTTACTGTATCCCTCTGAGCTTCTTATTGACGACGAAACACAGAAATAGCACCGGAATTAAATAGAAAAGGCACAATGCCGACTTAAGTACAGGAAGACTGACTCTTCCTACTGTCATGATTTGAACCATTCCTGTGACTCTAGTTATAGATTCCGAAGCTTCACGTCAGGTTTACTGTATCCCTTGGACCTTCTTATTGACGATGAAACACAGAAATTGCATCGGAATTAAATACAAAAGGCACAATGCCGACTTAAGTACAAGAGGACTGACTCTTCTTACTGTCTATGTTTTGAACCTTTTCTCTGATACTAGTTACAGATTCTGATGCTTCACTTCAGGTTTACTGTATCCCTTGGACCTTCTTATTGACGACGAAACAAAGAAATATCATCGGAATTAAATAGAAAAGGCACAATGCCGACTTAAGTACAAGAAGACTGAATCTTCCGTGTCTATGTTTAGAACCATTCCTGTGTCACTTGATATAGATTCCGATGCTTCACTTCAGGTTAACTGTATCCCTTGGACCTTCTTATTGACGACGAAACACAGAAATTGCATCGGGATTAGATACAAAACGCACAATGCCGACTTAAGTACAAGAAGACTGACTCTTCCTACTGTCTGTGTTTTAACCATTCCTGTGATACAAGTTATAGATTCTGATGCTTCACTTCAGGTTTACTATATCCCTCTGACCTTCTTATTGACGATGAAACACAGAAATTGCATCGGAATTAAATACAAAGGGCACAATGCTGACTCAAATACAAGGTGACTGGCTATTCTTACTCGCTATGTTGTGAACCTTACCTGTGAGACCGGCTTTAGTTTCCGATGCTTCACTTCAGGTTTACTGTATCTCTTGGACCTTCGTATTGACAACGAAACACAGAAATTGCATCAAAATTAAATAGAAAAGGCACAATGCCGACATTAGGACAAGAATACTGACACTTCTTACTGACTATGATTTGAAAATTTCCTGTGAGACCAGTTTTAGATTCCGAAGCTTCACTTCAGGTCTACTGTATCCTTTGGACCTTCTTATTGACGATGGAACAAAGAAATTGCATCGGAATTAAATACAAAAGGAACAATGCCGACTTAAGTACAAGAAGACTGACTCTTCTTGCTGTGTATGTTTTGAACCATTCCTGTGACACTAGTCATAGATTCCGATGCTTCACGTCAGGTTTACTGTATCCCTCTGACCTTCTTATTGAAGATGAAACACAGTAATTGCATCGGAATTAAATACAAAAGGCACAATGCCGACTCAAATACAAGATGACTGGCTCTTCTTACTCTCTATGTTTTGAAACTTTCCTGTGAGACCGGTTTTAGATTCCGATGCTTCACTTCAGGTTTACTGTATCCCTTGGACCTTCTTATTGACGATGAAACACAGAAATTGCATCGGAATTAAATAGAAAAGGCACAATGCTGACTTAAGTACAAGAAGACTGACTCTTCCAACTGTCTATGTTTTGAACCATTCCTGTGACACTAGTTATAGATTCCGATGCTTCACTTCAGGTTTACTGTATCCCTCTGACACTCTTATTGACGATGAAACACAGAAGTTGCATCGGAATTAAATACAAGAGGCACAATGCCGACTTAAGTACAAGAAGACTGACTCTTCTAACTGTCTATGTTTTGAATCATTCGTGTGACACTAGTTATAGATTCAGAAGCTTCACTTCAGGTTTACTGTATCCTTTGGACCTTCTTATTGACGATGAAACAAAGAATTTGCATCGGAATTAAATACAAAAGGCACAATGTCGACTTAAGTACAAGAAGACTGACTCTTCTTACTGTCTATGTTTGAGCAATTCCTGTGACACTACTTGTAGATTCCGATGCTTCACTTCAGGTTTACTGTATCCCTTGGACCTTCTTATCGACGATGAAACACAGAAATAGCATCGGAGTTAAATACAAAAGGCACAATGCCGACTTCAGTACAAGAAGACTGACTCTTCTTACTGTCTATGTTTGAACCATTCCTGTGACACTTGTTATAGATTCCGATGCTTCACTTCAGGTTTACTGTATCCCTTGGACCTTCTTATCGACGATGAAACACAGAAATAGCATCGGAATTAAATAGAAAAGGCACAATGCCGACATAAGTACAAGAAGACTGACTCTTCTTACTGACTATGATTTGAACATTTGCTGTGAGACCAGTTTTACATTCCGATGCTTCACTATATCTTTACTGCATCCCTTTGACTTTCTTGGTGACGATGAAACACAGAAATCGCATCGGAATTAAATACAAAAGGCACAATGCCGACTTAAGTACAAGAAGACTGACTCTGTTTGATGTGTATGTTTTGAACCATTTCTGTGACATTGGTTATAGATTCCGATGCTTCACTAGAGGTATACTGTATCCCTGTGACCTTCTTATTGACGATGAAACACAGTAATTGCATCGGAATTAAATACAAAAGGCACAATGCCGACTTATGAACAAGAGGACTGACTCTTCTTACTGCTTATGTTTTGAACATTTCCTGTGACACTAGATATAGATTCCGATGCTTCACTTCAGGTTTCCTGTATCCCTTGGACCTTCTTATTGACGACGAAACACAGAAATTGCATCGGAATTAAATAGAAAGGGCACAATGCAGACTTAGGTACAAGAAGACTGACTCTTCCTACTGTCTATGTTTCGAACCATTCCTGTGACACTAGTTATAGATTCCGATGCCCCACTTCAGGTTTTACTGTATCCCTCTGACATTCTTATTGACGATGAAACACAGAAATTGCATCGGAATTAGATACAAAAGGCACAAAGCCGATTTAAGTATAAGAAGACTGACTCTTCTTACTGACTATGATTTGAACATTTCCTGTGAGACCAGTTTTACATTCCGATGATTCACTATTAGTTTACTGTATCCCTTGGTCCTTCTTATTGACGATGAAACACAGAAATTGCATCGGAATTAAAAACAAAGGGCACAATGCCGACTTAAGTTCAAGAAGACTGACTCTTCTTACTGTCTATGTTTTGAACCATTCCTGTGTCACTTGTTATAGATTCCGATGCTTCACTTCAGGTTTACTGTATCCCTTGGACCTTGTTATTGAAGATGAAACACAGAAATTGCATCGGAATCAAATACAAAAGGCACAATGCCGACTCATATACATGATGACTGGCTCTTCTTACTCTCTATGCTTTGAACCTTTCCTGTGAGACCGGTTTCAGATTCCGATGCTTCACTTCAGGTTTACTGTATCCTGTGGACCTTCTTATTGACGCCGAAACACAGAAATTGCATCGGAATTAAGTAGAAAAGGCACATTGCCGACTTAAGTATAAGAAGACTGACTCTTCTTACTGAGTATGATTTGAACATTTCCTGTGAGACCAGTTTAGGTTCCGGTGCTTCACTATATGTTTACTGTATCCCTTGAACCTTCTTATTGACGATGAATCACAGAAATTGCATCGGATTTAAATACAAAAGCCACAATGCCGACTTAAGTACAAGAAGACTGACTCTTCCGACTGTCTATATCTTGAACCACTCCTGTGACACTAGTTATAGATTCCGATGCTTCACTTCAGGTTTACTGTATCCCTTGGACCTTCTTATTGACGATGAAACACAGAGATTGCATCGGAATTAAATACAAAATGCACAATGCCGACTTAAGTACAAGAAGACTGACTCTTCTTGCTGTGTATGTTTTGAACCATTCCTGTGAAATTAGTTAAAGATTCCGATGCTTCACTTCAGGTTTACTGTATCCCTCTGACCTTCTTATTGACGACGAAACTCATAAATTGCATCGGAATTAAATAGAAAAGGCACAATGCCGACTTAAGTATAAGAAGACTGACTCTTCTTACTGAGTATGATTTGAACATTTCCTGTGAGACCAGTTTAGGTTCCGGTGCTTCACTATATGTTTACTGTATCCCTTGAACCTTCTTATTGACGATGAATCACAGAAATTGCATCGGATTTAAATACAAAAGCCACAATGCCGACTTAAGTACAAGAAGACTGACTCTTCCGACTGTCTATATCTTGAACCACTCCTGTGACACTAGTTATAGATTCCGATGCTTCACTTCAGGTTTACTGTATCATTTGGACCTTCTTATTGACGATGAAACACAGAATTTGCATCGGAATAATATTAAAAAAGCACAATGACGACTTAAGTACAAGAAGACTGACTCATCTTACTGTCTATGTTTTGAGCAATTCCTGTGACACTAGTTATAGATTCCGATGCTTCACTTCAGGTTTACTGAATACCTTGGACCTTCTTATCGACGATGAAACACAGAAATAGCATCAGAGCTAAATACGAAAGGCACAATGCCGACTTAAGTACAAGAAGTCTGACTCTTCTTACTGTCTACGTTTTGAACCATTCCTGTGACACTAGTTACAGATTCCGATGCTTCACTTCAGGTTTACTGTATTCTTCGGACCTTCATATTGACGACGAAACACAGACATTGAATCAGGATTAAATACAAAAGGCACAATACCGACTACAGTACAAGAAGACTGACCCTTCCTACTGTCTATGTTTTAACCATTCCTGTGACACTAGTTATAGTTTCCGATGCTTCACTTCCGGTTTACCGTATCCCTCTGACCTTCTTATTGACGATGAACCACAGAAATTGCACCGGAATTAAATACAAAAGGCACAATGCCGACAGAAATACATAATGACAGGCTCATCTTACTCTCTATGTTTTGAACCTTTCCTGTGAGACCGGTTTTTGATTCCGATGCTTCACTACAGGTTTACTGTATCCCTTGGTCATTCTTATTGACACGAAACACAGAAATTGCATCGGAATTAAGTAGAAAAGGCACAATGCCGACATAAGTACAAGAAGACTGACTCTCTTTACTGACTATGATTTGAACATTTCCTGTGAGACCAGATTCAGATTCCGATGTTTCACTATAAGTTTACTGTATCCCTTGGACCTTCTTGTTTACGATGAAACACAGAAATTTCATCGGAATTAAATACAAAAGGCGCAATGCCGACTTAAGTACAAGAAGACTGACTCTTCTTGCTGTGTATGTTTTGAACCATTCCTGTGACACTAGTTATAGATTCCGATGCTTCACTTCAGGTTTACTGTATCCCTCTGATCTTCTTATTGACGATGAAACACAGTAATTGCATCGGAATTAAATACAAAAGGCACAATGCCGACTCATGTACAAGAAGACTGACTCTACTAATTGTCTATGTTTTGAAGCTTTCCTGTGACACTAGATATAGATTCCGATGCTTCACTTCAGGTTTACTGTATCCCTTGGACCTTCTTATTGACGACGAAACACAGAAATTGCATCGGAATTAAATAGAAAGGGCACAATGCAGACTTAAGTACAAGAAAACTGACTCTT